>NC_137273.1:26160906-26643406 GCF_053477335.1 Acartia tonsa | reverse complement strand
GTAGAATTTTGTTTGTATTTACTCACATATGATTTAATCCCATAACAAGAGCAAAAAACTGACATTTATAAAAAAAAATATAATATACTTTCTAACAAATCTATTTGGGTTGTTCACTCGATATATAATTTATTGATTATTTCGACATTTCACCATCTTTTCGTCTACCTCTAATAAAATGACCCTCATAGCTGGCTAATATTGTGACAATTAGTGGCGTAAAAAGGGTTTTGCCATGGTGATGTGCGAAGCGCCTAACAAAATTTTGTTACTCCTCTTAAACCAAAATCGAGGGGGGTTTGATATAGATCATAGGTTGATAGGGAGGTGTAATCACCTTATAATAACCATTCTCGAGATTAAAAAGGCGTCTATTAACTGGGGAGGGTGTTGTTTTTTTTACCTTTTAACCCAGACACCCCTCTTTGTTGTATTAGGGGTGTATGTCATCAGGGGTAGTAAGAGACCCTTGGCATGGGTGGTGGTCACCTAGGTAGGTTTATCCACCTCACTTGATTATGTCAAGAGGTTGGACACACCCCCTACTAGGGTTGGGCCGGATAGTTTTTTGGCCGGATACCGGATATCCGGCTGATTTCAAATACCGGATATCCGGTATCCGGCCAACGCCGGATATCCGGCAAACTACCGGATATCCGGCCAAATTACTGGCGTCTTATTATATAAAACTGGCGGCTACGCCCTTAGAGGCCTCTAGGGGCACTTGAAGGGGGGGGGGGAGTTCAATTTGATAACCATATAGTTGAAAAGTTAAATAAAAATATTTTTTTTGGAGGGAGTATTGTACGCATGCCCCCCCCCCCCCCCCCTGTGCATTTTCTGTGTATAAAAGGTCCAGAGCTATAATTAAGTGACTTTCAAAATATAGGTATGACACATAACTGAGAGTTGGAATTTTTTGAATACCTCATTCCTGGCAAGGTCATTCAGGTAAAAAGTAAAAACATTTTTTTAAACTTAAACAAAGCATTTCAAGTTATCAAATACTTAAATATTCTATAGTTGTACATCCTCATTTGAAATATAGGTGTTCAAGTCGATTTCAGGTTCCAGGTATAGTCCTGGAAGTCCTGTGACATCAATTTTTGACTTGGAGACTTCAAATTTTAAACTTGGGCTTTTTATATGTCTTCATGACGTATTACAATTTCATAAAATCCGTTGCTGTTTACCTGCCGACCGCAAGTTGCGGCTGGCAGCTGCCAAGTACTGCTGCCCCAGCCAAAATTTATGTTTTGAGATTTCTAATATAAAAGAAGATAAGATAGACATATTCAGAAAAAATTGTTCTTCTAGCTTCAAAAATGAGAAAATTACAGCCATTTATAATTTAAAAAGCAGAAATTTTTGTTGTAAAATATAAAATATTATATCGCCGGATATCCGGACGGATAATTTCAATATCCGGTATCCGGCCGGATATTGAAAATGGCCGGATATCCGGCCTCACCGGATATCCGGCCCAACCCTACCCCCTACACTTCCATTCTGCACGCCTCCGGACAAAATTCTAGGTAACCTCTAGTGCATAACTAGACAATTTTTTAGATTCCACATATATCAGATTTAGGTTTCTGATTAAATAGCTAGCTGCTAAATTGGGACATGGTTTGGTCAGTTTATACCATTATATAAAGTAGTAAGGTTTTATTCTCGTATTCATTCGAATCCGGTGGATAGGAACCGGTTCTCATGAATACGAAAAAACTATGTATAGCATCGTATTATATCCCGTTTTCTACGAATATAGAAATGTACAATCATAAGATTAAAACGGCATCTCGGGGCTAAAAAACTAGTTTTAATCTTATAATTGTACATTCTACATCCGCGGAAAGCCGTTTATAATACGATGAAAGAAATAACTATTCTTGCTTTTCCATTACATTGCTAACCACTCTCCATTCAAAAGAAGTCATGTATTATTTAACATTTTTAAAGTCTCTCAAAAGCGTTCTTCTGAAAAATTATTATTAAAAATCACGAAACCTTTACATAATAAACTTTGTGATTAAAGGCTAAACTGTAAAACATATAACGCTTAAAGCTAAAAAAAGCTTGAGCTAAAAGGCTAAAATTCTGAAAAAATATTAATAATGGTAATAAGCTAAAAAGCTAAAAGGCTAAATTGATAAAAAGCTAAAAGACTTTAAAGTTAAAATGCTAAAAAGCTAAAATAATAAAAAGGTAAAAGACTAAAAAGTTAAAAAGCTAAAAGGCTAAACAGTTAGAATGCTAAGAAGATAAAAGGCTAAAAATTTGAAAGGCTTAAAGGCTGAAAAAAATAAAAAGATAAAAAGCTAAATTGTTATACAGCTTTAAGACTATAAGACTAAAAGGCAGAAAAGCTAAAAATAAAAAGATGGAATTATTTAAAAGTCATAAAAACACAATCCTTCTTGATTTAATATCTGACAGGTATTGTCAAAAATAATTATGACCGGTCAAAAAGTAGATACGGACTTACTCAAAGAAATGATGGCAAAATCTTTCATTATGTCAGTATATCCCTCCCTTCCCCCATCTCACTTTTCGGTAGCACAGCTACTCTGTAATAATGAGACCGTCCTGAGGAATAAGAGTGTCATACTTGCAATAAATTATTGAACACATCTCCAATTATGATAAATAGAATTAGCTCTTATGTAGATTGAAATTATTGGTAGAAATGTTTGTGGAAAGTTTTTCACCCCCAAATCAAGATTTAATAAGTATCCAAACTTTTTCACTACCCAATTAATATTTAATAAAATATCCAAACCTAACCAATGAAAATTCATGCCTGTTAATAGTGTAATTTATTGTTAACAACTTTCACTCTATGGGGGTTATACCACCCACTTTAAAATATATTTTGAAAATTGTTTTTTTTTTGTTGGGGGAGGGGGGGGGATCTCTACTGATAGGAAAAGTTATGATTTTTACATACGTTTCCATGGGCAAATTTTATTTAAATATCTTTAAATCATAAACGGTTTAAAACCGCAAAATCTAAAGCACCACTTTGGGGAGGATATGAGAACGGTTCAAATTCAATTTAGGGTAATTTCCTAAAAGTATGGACTCACTGAAAAGCTGAAAAGTTTAATTATAAAAATGTCCTAAAATTGGACAACTTAATATTTTGGTATTTTTTCAAAATAACCAAAAACTCGCAACTTTAGCATATATTCTGATATTAAAAGATCTTACTGACTAGGGGCAATACGTTAGCATGTTATAGGGCATTACCAAGAATAACTAGGACTTCCAGACAAAGAATAAACAATCAAAGCGTTTGATGTATATCTATGTATTATTTGTATTGGGTGTAACATAAAAAAGAGTATTATACATTTTAGATAAATGTATTTGTTGTTTTTTAAGTATACTAACATATAAACAGTTTTATTAGCTATAAATGGATAGGTAAGTCAAAAATAGGTTTTCTTCTGATATTTACATCAGTTAGTTCTTTTTACAGTATGGCTTCGAAACCAATTAATAAAAAAAATTATAAAAACATTAGCAGTTTAGTAAACCCGGGCCTTCGGCCATTCGGGGCTAAACAAAATAGAATGAATCTTATAATTTTTCATTTTACTATCAGCGGAAAGCTGTCTATAATGCGTTGGGATGATTAACTATAACACTGTTTTTTTTAATGTGAAGATTTATTCTTAGGCCATTGTCCTATCTATATATTCCTGATTAATCTTGCATATAAAAAAGTATCCTGAAATTATCCCTTAAGGGAAATTTTAAATTTGTTTGATATAAAACAAGAATGTATGCATATTGTATAAGTAGAGCAGCAAAAAAGCTAAAAACTTATATCGAGTAAATGAGCCAAAACAAAAATTGTATGTGTTTGTCTGGTTCGATAATAGTTATTTCTCGCATCGTATTATAAACGGCTTTCCGCGGATATAGAATGTACAATTAAAAGATTAAAACTAGTTTTTTAGCCCCGAGGTGCCGAAGGCACCGGCTAAAAAAATGGTTTTAATCTTTTGATTGTACATTTTTATATTCGTAGAAAGCTGGATATAATACGATGCTAGACATAGTTTTTTCGTATGGATGAGAACCGGTTCCTATCCACCGGATTCGAATGAATACGAAAAATTTATTCTTCAGGACATTGATCTATTTGTGCAGGATAAGAGATCCTAGAAAATCTGCAATCCCTAATTAGTGAACAATCAGCTAGTCCTAAAAAATCTAGATGCTCTGAGTTCGAAAGGGGAGATAAAAGGGGCAAAAATTACATAGAACCATTTCTAATTTCAAATGAAATAGCTTAAAACCATCCTGGACCCTCATTAGAAGCTTCAGAGGTTATCGAGATCATAACAAACAAATGACAAAAGCCTTACTTCTGTTTATAATAGGATATATAGCTACTGATCGGCGAAACAATATTGTATTAATTGTAGGTAAGCTTCGCTTCTTGAAAAAAATGTGATATTTTTATTTAGTTGATTACTTACGGGCCTCACGACCATATCACTTAAATGAAGGGATAAGACAATAGAAGATGAAATACTTTATTAATCCCTTCATTAGTAAGTTCAACTTCGATTATTTTATTCTTATGTTTAGTTGTAAATTTATGTCTTTCCTTCCTATTATATAAAGTAGTAAGCGTTTTTTGTCTGTCCCGAAGGATCTCGCTAACCGCTAAACCGATATTGTTCTCCTTTACAGTGAAGCTTCTTATAGGTCCTGGGAAGGTTTTAACCTATTTTTCGAGAGGGTGTCTTTACCCCCCCCCCTCTCCCCCAAAATATAACTCTTTTGAAACTCAAATTTAAAATAGGATGAGGTCGACTTTTCCTTCTTCTACCAGTGCAGTGCCCCTAGAGGCTTCTAAGGGCGTATCCGCAAGTGGTTATATATCTCGATATCTCGCTAACAGCATATCAATGGAAATTTGGAAGGGTGATTAGTTGATTTACCGCCACTACCTCAATTTTTCCACTAGAAACACCTAGTTGGGTAGCCGGTATTAATAATGATTTTACTAAACATTTCAAATTGTAAGAAAGATTAAATAATTTATTTGATGAGATATTCCATCTTTCCTGGCATTACTGATTCGATAAGTTTTTGATGTCAACTAAACGTTTATTTGACAGACAGATTATTTTCAAGTAGATGTAATTACACCATAACATTTAATAGTATAATCATTTTACTTACAGCTTTAAAAATAAATAGCCTAAAACCTACACTGGATCTTTTAGAAGCTTCCCTGAAAATCAGATATTAATTGGTCCCTGTTGAATTGATTACTTGATATACCATAGTTTCTTAGTATTTAGACCAAATTCATTAAGTTTATAATCACGTTTTCTTATTTGTTGGCTTATAAACTTTTGGGAATTTGAATTTGATGGGTGACCAAACGTATTAACCACTAATTGTAAATTGAATAAGGGGTAATTTTGTGTACCATCATTGGGGATGTACATCAATTTATCGACCATTGTCTTATCCCTAGTAATCAAAGGTCTGAAGATGAACAATGCCGTTGTAGTTAATTAAGTACATCACTCTTTTTACACAAAATAAGCCATGTTGAAAAATAAACTGCTTATAGATAAATCATAATTCAAACAAGGATGATAATATTCAAATGAAAAATATGTGGATAAATTCTATTTGTGACGAATTAGTACAGTTTATTCAATTATGTTACTTTTTTACATTCGAGACCATCGCACTGCTGCTCTGCAGGTTGTTAGATTAAAAACTTTTTCCTTATTTGTTTGATTTAGGTTGGTTAGTTTAATCTAGAGGTGTCCAAAATTTTCAAGAAATAATTTTACACGAGGATAAATATACATTTTTAATTGACGACTTACATTATCCATTAAGACCCCTGCTTGTGACAAAATATACCCTAACTTTTGAAAAGTCTCGCTTTTAAAAACTATTGAAATGCAATAAGTTAATAGCTTTTCCATATTTTACTTATCGCCTGCTTTGGAAACCTAATTCACAATATTTCTATTATAAAATAGATCCCGGATTTTTTAGATCTTCTAAATTAGATATATAATCAGCTGAAAAGAATTTAATAAGATGTAAGTAAAACTTTTAACGATCTTAAAATATATGAATTTTTGTTGAAAAAGAATCGAGATCTATTTCTTCAAACTCTTAGAAAATAGCCTTAAACCATGCAGTATAATGCTGTCTTAAACCGGATCCAATAATTTGAATTAACCATTAAATTTTAGCTCATTGATTGCACATCTTTTACCTAGTAATATCACGCATCTGACACAGTAGATATAAAGGCCTTTGATGACTTTTTATGATGCAGTTGGAAAGATGATCAAACTCACATTTTTTTTACATTTTTCGCTAGTCACCGAAAATTTTCTACATTTAAAATCATGGTTCTAAATAGATCAAATATATCAGCCAAAACTGATCACTTGCCAAAATATAATGTAGGCAAAATAGTTGCAGAATTAATTTGCAATGATTTTGCATGCTCTACAATCACCACAGTATGATAAGATACAAAATAAGTTTAAGTTTACTTAAAGTTTAATTAAAATAAAGCTATACAATCACCACGATGTGCTTGCATATAAAATAAGTTTTAGAATTAATGTGTAATGATTTTGTATGCATGACAATCACCACACTGTGCTAGAAAAGGTACAGACTATATGTTATGCAAATATATAATCATCACAATGTTCTAGAATGAAAATAAGTTGGTGCATTAATTTCCAATGATTTTGCATGCCATACAATCCCCACACCTTGCTAGGATACAACTTAAATAAAACTATGTAATCCTTACACTGTGCTTTAACACAAAATAAGCTGTTGAATCAATTTGCAATAATTTTACATGCTATACAATCACCACATTATGCTAAGATACGGATTGGGATCACACTGTTCTAAAAAAAACAATAAGTTGAAGCATTGATTTAGAAGGATTTTGATATAGATTGAGTTAATGCTAAAACAAGGCATTGCAAACACCACGCTGTGCTTGGATACAAAAAATAAGTTGTGCATTTATATATGAGTAATGATTAAACAACTTTAAAATCATGATACTATGATAGAATACAAAAAATATAGTAGAATTTATCCGACGATAAATTAAATTATTATTTTTTTTAAATCTCAATAGTATAACTTTTTTCAATGTTGCATAATTTGATAATATTCGAGGTTGAGCTTCGCTTTAATGGCTGTTCTCATTCATTTCGTGGGATGAGAGGAATTAGACCTCCATTTCCCCATCCTTGTGCAGCTGGGTGGCATAGCTCGGCAGCCGCGAGTCTACCATCCGTAAGCCTCAGGGAAATCAACCTTTACAATTTTTAAAAAATCAGCTGGAAGACTAAACCTGACATAAGTAGGGCAACTCTGCTTTTTTAAACATTTCAAAATATCGAAACGGGTTTAAATTTGAGGCCTAGTTGCGGCTGCCGAGCCCGGCTGGGTGGTATGTAATGATCTTTTCTCACATAAAGATGTCAATTTTCAACCTAATTAAGCCAAGTAAAACAGCTAGCTACACCAAAGTGTCCCAACTTTCCAACAAATGACAGTGTCTGTTAAAAGCAAAAATCGACCGATTAGGTTTCATTTTTAAGTTTCGTTGCATTGCGAAAAGTAGAAAAAAACCAAGTATTTTTTCTGTGTGTTTATTTATTTAATGAATAGTTGAGCCCCTAGCATTTAGTGAAGAAAGGGCCTTAAAACCAGTCACAGGCTTTAAATTAGAAATCAAAAAGCCTTAACCATCCTGAGACCTATTCGAAGCATCACCAATATGAAAAACTCAATGATTAACGATAAGTTAACGGACTTTATATGATAGGATTTTATTTGTTGGTTTGGTTGATACTCCTCAGTGGAACCGTGTAAAGATTTTTATCTTGTAGATGCCACTATTTTATACACTCTGCAACTGTATATGCCTTTTAGACCTGTCCTGTAAGCGCATGGATCTTAAGGGATAAGACAAAAGACGTTAAATTGATGTACATCCCTATGCGTATGTATCATAATAACTCATACTTATAAGATATACTTATCGCTGGTGTGTCAGGCACGTAAAGCAAATAGGAAGAATAGGGGGAATAATTTGGCTATTTAACAGGTGCATCTTATTGTCTTTGACTTCCTGACAAGGTTGTGCAATCAAAAGGTTATTGGTCTGTTGGAATTAACATAACCTTATATCACTGGCTGATACGTACAGTTAAAATGAACGATTTTTAAAGGTACTACAAACCAGCTTATACCAATAACGAAACTAATTCGGGAAAAAATCACGAAACCTATACATGTTTTTTCAGCCGTCGTTGGGGGGCAACACATCGTAAAATTGACGACCTCTCCATTTGCCCCCCAAATATTATTTTAGATTTATTTCACTTGTTGGTTATACCTTATACCTGGCTACAAACAAAAAGTAAAGGTGCTACATCGTGCCAAAAAATACAAAGTTTTAAATATCATTTACAATCGCATTTTGAGCCACGCTAACACATTTAAAGCTGTTGTATCTCTATACGTTGTTAATTTGAGTATGTTGGTTTTCTTACATGTCTTACATTTCTTTGTGTTTTGTAACAGTCAGCTCTATTTTGAATTGTTTTTTATTGCTTTTAGATGAAAAATTTTGCTTAAAAATAGTTATTGTAGGGGCGATTCCTAGGCCCATAAACAGGCTTAACTCATTCTAATGCACAGTTAGGACTTCCAGACAAAGTTATCATAATATTTAAAGTAGCAAGTTTTTTTTTGTTTTTTGAATCTTAATATCTCAATAACCACTGAACCAATTGAGTTCTCCATTTCAAGGAATCTTCAGATAGGTACCGAATGGTTTCAGTCTACTTCAATGTAGGATTGAGAATTTGTATGGTTTTAAGCTATTTTACTGCTTCCATTCCAATAGAAACCACCAATAAATTAAAGAGTTGGTTGTCTGTTAGGTGTTACTGGATATTAGGCTATAAAAGTAAACATGGTTTCCCTTAGTTATCTTTGTTTGTTGTACTTGACGTTAAAGTGTCTTGGACAGCAGCCTTGTAAAAGAAAAGCCTAATGATACTATAGCATAGCTAGTGGGTTAGGCCCTAGCATCTAGGGGCTCTGTATTCAAAAGGAATAGGAAGAAACCATTCCAAGGCTTGAATCTAAGAAATAAATCCCAAACCATCCCATATTTATGTGAAGCTTTCTAAATAAGAAAAATCTATCATAATTTATTGAAATTTTTAGCCTTAGACAAAAATTATCTTACTATATAGTAAGTTTAAAAATTTAATAAACAATATCTATTGTTGGTAAAACTAATTAACAGTATCAACATATGGTTCAGATCTAAATGCATGAAAAATAACTTCTCTTCTTAGGGCATGGGAAACTTTTTCCCTGAAAATAAATCAATATTTTAAAGGCAGTTTGTATCATTGTCAAAAAATATAAAAGAGATAAAAGATTAAAGGGTAAAAGAAAAGAAAAAATAATCTAGATGAATTTTGAATGTTTTGGTTATGGTTGCTTATGAAGGTAAACAGTTGAAAAATCAAATGTTCCTAATTGTTAAGATTTATTTGGTAACTGGCCATTAGGTTTAAATAGACTGTTTTTTTTAATTCTTCCTCTTTTCTTACTTGTTCTGCAATCAGATAGCTCAAGATTCGCAAGAGAAAAAGTTGGAACATGTTTCAACCTTAATTTTTTTTTAATATTGCGAAAAAGCTGTCTATAATACAATGTGAGAAAAAGTTATTCTTTGAAAAATTTAATTCTTCCAAAATTGTTGAATGGAAAAAAGATATTAAGAAGAGATTTTCAACAATAAAATTAAAATATAATGAATAACCTGTATTTCCAGACAGTTTGCAATAACAGTATTCCTGGAATTTAAATGGAATAATATATATTCAGACAACAAATATTGAGTGTAAAAATAAAAATAGAATGATTGCCCCTGAAATTCACAGCCCTTCGCTTGAACTAATTCTAATTATTTAAGGTTACAAAATGGCCATACATGGTCCAAGGCAAATCTTCAAATGTTTATTGTAGGTAAAAGAAGCATTTATTTTAATGTGAATAAAACATTTTTTTTTCACAACAAACAAATGAATCTAAGCTAAAGAAAAACAATTATTCACCTGAAATAATTCCAATTGAAATCAAAACAATTTGACAACAAGAAAATGAGTTTTCATCTTTCTTGATTAAGGATTTTACATCAGATGTAATTATTAGGCATTCTCTAAAGTAATATAAAATGATCCAGACAACCACCTGCCCCAAGTGGTTGAGACCTGCTAGTATATTGCTTTCTGTTCTTTTTTAGGGACTTTCAAAGATCCAATATAAAATTGGGATAGGGTCTCCATCCTGTGGGACTGGGCAGTGTTATATAGAGCTCATGTCCCCTCTATTGTTTTACTTTAATGTTTTACAGAAAAATAAATGTATTACCTTGGACCTGAAATAGCAGTTTCAATAGGATAACTTTGATTTGAACTCTTTAGGTAACATAATTTTGTATCCTAACAAAATAACAAATGCTACCAGCTTTGCCTCAAGGGGAACAAGAGGGGAGGAAGGCAACACTCCCCCATTTTCAATTTTAGTTTTAACCCATTAGTGCCGAACCGGGCATCAAAACCCGGTTCCGAAAAATGGAAAAAAAAACGGTTTCCGGCTTCATAATTGCATCATTCTCAGAATGAATCCCCCCTCTACTACCCTGACTTTCATTTCCCCCTGGAGCAGGCAGTTTAGCTTACTTCCGTTTGCTGGTATAGCTCAACAAAATTTGAAAATCATGAAAATTCAAAATACCTCTCTAACTTTTTTGTTTTTATAGTAAAGTCGCTGATTTTTTTTGTGAAATCTAATGTTTATTGACAAGTACATCTATTTGTGAATTCGTTTTATTCAAATTATAATTTTTTATATGATTTTTTTATCGTTTTTTTACGCCCTATTATGACCCGGTTCGGCTTGGCCATAAATACCCGAAAATTTTAAAACCCGGCTCGGTTTCGGTTTTTATTACCCGGTTTTAACTTTTCAACCAATAAAAATAACAGTTTACGTCATTAGTAAGGGTTTGAGCCACCCTAATAACCCTAGTAATCTCTATAGGTGTCACCCAATAGTTTTATGCTCGTTTTCTGATATGTAACACCCAAATTTTATATGTTCTTTTTTTTGTAGTGTGTGTCTTTTAAAACTTCGAGCAACGGGTTTTTTTACCCGAAAACGGCGGCACCTATAGCCGAAACACTAAATTTGAAATAAATCGCTTCGTATTATACTTGTAGCTCTTTAGATTACATGAGGTTGTGTAGTTTTCAATTACGGATCGTATCAAAGTTCTAAAAAGTGTTCATCTCACTTTTGGCGTTCAAAAATTACATTTTTCGATTTTTGGTCAAAATAACCGGGTTTATACAGGTCAACTGGGTTTTAAAACTGGGGGAAAGCACCAAAAACGGGTGTTAATGCCTGGTTGGTATTTATGGCCAAGCCGAACCGGGTTTTTTTGCAACTTTCCTGTGCACGCCACTAGAGCAAAACAAAAAAATACGAATTCCGTTTTGACCATTATAAAGCTTCCCTGAAACTTACAGCTCGATCGGCCCATAAAAGTGGCGCTCGGCACTAATGGGTTAAGAAGGAAAAGTTTAAGCAAACTCAAGGTGAGTGACCCATCGAATACAGAGCTGAACCAAGCTGAATTAGCTTAGTTGTTTTAGACAAAGATGAAAAGTTATTGCAGAAAATTGCTTATATTTTATGATATTTTTCTAGGGGCATTGTTTTTTGGTAGGGCAGTGGTACCCTCCTCCAAAATAGTTATAAACCTTCCCAGTACCTATAAAGAGCTACATTGTAATGGAAACAATATTGGTTCAGCGGTTCCTTTGGTGCAGACTACAGACACACACACAGACATCTTTTAATTTGTATATCTGGTATGCATTTGAATATTTCCTTTTATCTCATTCCTTTCAAAAGCTCTGTTTCGATCAGTGATGATTTTTTGCTTTTCAAACAAGCTTACAAACAAACCATTACATAGTATCTTTGCATATGAACAAGTATGACAGCATCCATAGAGGTGACACAATAAAAATCATAGATGGGAATATGGAAAAGGAGATTAAAAGTGGATTTGTTAAAAAGAAATAGATTTATTGAAAGAATCTTTCAAATGTATTTTATTTTTCAATATTTACCTTATGTATCATGACTGACAGACTGACGGACAAAAAAAAATACATGATGGATGGTCATGGATATAGAAAATCTTTACACAAAAATCAGCTGTCTATCTTAAATAGCAGATACGAGTGTCATATCTCCCCCATAGCGTTACAGACTGAGTGATGTTCAGACAGACAAAGTAACTTAGCTACTAATAGATTTTAAATGTACCTTGTAGAAAGTAAAGAATTTACAATTCTCATATGTAGCACAAAATTGTCGACACTCTTCAGTTGTTTCTTTTTCTGTAAAATCTATCCAACTGCCTACCAATTACAGAATATTACATTTTCTTAAAAAAGGAAAAAACATGATGACACATCCATAAGTAGCAAAGTATTGGATTCTCATTAAAACAGATAATGTTCACAAAAAAATTCAGCCATTTATCTTGAACAGCAACTAAGAAAATCTTCTTTGCCTCTAAACATAGCTGACAAAACATAGAGTAGCTTCATTAAATATATCATTAAAAATAATTCACCTGGGCTATAAGCTAAACCGGTTTTAAAACAATTGTCTTCCAAGTACTGTAATCTCATTTTATTCTCTATATCTTGTATCTCTTTTTTCAACAGTCTCTCCTATCAATTTTAAGTTTACATGCAACTTTAAAAATTCGCCCTATTTTCTCAAAATCAGAAAGAAGACAATTTCAATGTTCAATAGTAGTATTTTGATTTATGGTTTGAAATTTTTTTTCTTCAATGGCGATTGTAATACTAATAATTTATAAACCTAATTTGTTACAAAAAGTTATTTACTAAGTATATTTGCGATTACTTTTATTTAATGAAATCTTCTAATTTTTAACATGTACAAAACGGCCTGCTGTATTGCATCAAGATCCATGTCAGAACTATATAGGAAATAAATGTCTATAAATGAGCTCAAGTCTTCCAAAGAATATATGTTTAAAACTTATAGTGCTCCAATAATCCATAATAAAATCCCATTGGCCAGAACGATAAGACCCATTATTTTACTCTATTAAAAATAAATTCATTTTTTTCATTTCATGTTGCTATTTACATTATATTGAAGTATTTAATTTCTAATCATGAAAAAGAAAATTTAAATTTATAATATAATAAATTTAAGAAAACTCTGTTTTAAAAGAATTCGATTGTGGCGACACTTTGTGTGTTCAAATATTAAACTAAAATTGTAGTAATCATATTAACCCTTTGGTGATGGTATTGTAAAGAAAAAAATATAATTTAAAAAATCTTTTTAAAATCATTTAAATTATTAAATATTTACTTTCTTTAAATAGTAATGCCGGGTGAGGAAAATAGATTTATTGAGAAATAGATATGCATATAGAAAACTAGCCAATAGGGAGATAGTTATATCGAGCAAACTCTAGTAGTATTATATTCTTAATTTGATAGCAATACTGAAAAATTATGATCAGCATCGTATTATATATAGTTTTCTATGAATATAAGAATGTACAATCACAAACAAGATTAGAACCAGTTTTTTTTGCATGTGCCTTCGGCATCTCAAGTCTAAAATAACTGGTTTTGATCTCATAATTTTACATTTTAAAATCCCCGGAAAGCTGTTTATAATACGATGCGATAAATAACAATTACCTGATTTAGTTTTGATAGATTTTCATCTAGTAGATTTTTAACTTTAATATTTTTGTCCAATGTTTCTTTTTCTAAATAATCATCAAGTATGTTTACATCACAAAAATGCAATATGACAATATTGTATTTATTATCAGTCTATTAACAATTCTAGATCTTTTTTTCCCTTTGACGTCCTCGTAACCATAGTAGGATATCAGAAAGAACATCACATACAGGCAGACTCAAACAAACCAACAGATAATAGAACATCAATTTTTAAACGGTAAGTTAGATCTACTACATATCTACTAATATAGAGTTGCTTTACGGATAAAAAAATTTTCCAGTATGGCTTCAAAACAGTTTGTGGATGAGAACTGTTCTCTACTATACTGAAAAATCATTTGCAGCATCGAAATTCAGAAATTTTTCCATAAATATTAAAATAAAAATCCTAAAATTAGTATTTGTTTATTCAGACCATCGGCCCCTCGTTGCTAAACAAAACTGATTTAATCTTTTAATTTTAATATCCACGGAAAGCTGTCTATACTGCGAATAAATAAATAACTATACCTAAATCAACATTGGTTTGATTACATTTAACTTCCTTCTTTAAAACTTCTTCAAGTCTTTTTACAAGTTTTTCAATTTTTTTGTTCAAAATGTTTTCTGTTGTTCCGCCAGATGTCGTGGCTGTTTGTTTTGCTGTGCTTGTTTCTTCAATTAATCTAGAATAGTTATTTCTCGCATCGTATTATAAACGGCTTTCTGCGGATATAGAATGTACAATTATAAGATTAAAACTAGTTTTAAATTTTATGATTGTACATTTTTATATTCGTAGAAAGCTGGATATAATTCGACGCTAGACATAGTTTTTTCGTATGGATGAGAACCGGTTCCTATACACCGGATTCGAATGAATACGAGAATAATTTTACCAGGATGGCTTCAATTAATATACGGTGGATTAATACTGGTTCTTAGCCATACTGAAAAATCATGTATAGCATCGAATTACAATTTTCCACAAAATCAAAATAAAAGCATAAATTTGTGTTATCCCTGGCCTTCTGCCCCTCGGGCCTGATAAAACTGGTTTTGATATAATAATATATCATTTAAATAGCCACGGAAAACTGTCTATAATACGATGCGAATATACCTATTCCACCATCAGTAATCTGTCAAAGAACACCAAACTGTAAACAAAATACAGAGGTGGATTCTTAAAAAAAAATTGCCCCACTAATCGCTTAGTGGGGCAAAACTGTTTTCGTGAAAAATCTACCAAAATCACATTATAAATCTACAAAAATTAAACAAAATCATAAAAGGGTTATTAACATAAGATTTTATTTAATTTTTGTTGATTTTTTATGTGATTTTGGAGGATTTTTCATGAAAACAATTTTGCCCCACTAAGCGATTAGTGGAGCAAATTTTTAAAGAATCCTCCTCAGTAAAAAACATAACGCATAAAACATTGAACATTGTGCTTAATCCTTCTGTAATAATTTTTGACTTGCTGTACTTTCCACATTGTACCTTACTGTTACAGGAATCATCATACTAAGTTTGAAATAGATAGAATACCTTTGATTTTGGTCATAATTTTGGATGGCATTACAAGTATCTGTTCTTATGTATCTTTGTATTTAGGTGTGGTGATTTATACACAAACTAGCAGCTTTACTCCTAGCACCAAGGGTCGAGTTAGGGGGCAGGAAAATAGTGTATAACCGCCCCGAAACGTAATTTCTTACACTGAGAACTAAATCGGTTAAGTGGTTAACGTACAGTCAAAAATCCTTACTACTTTATATAATAGGAATAAAGCTTTTATATTGTCATAATATTTAAGTGACAGTGCTTGTTTATTTTCTCATTCTCTCTCTCTCTTTCTATCTATCTATCGATATTTATTTTAATCTTTTTCATCTCTGACTCTTTTGCTTGTTGATTTTCGCATTCTCTCTCTCTCTTTCCATCTATCGATATTTCTTTTAATTTTTTCATCTCTCTCACTCTTTTCATTCTCCAACTGTCCCCAAATAACTCTTATTAAATATCTCTCTCTCTCTCTCTTTCTGTCTTTTTTTGAGCTAATGCTCTTCAAAAATAGATAGCTAAAATTTTTAGTAAATATTCTTATGACATATGCACATCTAAACTATACACTGTCTTGTCCATCTGTTTGTCGGTCATGCTTCAAAAGATGTAAACTATATTTTTTAAGGTTTCGTGATTTTCTTGGAGTTTTTGCATATTCTCTCTCTTATTTGCATCGATATAATACTAAAGATCTTCTCTATAACTCACTTTGTCTGTTTGTCCATTTCAAATTTTTTTCTGCTTCGCTACATATGTATGTTGTGATATTTGTTTAGCTTTAAATCACTCTATTCCTGTATGAAGGTTGGGGTAATGGATGAAACTTCCAAAAACAACAACTAAAAAATAGCGAAGCTTTTTTAAAATCATGTACACAGCGATTAAAGAAATCCCACCTCCTTATTTTTAATCAAATTGAAAAAAAGTGTGGGAGGGATTGTTTATTTTCTGCTTACCCCCAGCGGGCCTATACCTGCGTTGCTCTACCCCTGCGGGGCTACCCAGTACCTAATATAACTTGACCTTAAACACTAAACACACGGTCAGTTGACGCCATGTACATTGTACATCCCTTTTAACTATATTCCAAATTGTGAAAAACAAAATTATCCCTTTTATCTATAAAAATTTCTGACATAAAACTTTGAACACTGTTAGTTTGTATAATCCAATTAAAATTTGATAAACAAATACAAGCAAATATTTTAAGCCAACGAATGAAAGAGTGTGTTTAAATTTACATACCAATATAATTCACAATCCAAATAAAATGAATAGTTTAATACACTAATTACCTAGTGTAAAAAGGAAGCACAGATAACAAATATAAAACACTTTTCATAGTGAATCCAAAAATAGACTGATTTTTATATTTTGAAATATGAGACTTTAAAATGATACATATATATGAATTCAAACAGTTAGGGAGTTGAATCCATTTTTATAGAAGCAGAAACATAATCTATGATTATGGTTTGGACCCTATAAAACTGTAATCTACCCTTCCACTTTCCCCTCTCTTGGTGAAGATATCTTCAACGCCGATACGATTTTTTAAATGTAAGATTCCACTTTCAATAGAGGCGAAACTGGAATCATACATTCATGTTTACATATCAGCATATTCATAAACATTGATTTCCTTATTTATATCGACATAATAGTAATGTATCATTCTACTTTCAATAGAGACAAAACTGGAATGATACATTCAAGATAACATATCATATATTTAAATCGACATAGTAGAAATGGTACATATTAGTTAGTTTTTTTTATATTTTTATTAGTTTGAAGTTTTTAAGAAAAAAAGGACCTAAAAATAAAGGTTGCTAACACTTAACAATCAGGCCCATTTCCGGACCTTAATAGTTTAACGCTCCCCCCCCCCCACATATCATCTCAGCTCCTATTAGAGTTAGATAGCAAAAAAAAATTGTGCATGTTCCCTGTTAAATAATAAATTTCCGACTTTAAGTGAGACAAAGTCATTTTTTGCTTACTTCACCCTTTCATTTAACAACTTTCTTTTTAAGGTTAATTAAAATGTTATATGGAATTAATTTCCTTATTTTTGAAGCTAGAACAATTTTTTTCAGAAAATTTTTATCTTAAAGTAAATTTTATATTAGAAATCTCAAAACATAAATTTTTTTATTCGTTGGCTTAACAACTTTGGGGACTTTTACTGAATTTGGATCTACTATCTATAAAACAAAGTAGAACGATGTCTTTCTATCTTTCTGTCCGTCCATCCGTCTGTCCCTTAAGATCTCAGTAACAACAGAACCGATCAGATTCTACTCTTCAAGGTATATACCTAATGGTCCTGTTGTGGTTTTAAGCTATTTTCTTGGGGGATTGGACAACCCCAACCCCCCAAAAAATAAAAATTCCCCCCCAAAAAATAAATATTCTGGTGATGCTCATAAATTATGGGCGCAGCACCAGAATTTTTATTTTTTTTAAAATTACCTCATAGGGCAAAGCTCCTAGAGGCTAGGGGCGAAGCTGCTAGTACTTAATAACCTAACCATTCAAAATCCAATAAAAGTCCCAAAAGTTGTTAAGCCAGCCAATAAGAAAACATTATCGTTAAACTTTGGGGACTAGTGTAATAAACAGTCCATTGTCCACCGCTCTCTATGCTAGTTCCCAAAGTTTTACAATAACGTTTTCATTTTTGTTTGCTTAACATGTTTGGGGACTGTTACTGAATTTTAATTGGTTAGTTTATTTAGTATAGTGTCGAAACGTTTCAACCACTGAAGGCAAATTACAGTAGGGGTATTTTTGGGAATGTACATCCATTTATCGGCTATTGTCTTAAACCCATCAAATCACTGGTGGCGATAAACTTGAATTAAAGTACCTAGAGGTTTTGGACCAGCTAAGAAGGTAATTTCAGTTCAATGTTCCCTACCTCCCTGGGTACAATAAAAGTTGTCTTCAGGGAGGGAAAAATGGATGAAAAATTAAATAAATTCTGTCTATAATAAAACAGAATGAGAAGGACAGTAGCACCCTGTAATCGTTATCAGAAAGTCCTGAATGTCCATTTAAAACATTTGACGAAGCTTTTTATATTAAGAATTATGACAATATAAATTGATAAGATACATACAAAATGTTATTGCTTCTAAGCGAAGTTGTTTTCTACAAAAAGGGTTGGTAGAAGTCTATATGTATGTCTAAAAAAATCACTCTTATGGTTTGCAGGTTTCTATAACTATGTCTTAATAATAATGCCTATAATAAGGGAGGGTTTAAACTTCAGTAGTACCCTAAGTTTTATAAACATTTGTTGGATTTATAAATTTGTTTACTTTTATTTAATCTTAATTGGTTGATAAAAACTAGCATTGTCAAAACAAAAAAGCCAAGATTAGTTGTTTATTGCATCTGTTTTTCCAGTTTTGTTAGTCCTGAAGGGGCGAAGGCCCAGTCTAACAAAACTGGTGTTCATATTACAACTTTTTACTTTACTATTTGTAGAAAAATGTCTATAATACAATACAATACATGGTTTCAAGTATGGATGTCTGATCCAGCGAATATTAATTGGTTTCGTAGCCATACTGGAAAATCATAAAAAATCATGGACAGAATGACGGACAGGCAGAAAAGTGAATTGTAGAGTACCATCGCATTTTATTCTTTCTTAAATAGTATTCGTATCCAGAGAGGGAGAAGACAACTGACTGCTTATTACAATAGTACACAAAGTTTTACAACAACGTTTTCTTATTCATTGGCTTTGGGGATTTTTACTGAATTTTGATTGGTTGATTAAATTGTGTTTATAAACGTTGGAACCACTAATTTTAATCTACAGAAGGGGTTATTTAGAGCGTCATCATTATGGATGTGCATTAATTTATCGGCCATTGTCTTATCTCTTTATATCCCTGATATGTTTCATAATTTAATTGTTAGCTTTGCTTAAAGGGACTGTGAACGAAAAAATTTCTCATCAGATTATCAAACCTTAACATCATATCATTAATATAATCTCAAATATAGGGCAAAACTGTCTCTTGTTTCCTTAAAAAACGGCTTTTTCCAACGATTTTTACTATGTCCAAGTTTGGGGGAAAATTTCCGGACTATATAAATGTGCAGTTAATTGTCTTTTTTTCCTTCTATAGCTAAAACTAAACTTTTTGACATAGTTCTCTATTTTTGTTTAACGGTTAAGCTCACTTTTAACAATATCCTTTCTTTAAACCAATGTATAGTTACTTAAAAATTGATAAAGTAATATTTTTAATTGAAAACCAACTACAATAACAAAGCTAGAAACAGGTTATTTTTTTAGTATCCAAGTAACTTTAGATGGCCCATCTCTTGCCCACCTTTATTTACAAATTTGTAAATAATATAGGTGCAATATTTCTTTATAAACAGTCTGATAAAAGTGTAAACTAATTCTTCAAAGTGGGTTATTTATTGTCCAACACAATAAAAAAGGACATCATTATTTTAAATAACCTATGAGATTCAACCCGTTGTAGACTTTGAGGTATTTTTTTTGTCAATAATACAAATTTAAGATAGATCTTTATTACCTAATTACTACATTATAAAAAAAACTAATTGGCAATTTTATATTACAAAATAAATTCCTTAACAGTAACTAAATTGTTTCAACTATATATGACAAGGTAAATACCCCTACAAACATTTTAAGAAATAAAAACGTTCAGATTTTCCTTGTTTTTTCCTTTTTCCCTCCCAAAATACCATAAAATAAATGCATTATTCCTAGATATTTTTGTTAATAGGACGTTTTTGGTTGATCAGTGTAGTGAAATGTGCTTAGAAAATGTTAAGATTTGATAATCAGATGAGAAACTTTTACGTTCACACTCTCTTTAAGTGAAAGCTTTTCATTACATTAGGTTTTAAGTCTTAAATATGTGTTATAACATATAACATAGGCCAAAGTTTAAACTTTATCTGAGAGTGATAGGACAATGGCAGATTGGTTATCATACCTTTTTACATAAAAATGAAATGGTTTGGCAAGGGTAATTAATATTCCATCGTCCTTTACCATTATCCCAAAGTTAATTAAATCTATAAGGCCTTTGAAATATATTTAAATCTATTTTTACAGTTTTAAAGAATCCTGAGATAAGAATTACCTTTCCTTAAATTCAATCCACCTACAATGAAAGCCAAAATAGACAGGCAAAATTTCTGAATTCTATTTTGTACTTCAGTTTGAATTTTCCTTGGTTTGAAATAAATGCACATTTAAAATAATCTTTGTCTAAGAAAAGATAAATATACCATGCATGATTTTATTTTACTTTTTGGGCTGATTATTATCACCGAGAGAAAAGAAAAAATAAGTATTTTTTTCTGTTGATTTTTTGGTATCTGTGCATATAAAAGGAAACGGCATTATCCTCTTAGAAATTTTTTTTATCAATTTTGAAAATTTGGGTAACCACCCCCCTTCCTCCGAGTGTGACTCTCATTGGTTGGAGTTTTTTTTAGCAAATAGCATCACAGTTCGTTTTTTATTAAATGAATAAGTTAGGGTACAATGTTTCACACTTTTGATATAAGTAAATGATAATAAAAAACCCATAAAATACGATAATAACTTCAGAAAAATCGATGAAAATAGTTTTCATACTAAATTTTGGTTTTTTATTGTTTTTGAAAAATGTCATAGTAGAAGATGAAAAATGTCATCTTAGTTTTTCTAAGGGATCTATATTCTCTGAAATCTAAATTATCAAAATAATTTTTTGGTAAATGATTATATGATATATGTCAAACATTTTATCAGAAAAAATATTTTAAATTAAAAAGTAGAAACTTGAATAATTTTTCTTGTGGAAAAAGTTTACTGCTAATGTTGATAAACATATGTCTGCTAGCATTAAGATTTTTGTACTGCCAATACTTGGTTTTATATTTAAAGAATTTCTTTAAAATGTTGTTTTTTTACCACGTATACCAATAACGCAATATTTGCTATCAGGAATTTAGGAACATTAAAAAATCATATTATAAAGCATTTGAATTAACAAAGGTTATGCTAATATTTTTACCATTTAAGTTTATTTAATATTTAAAAAAATATCACAACCCTCCAAGTTGTAGCTACTTTTCCTGGACATATGATTATATGATGTGATGTAATGTGATATAAGGAAATTTTAATATTCATTTAAAAAAATGTTATTTTTGCATATATGTAACATTTTAATGTGTTTGATGGCTCAAAAGAAAGATAATTAAAATTTATTTCATATTATATAGTTTAAATTACATAAGATAACCTAGAAATAGTAAAAAGGCCCCTTTCTTTTTTTGTCACAAAAGAGAAATTAACAAAGATTTTTATCAAAAAACACCTTAGTGTAAAAATTTAAAAGTTTAAATATGGTCACAAAAAGATTCAATTAGTTTATTAAATGTTTCATTTTCATCAAATAATGATTTAACTCTATTACAAAGAATAAAGTGTAAAAAGATGTTCTTGTTTTAATTTTAAGTAACTTAAAATGCATTTTAATATTTTAATGATTTATTTTTTAAAACATCATTTTATAAAATGTTATTGATTTTTAAAGTTATATATTAGAATGTTTTAACATTTTGTTTTAAATGTAGAAAATTGGTAATTCTAAACATTCAAAAAATGATTTCATTAAATTTTCATCACTTAAATTGCATGTTTGATGAAATTTTCAACTGAAAATTAACACGTGTAATGAGATTTTTTTGCTTTCAGGCTTAATTTTAAGTATTTATTGATATTTTTTGTAAAAATGATTTTATATAAAAAGTTTTAAAACTTGATTTAAGTAGTGGTGCAAAAAAAATTTTCTCAGATTTTAAAAATAGCAAAGGGTCTTATTAGACTTACAGATACAATTGCTAAGTCAATTTGGCCAAACACTAAAATAAAGTTTTTACATCTGAGGGTGAAACAGTGAGCATAGCAGATTTTTTTTCAGATGCATATAAATAAGCTGAATGAACATTTGAATGTCAGTCGCCCATGGCTTGTGGTGCAGAACTGTGATTCTGTTCACCAGACTCATGAGGCTTATGTCTCCACTTACCCTCCCTCCCACCCCTCCCTTCCTTCCTGTCCAACATAATAATATTTTACAGAAAAAAATTATTTTGATGTTGGGGGGGAGGGGGGGTACCAAAATTTTAAAATAGAGGAAATTACAAAGAAAACACCCAAATATGCCTTTTTTTGGTATTTTCCTTGAAATATAAAGATATCTTAAAACTGATTGATTTGGCTTGTAAAGGAACCATTTGAGTATCTTTGGTCGAAAAAGGTCTGATTTGTGAGCATTTTTGACCAAGTTGTGGCCAAATAATAATGAAACATATAAAAAGGTAGCACACTTTAAATACTCATTTATAGTAAAAGTAGCTTATATAATTTGAAGTGAAGAAAAAGGAGGAGTAATAATTAATCCCTTCCTTCCTGTATGCAGTTTATGAAAAAAATTAAGATTTGACTGATGTAAGCCAAATAAGCAATGTTTTTCATTGATTACCTGTAAGTAATTTATCAAAAATAGCATAATTTGTTATATAAGCCAAATAAATAATAATTTTCATTGATTGCTTATATGTAACTAGCGGCTTCGCCACTAGCCTCTAAGGGCTTTGCCCCAAGAGATAATAAAAAAAAATAAAGTACTACTGGTGCTGCTTATAGTCTAATGTGTTCCCAAGAAAATTATTTTTTTTTTGGGGGGGGGGGGAATTTTCATTTTTGGGGGGGTTGGGGGTGTCCCAACCCCCAAGAAAATAGCTTAAAACCACATAAGAAATACCATGCTTTAACTGCTGAAAGACTGCCACAAGTTGACCCAATACCCCAAATTTGAAGTCTTCAGCTTCTATAACAAAAAAGTTCTAGGCATTTTAAAATGACATTTTATGTACTATGAAAATTTTGAAAGAATTTCAGTGCTAATGTTAGAAATTTTGAAATTGAACTACGTGACCTAGAAACAAAATTATAAGCGTATTTTTGTCATAAATTTAGGTTGCCAGTAACTAATTATATTTTTACAATAAAAATACCCATTTTTATTGTCACAATCATTAAAAAAAATTGAGTTTAACTCATGTTATACCAAGTGTACTGTAGCCAATCAGAAAGCTGAATCAGCTAAGCAACCAAACACAGCTGAGCTTGTATTAGTTTACCCGTTTGTTTCCTCTATGATTTGGATTTTGGTGGATAATCCCTCTAAACTAACCTAATTATGTTTGATTGACTGTTTTTCATTGATTTTTTTTAGGTTGAAAAAAACGTTATTGGTTTCGCCCCCCTGTGGGGTATTAATCAGTAACGACTTTAAGTCCAATTATATCAAACTTCTAAAAGTCCTAGGATAACCTGATAGTCTTTTCCGTAAGCTTTCTAACGTTCTTGGTTTCATTAGAAAATATTAAACTGTTTTTAACCTATTTTTAAATGGGGTGTCAAAAATATACTAGGACTCCTATAGAATCAGACTGCAGAGCCCAAATTTGAATTAAGTCCACAATAAACTTTTTTTGGGGGATTTAAAAATTATTTTTTAATGTTGCTCTGGTCATTTTGACTAGAGCAAAAGGTTTTTTTTACTCGGGGTAATATTGTGGCTTTTAGAACAATTTATATATAATTCCCTTTATATTGATACAATAAAAAAAAAACATAACTCTGTTCAATGGAAATATTTTTTTTCTAAAACAATTAATTTCATTGAAAAATCTAACATATACAATAAAACATATAATTCTAAAGTCTGAACCAATAAGAAGTCTTCTTTCATTTCAATTCTTTACATTTCAAAAAAGAGTGTTTTTACAAAGTGACTTATTTCCAATGTAGTTAAATAATTTTCATTTAATCAAAATGAAAAGAATGAAAACCATACACATAAAAAATACATACTTTTAAAAAATATTTAAAAAAAATAAGTTTGAATAATCCTATATTATATCATATTTGTATATGTGACAAAAATAAATTTGTTGTATTGCATAATATTTGTTGTCATCTTACATTATTAATAATATATTTAACCCTTTACAGCTGATTTTATGTGTTTTAAATAAGTGATAGAAAACAAACATGATAATGTTAATTCATTGATATATTGTAAAGAATTAACTTTTTAATGAATTAATTTAGATGAAATCAAAAGGCCTAATTTTACTCTATACCAGAATACAATATTTATGAAGCAAAACATTCTAAAAGCTATGAATTTTACCCAAATAAAAAAGACCTTTTGCTCTGATCACAAAGGACCACAGCAGCAGTAAAAATTAATTTTTAAATCCCCCCAAAAAAGTTTATTGGGGACTTAATTCAAATTTAGGCTCTGCAGTTTGATTCTACTGGTGTCATAGTATATTTTTGATTTATGTTTTAAAAATAGGTTAAAAACAGTTTAATATTTTCCCTATTTTCTTTCTTCAAAAACTGAAAAAATTACCGGTTTAGTTCGCCCTCACCCTAATGCAAGAAAATTTAACTCTTTCATTTTGTACAAAAAGAATTAAATATAAATTTTTGATTAATTGTTTATAAGAAATTAATGAAATTTTTTGTTTATTAGGCTTTTATATCAAATCATGCCATTTGTTGATAAATTACTTTCAAGCAATCAATCAAAATTATGCTATTATCCAAATCATGGTAATTTTATGAAAAAATCATCATAATGAATCAATAAAAATTATTGCTTATTTGGCTCATATACCAAATCATGCTATATTATGATAAAATACTTTTAAGTAATCAATTTGATTGATTAGCCATAGTTTTGTATAGTTTTGACCTGGAGTAGGCGGAGACACTTTTCCATAGAAATAGGGCTATCAAGCTCCATGTTCAAGCACATTTTGACTTGACTTGGTATCTCATGATATCTACTCTTACCTTACCCTTGCCGAATATGGCAGATGTCCCAAATTAAGTCATGGTAATGAATAACGCTATCCAAAGAGGAGCTTGGGTTAAGGGTAGTACTGTAAGTGACTATTGGGTATCCAAACTTACTCAATAATCCCCATCTTACACAACCAGGGGATGATGCACGATTAATGTTGCGAATGAGAAATTAGAGCCAACCTATAGAGAATTGAACTTGAACTCTCACCAATTTAGCTCAGTGTGCTACCACTAAGCATGACACCCCTACTAAGTAATCAATGAAAATTATTTGACTTATATATATACAAAATCATACTATTTTTTGATAAATTACTTATAAGCAATCAATGAGAATGATTGCTTATTTGGCTTATACACCAAATCATGCCTTTTTATGTTAAATTTCTTATAAACAATCGATGAAAATTTTTGCTTATTTTGATTATATTGGCCAAATCTTCAATTTTCATCATAAACTGCTTAAAGGAAAGGAAGGGATTAAGGGGGGGGGGAAGTTCTGACACATTTGCATAAACCTGGTGTATAGGCTTTATCTCTGGACTGAGAGGATAGGTTATTAGGGATAAAATCATTCTTATATGATGAATTTGCCCCAGATTTAAGATTTTTTGGATAGGCCTCCAGGTTCCAGAGCTCCAGGCCTCCAGGTGGTCTCTCTACAGGTAAAAATGAAAAAAAAATTTTTTTTTAAGAGTTAGAAGTCAGTTTATGAGACAAAATATGTATGTTTTTTCTTCAAATATGTGAATAACAACAAAAAAGAAGCATATTTTGTTTTATAAGTTAACCTTTAACCCTTCAAAAATTTTATTTTTAGTTTTTATCTGTACAGAGACCACCTGGAGGCCTAAAGCTCCGGAACCTGGAGGCCTATCCAAAAAATTTTAAATCTGGGGCAAATTCATCATATAAGAATGATTTTATTCCTAATAACCTATCCTCTCAGTCCAAAGATAAAGCCTATACACCAGGTTTACACAAATGTGTCAGAACTCCCCCCCCCCCCTTATTACTTCTCCTTCTTTTTCTTCACTTCAACTGATACAAGCAACTTTTACTATAAATGTCCATTTATTTACTCCATCCATTTTTAACTCACAAATCAGACCAAATTGTTCAGTAATTGATCAGTAATTTACCACAAAAATGCACAATTAGATAAGCAACTAACCTTTAAGTGCTTACTTACACGGTGAGAGATTACTAGGGAAATATTAAGATGAAATAAATTGAACAAAAAAATTACAAATATATACAATTGAATTAATTAATAAACGACTTTCTTAAAATAATTTTCATTACTCATTTGATACACTTTTAAAAGTATTTTTTTAAATAAACAAAACATCTTTTATAAAAGGCTCTTTGTATGTTTTGTTTATTTAATTAAGAATATACAACAATGTTTAAAATATATATAAAATCTATGCTTTTTTTCACAATTGACATAATTTTAAAATAGTATGGTACATTTCTATTATGTCGATGTTAAAAAAGTAATGGAAGATTACAGAAACATATATATTAAAAATGTAAA
This sequence comes from Acartia tonsa, assembly GCF_053477335.1. Taxonomy (NCBI): domain Eukaryota; kingdom Metazoa; phylum Arthropoda; class Copepoda; order Calanoida; family Acartiidae; genus Acartia; species Acartia tonsa. Next base: position 26,616,429 of record NC_137273.1, on the reverse strand, counting down.
CCATGATTCCAGTTTCGCCTCTATTGAAAGTGGAATCTTACATTTCAAAAATCGTATCAGCGTTGAAGATATCTTCACCAAGAGAGGCAAAAGTGGAATCTTACATTTCAAAAATAGTATCGGCGTTGAAGATATCTTCACCAAGAGAGGGTAAAGTGGAAGGGTAGATTACAGTTTTAGAGGGTCCAAACCATAATCATAGATTATGTTTCTGCTTCTATAAAAATGGATTCAACTCCCTAACTGTCAAAGAAGATTTTAGTTCACCAGCAACAAAATGATTCATTAAAAATCAGAAACGTGTTTTGGAAACAAATTAGATTTTACCCCTTTCATAAATTTTTACCCGCAACTTGGGGGTGTCAAAACATTAGAAACACCCAAATTCGTGCCATGGTTTAATGCCATTTTTTGTATTCCATACCCAAAGTAGTTTTGCCCATCCCAAAAAAAAACAATTAAGGGGGGTTGTAATTAAAAAGAATAATGACAATTTTTAAACGATCCTATTCATCCGATCTTAAGAAGTTTAAGAATCGTATAATAAAGTAGTTTTAAGATATATATAAAATATATACACAGTCTACAGATATGTTGAACTTCACTTTTATGGATCGATATTGTCATCATTGTATTTAAAAAGTAGAAATATAAAATATTTACATTTCCTCAACTTTTATCTTATTTCCTTAATTGTTTAGACAAAAGATTTGAAGCCAAACTGTGTAGTATCTTTTTAATCCAAAAAGTTAATTAAAAGACAAAAAAAAGTTGAAGGCGTTGCTGTTTAACCTTCAAAAAAGTCCTTAGTAGCGAAGCTACTCAAGAATTTGGTATACCGCACGTCTAGAGTGTCGTATTAATATTGTTGCCGTACTTCACTACTATTCTACTCTAAAATTTGCTTTGCCAGTTTGTACGACCGTCAGTCAGTCTGTCCGTATTGCTATGGAGGACATGTGATTTTCTCGGCAGCTATCTAGGATAAATAGCCTATTCTTAGTGAAGATTCCCTAAAGAAAACAATACTTATTTCTTTATAAAAGTTTCGAGATTTTCTTTCAATTATAGAATATCATCTCTGAATTACTGAATATATGCTTTTGTCCGCTTGTCCATCCATGATTTGTTTATGTTTCGCTTCTTATGGAAGTTGTCATCCTTGTTTTTATTGTAGCTGTGGCTTTCTTTTAATTGTTGCATTGTATGGGGATTTTTGTCCTTGTTGAAAATAAAACTTTATAGCATCTAGAATCAAAGATTTTGACTACTAATAGCGCAGCAAAAACGAATTAAGTAGAAAGAAAAGACATTGAACTGTACAAAATAGCACAAAAACATCCCCAGGCTAAGCTTGAATTATACTACAAACTATTGTTATATTTCAGCTGCGCTATTATAAGATCACCGAAAGTTTTATAATGATACTCTTTATCCATATTTCTGTTTACGAATGGATTGATTGAAAATAGAAAGGGTGTCTTTGGAATAATTTCACACACCTAATAAATCCAAATTAAGAGGGATTGGGGGGGGGGGGAGGGGGGGGGGTGATAATAGGGCGTAGCTAATTTTGTGCCATTCCCGTAAACTTTAAACAACTTGTTTACTTGTCAATGTCAACGCATATATGTAAATTAGATTTTGTCAAAGTTTTTATAATTAAAGTAGTTTTATAATAAAACTAATATAATAAAACTCTAGGGCTAGATAGGGAGAGAGTAAAGAGAAAGAGGGGAAGAGAGAGATAGAGAGTGAGCGAGAAGTAAGGAGAAAGAAAGATAAAGAAGAGAGAAAACAAAGAGAGAGAGAGAGAGAGAGAGAGAGAGAGAGAGAGAGAGAGAGAGAGATAGAGGGAGAGAGAGGAATAAAGAGAAAAAAAGTTTGAAAAAATATTTTGAATTAGTAAAAAAAGTAAAAATCAAACTAATTGGTATTGTACTAAAAAGCAGAGATTTCATTGGAAGAAAAGTTTCATTGCTACGCATCTAAAGAGCAAAATAGTCCTTGCTATGTTTTCTGGGTTATGTCACATTTTAAGGAAAGTCTGAGAACTTTCATATTAGGTGGTTAATTGATGGTTAGTGATACAATCAGTGGCATGCTCAGGGTTTTACCAGGGGGTTGGGATGAAAAGGAGGATCGAATACCTTCTCAATTTATTTTAATGGGGGTATTGAAACCCACCATACGAAAATCAGGTAATTTTTTTTGCTGATATTCTATCAACTTTAAAATATTATCAGAATATAACAAACAATAAAGACTTTATCCATAAGCTGGTAGTGAGTACAGCAAACTATTTTATACCAGCATCGAAGAGGGACGAAGGAGAGACAGAAAAATAGTTTAAAACCATCCAAAGATATCAATTTAATGATAAAATAGCGTAAAACAAACTTGGAACCTATATGAAATTACCAAAAAAAGGAGAACGGATAAACAGAACAGACATTCTACTTTTAACTTTTAAGAATAACTGACAAATCAACAGATACTGAACAATAGTTTAAATATCTTCATAAAAATTTCTGTAAAAAATTTCATTATTAGTTCTCCAACATAATTATATATAAAAAAGCAAGTTCGATACTTTCTTAATAAACGCATTATCAGTAAAAATACCGCGAACTTTCATTAAAATCAAGATAGAATTTAATTTCTCGTATTCATTCGAATCCGGTGGATAGGAACCGGTTCTCATCCATACGAAAAAACTATGTCTTGCATCGTATTATATTCAGCTTTCTACGAATATAGAAATGTACAATCATAAGATTGAAACAAGTTTTTTTAGCCCGTGCCTTCGGCACCTCGGGGCTAAAAAAACTGGTTTTAATCTAATAATTGTACTTTCTATATCCGCGGAAAGCGGTTTATAATACGATGAAAGAAATAACTATTCTATTTGCAGTAAGAGGGGATGGAGTAAATGGGGGGATCGTTATTTTAGCAAGCTTCAAGTTTTACTGTATTAGAGCTCATGATAATCTTGTGTAATATCCGAGTAATAATAAATCCATTATTATAATCATTTTAATGGCGTACTTACAGACGTACAAACGTATACCTAAATAAAAGAGTAGATTAGCTACTAAATAACAAGCATATTATTAATCATATAGAAATCTAAATAAAAATGTCCGTGAAATATAATTAGAATTTCTTTATAAAAAAGGAAACTTCGCCTTGTGTATTTTTTTGTAGAAACAATCAAAAGTTTCCTAAAAATATACTCAATTGGAGTGCATGCCTGTTTGCTGATTGAATTGTGCGTCATGTAGATGTTGATGGGCTAAGGCATTCTCTTTTTTTTATAGTTATAGGCATAACTTTTAACATCTCTAGTATCACGCTAGTCTGTGTAAATAATTACTTATTCTTTATTTCTAAATATTATACCACATTGTCCGGTTTATTCAGGGACCCAAAACGGATAAGACAATGGATGATAAATTAATGTACATCCCCAATGTTGATGAATTAAACTACACCTTCTGTAGATTACAATTATAGTTTTAACCAACTAATCAAGATTTGATAAAAATATCCAAAATTTAAAGCCAACGAAGTAGAGAACGTATTTTCAACTTTAAGAGTGTCCTTTTGTAAAAAATAATTATTGTGAAATTTTTGCTAGCAAAAATATGAGAATTGTGTAATATTATGTATTAAAAGTGAATCTTTTCTATGATTAGAGTATGTACGTCCGAAATACCTATTGATTTCTAACTTTATATGCTGAATCCTGTAATAATCAGACACGATTTAGAAAGTGTTGTAACTTTGACCAGAAAATATTAAACATGCTGATTTTAGGACCATTGATTCCTAGGACAATAATGTACAATGTGAAAAGCGAAAAGCATCTCTATAATCAAGTATTAAAAGTAGAGGTATGTCCTTAAACAGAATCCTGTATTTAGCAGCAAGTTTATATAAGATTTGTGTATACCTTTTAATAAAGCTTATTCAGTTTTGAAATTATAAAAATAATCATGTTCGTTTGTTCAACCGTAAGCTTTGCTTTTATTGATGTTGTCATCCTTGTTTATTTATTTTTATTTCGAAACAATAAACAAATTAAACAAATGCGGAATTATAAATCAAATTTTAATTGGACAAAAAATTTATATCCTCATTAAAATTGTAATCCACATGTAAGACAGGGAGCAAGAATGTGCAATTTTTAGTAGCGAAGCTACTATATTGTTTACGTTGTATGTACGTCCATCAGTCTGACCACCCTTTTAAAATAGACAGCTGTTTTTTTTTGGTAAAAAGAGCATCCTGTAAGCATCTTACTTAGTCCGTTATTCTGTCGGTCATCCTACACTTGAAAATATTATTTTTAAAAGCGAAGCTTTTCTATAATTAGGGTCGGTCCGTACGTTCGTCACAAACGGATAGCTTTTTTCCCGTTAATTTAGGCATGTCAGAACTGTCCTATCGATTTCAAACTTTGCATGGTGATTCCTTTAGTAGTTAAGTACGATTTAGAAAGCGTAGCAACTCTATAATAATTACAAGAATGTCCGTACGTCCATTTTAAACATGTTGATTTTTTTTTACTTTTTTAACAACAAGTTTTTATGTGATCTAATCATCCGATTGATCTGATTTTTGGTATGTTGATTCCTGGAACAACAATGTATAATGTTATAAGCGAAGCAACTCTATAATCAAGTCCTAAAAATGTAAGTATGTCCATATACATTATCTTGTATTAAGCAGTTTTCAACAAATTTACTTACAATTTTGCTTCGACTCTTATACATTTATATTCTGATTATTCAGTTATGACACTATATTAGTGTTAATGTCCGATTGTCCTACCGTTTCAGTGATTCGCTTTTATGGATTTTGTCACCCTTGTTGTATTTTATATTAATATCTTTTCCTTTTTTGCTTTTCTTCTCCTCTTTTATTTGTCAATTGAAATCTGCTCAATAACTCACTTCGTCCGTTTGTTTACCCATGATTTTAAATTCTGTCATCGTATCGACAAACGCCTTATATCCATGTGAGTATATTTAATGTAATTTTTTTAAAATAAAAAGGACGATGAAAGAAGAAAAAGACTCCTTAGAATATTAATCATCAGAGGAAACTACATAGCTATTTTTAAGCCTATAGTTCTAATAGGAGCTAATATAGGAGGGGGGGGGGGGGTGGGTGTTCGTAACAAATGTAACAAAAAATTCTTAGAATTATAAAAAAAACTTAACAACGCCAACAAGTAAAGGTCAATAATAATTCTGAATAATTATTCATCTTTTTAACAAGAATGACACTTTCCATAGATATGTTTGAAGGGAAGGCATAAAAAGAAATGTACAAACGCAGTGGTGCTTTCCCTGTCAACCCCCTTTATTCAAAACAAATTGAAAGTATAACCTGACCTAACCCTAGTTAAAAAAAATCAAAAAAACAAAAACAAACAAAACTATCCTTCCCTTATTTTCATTAAATGTATTTAAAAAATAATTGGGGGGGGGGGGGGTTGAGGAGGTTTCTGGCACTTTGAGGAAAACCGTATTACAGTTGAGACTGACAGACATAGGTGATTTGTAAAAAAGTTATGCTGCCTAAAAATGACACCCAAAACAGTAAGGAACAAATAGATAATATATTCTTGAAACAGTTGGACTTATTTGGTAAGAAACTGACAACCATCCACCTTTTAAGTTTAAACTATTATGTAAAATAACAGAGAAAAATTAAGAATACAAATTATTTACAGTTTTAGTGGCTACGCTCCTAGAGGCCTCTAGGGGAACTTAAAATGGCTAGGTGATTGCAGTTGATCCCTACTTTCATTTCTATTTTTTAAGAAAAAAAGTAAAAAAAATAAAATTGTGTGTGGGCCATTTTCTAGGAGAGGGTAGTTCTCCCTCAAAATAGTTTAGCCCCTTCCCAGGGCTTATGAGTAGCTTCAGTGTACAGAAGAACCATATCGGATCAGCGGTTAGCGAGATCCTTTGATACTTACAGACACACACACACAGACATCCTGTTTCATTTGTATAAGGATATCTATCTAAATATCCATATATCTATCAAATACATTAATTTTTTTTATCTAATTATCTTTTTATCTATCTACTTTAAAAAATATATTTATCTATAAATGTACATGGCAAACTATCTAAAAGGCTAGTATTCTATGTAAAATGACAATGTCAAAAAGCAACAGTATTCTGTTGCTTTTTATGCTTTAGAAGCAAAACTAGACTTAAAATGTAAGTAAATACTTTCTAGCAAACTTAACTTGAAATGACAATGATCTAGGAACTTTAAACACCAGCGTTTTTAATTACTCGATCGAAATACAAATTATTATTGCTTTGTTGGTTTAAAAAAATCATACATTATTAAATATTAATTAGATTAGGTTCAAACCAGCTGTGTTCAAACTGTTTAACCAATTACTTTAACACAGAAGGCGTAATTTTGTTCACCATAATTTGGGTGTACATAAATCTATTGTCTTATCCCTTAAGGTCCCTGAATAACTGTCATGGATGTTAACTAAGATGTTAAAGATATACATGGTAAACAAAGTTCCTTATACAACACTTTAAAACACACTGCTCCAAAAAGTGGCAAAAAAGTTTTGAAGGAACATTATGTTGATAATATGCCAGCAAACACCTAGAGATTTAAAGAAATAAGACAATGGACGATAAATTTAATATACTTCTAATAAATCAACCAATTAAAAATTAAATAGATTTAAACCTTCTCTGATCCAATGTTTAAATCTACATAATATGTAATAGTATGTTCCTAAAGTATCTCAAATTGTTATTTAACAGTATACAAATAGGATACAACAGGGATGACAACATCCATAAAAGCGAAGCACTGAAACGGTAGGACAAACGGACGTTAACACTTTTATAGTGTCAGAACTGAATAATCAGAATATAAATGTATAAGAGTCGAAGCAAAATTGTAAGTAAATTTGTTAAAAAACTGCATGTTACAGGATAATGTTTATGGACATACTTACATGTTTAGGACTTGGTTATAGAGTTGCTTCGATTGTAACATTAAACTTTGTCCCAGGAATCAATATACCAAAAATCAGATCAATCGGATAATTAGATCACATAAAAATTTGTAGTTAAAAAAGTAAAAAAATCAACATGTTTAAAATAGACGTCCGGACATTCTGGTAATCATTATAAAAGCTATTTGTCACGGACGGACGGACCGACCCTAATCTTAGAAAATCTTCGCTTTTAAAAAGGAAAAGCCTAATTTTCAAGTAGTAATTCTTTTGAAATCCTGTTATATAGAAGTAACAGAATGTCTGTAAGTGAGTCTTGTTTATACCAGATCTTCCTAGCCGCTGGACCTATATGGTGCTCCTATTTTAGAAAAAGAGAAACTATAAATATACCATAGACTGCATAGATACCACTTTCATATTATCAATTAAGAATAGACAGTTAGGCAATCAAAAGTATTTGTGATTCTGTTTATAAAATAATGCTAGAACTTGCTCAAAGTTTTAGAAGAATTGTTTTTAATTGCTATTCTCCCTTATAATTATCTTTGTACGTCCACCAGTACGAAACGTTACAGGGCAAATGTAATTTTCTAGACTGTTATCAAGATGTACGACTGATTTTTTTAGTTAAAGTTCCTTAGAGCATAAAGTTTGTAATTTACTTTGTCCATCGGGTCTGTCAAACATGCTGCAAAAATTTGAATAACTAATTTTTTTTTTATAATTTCTTTAAAATACTAGTGGCTACGCCTCTAGAAGCCTCTAGGGGTACCTAAGGTGGGAGAGGAAAAGTCCCCCCCCTTTTCAATGTAAGTTTTCAAAAGAAAAAGTTTTGTTAAAAATATTTTTTTAAGGAGGGGGGATGTTTAATTCGGAGGGGGAAGATACCCTCCCCCATTATAGTTAAAAACCTTCCCTGGACTCATAAGAATATTCACTGTAAAGGAGAACTATATCGGTTCAGCGGTTAGTGAGATTCTTTGCTACAGACAAAAAAAGCTTACTACTTTATATAATAGGATTAGTAATTTTGATCACTGAAAATCTGATCCACAACTCACTCTGTCCGTTTGTTCATCCATGATTGTTTTTTTCGCTTCTTACGGATGTTGTCGTCCTTGTTGAGGTGTTAGCCTCTTTTTTTTCTGCGGAAATTAATTAACTGACAGTTTTAAAATTTAACCTTTCATATATAACTTTGTAAATATGTAAATGTAGTTTTTTGCTAAAATATCCACGGGCTTTAACATTTTTAAAAGCGAAGCTATCAAACAATCATGGCGAGTCCTTTCGTCACTTTGAAAAGACGTGATGACTGTTATTTTTAATTGTATTTAATTATATACATAGACACGTTCAACCATACAATGGTTCCAGGAAAAAACCTTTCAACAACAATTTTCTTTCTACAGGAGAGCTTTTTTGTTCATCATCATCGGGAATAAACTTTAATTTATGGTCAACTGTCTTATCGCTTAAGATTCCTGAATTAAAATGTAATATCTTGTATTTTGAGAAAGGTTATTTTTATCACATTCAGCAGATTTTCCTCTAAAGTAAAGAATCTTAATTATAATTATTTGTTATTGACTTATTAAATTTATCAATATCAAAAATGTTGTTTTTTCTAAAGAAATTTTTTAAACAGCTTTTACGGTTTATTATCTGGGATAAAATGAAAAGTAACAGAATAATTAAAGATTTTTGGGCAAAATATTTTTTTGTGCTATGAAAATAACCTAAGAATATGCATTCCCATATAAACAACCCCTTAAATAGTGGATGTAAATATTCATTTATTTCCCTGGTATCTCATTTATATCCCTGGTATGATTTTAGAAGATTTTAAATTTTTTTTGGAAGATTTTATAATTTTTATTAATTACTAAAAGAAAGAAAATAATCTCCTTTTTTCATATTTATAATATTTAATAATAATAATTAAAAACCAAAATTAAACCACATTTTAGCATAAAAAAATGAGTTTTTTTGTTTAAATGAGAATGATATTCCTGTCCAGTTTTTTGTTTAGGAATGAATATTTCTTACCCTCGTGAATAAATGATGACCTATCGGTCCATCATTTATTCCCTCGGGTAAGAAATATTCATTCCTAAACAAAAAACTGGACAGGAATACCCCATTTGTTAATATGTAATAGATGAAATTGGCATACTTTTGAAGAAAAAAAAAATATTTTGGTACAATTTTCATTTTATTCACCCCTGAACTAATACAGCTACAACAGAAGAGAGGTATTTTTATCAAAGGTGTCCATACGTATTTACAAGACTCATAATTGGAAATATACAAACAAATAACTTATCAAATTTACAATGATTTAGTTATATCTATATTAATTTAAAATTGGTAAAGTATTGATATCTGTCATCTGTCTGTCTGTCTGTTCGTCTATCTGTGTGTCTGTAGCATATGTCCTCGGCAACTACTGGTCCGTATCGACGACATAATATAAGATATAAGACCTGACAATAATTTATTTTTGACTGTTTTGTCGTTATGTGTGTACACCCAAAATAGTGGTATTATTATTTGATCGTCATTAGAAAGTGCGACAGGCAAAATTAAAAATCATGGGGCCTGAAAATTTGGGGAGGGAGGGGATAAAAAAGATTTTTCGGGTATTTTTTCATCCTTATTTGTTGTCCTTTAGGCAACCCTCCCTCATTCTCTATTGAAACCCATGAATTTTTTGGGATTAGACAATGGACGATAAATATATGTACATCTTCAAAGAGAATAAACAATAATACCCCTTCTGTAGATTAAAATTTATGGTGAAAAAGTTTAGACAATGCAATTTTGTACAAACCAATCAAAATTCTGTACCCAAAGTTCTTACAAATAAGCGAATAATTGGGTGTAAGGGGTACGGGGTACACCCAAGAAACCCTCACTCTGAAAAAGTACATGGGGGTGGGGGGGGGGGGGGGATATGGCTAAACGACTTGAAATGTAACGCAATAGGAAACTATTGATAAATTTTCAGGTCTATTATTTGAGAGTTTATGAACAACATATGGCTACAAAAATGTTTTGGGCAGTTTTCTTACAAGAGTAACTTTTAGAAGAATGGGTACTATAAAAAAGGACAGGTTTGTCAATAAGTAGCGTAGCAATAATTGTATTGAGAACTAATTTTTGGTGTTTGTGTATTAAACTAAACTTAGATATAAAATATATATATTTTAGCTTATTTAGAAAACAGATGATATAAATCATTACTAAAATTATAGAAATGCCTCTCTAATAACCAGGGACAAGGTAATGATATTCCGACAAACAACTCTAAAAGAAAATTTCCCCACAACCCCCTTCCCCTTTTCCTCCCCTTCTTTCCCACCCTTCTTCAGTTACATGACAAAAAAAATATACCACCAGATACTTTATAAGGTTTCGTGATTTTTGTAGAATTGTTGGTTATTATTCGTAAATGTCTTCACAAAATCACAAAATTCATCAATGTGTATTCGTTTATTTACACCAAAACTTTCTTAAACTTCTTGCAGTTCTAAATATTTCCAAGGACATATCAAAAGTCTTTATAAATGGTCCATTCTTGTAGTAGTTAATTAAGGAACCTAAGGGTATTTTTGCTTTCTATTTCATTATATGAATCAGGGGTAAAAGAACATGCAATAAGCATAAAAAATAATGGAATAATACACGGCAGCGATGTTGAAAAGAGACTATCCAAGGAAAAACACACAGCTCAATTTGTAGGAATATATTTCGATTAAATCACATCTAATCCTTGTCAACCTTCTATTATTCTTTACTGTACAAAGGTTTGTTTGAAACTGTTTGAAAAGGTTTGTTTGAAACTATAAAAAATAATATATTTTCTCGTATTTATTCAAATCCGGTGGATAGGAACCGGTTCTCATCCATACGAAAAAACTATGTCTAGCATCGTATTATATCCAGCTTTCTACGAATATAGAAATGTACAATCATAAGATAAAAGCCAGTTTTTTTAGCCGGTGCCTTCGGCACCTCGGGGCTAAAAAAACTAGTTTTAATCTTATAATTGTATAATTTATATCCGCGGAAAGCGGTTTATAATACGATGAAAGAAATAACTATTATTAACTTACCCACTCAATAACTAACTCTTGTACGAACGAAAGAGTAAACAATAGTATGCAATAATAGTTACCAATACATAAATTAAAAAAGTACCTCCCTCCAATTTGTCTGAAATCTTTTTTGTTGTTTGTTGGTATTTTTATACTTTGATTTATCATTAATCGAGGCCAATTTTCTAGGATGTAGTTTGACTTGGCTTTTTTAGGACCAAATACCTTCTCCAGACCAGTAACAAAATTCCTTGAAATTTGTTGAACGAACGTTGACACAGACTTACTTATGTGCAGGAAATATTACTCTTTTTCAAAAAAGTATATAATTTTTTATGTTTTTCCTTTGACGTATCCATAAATCCTTGATTTAACTGCAATTTAAGGTTTATATTTAGCACTGTAGTATTGCATTGTAAAATCAGCTTTTACTTCTTAGAATGGTGCTGTTATACTTTATGATCATCAAGACCTCGGAACGGCCTTTTGTTGAAGAAAATGACTATAGAATTAAGATACCAGGACGTCAATATTTATCTAAATATACACCTATTATTATACTAAAGTTTTAGAAATTGCAACAGATTTCTAAGCAAATCTACTCTTTGACTATTATAATTGTAAGTCGTTCTAGCTTTCTATTAAGATAGACTTTAAAGTTGATTATAAATAGAAAGTTATCTCACTAAATAAGAATTATATTAGGACAAAAATACATAGTTTAATCTATAATACAAAGTAGAATGATGTTTGTTTGTCTGTTTGTTTGTAGCGAAGAATCTCGCTAACCGCTGAACCGATCGGGTTCTCCTTTACAGGGTAGCTTCTCATAGGTCCCGGGAAGGTTTATAACTATTTTCTTGGGGGTGGGACACCCCCAACCCCCCCAAAAAAGAAAAATACACCCCCCCCCCAAAAAAAAATTTCTTTTAAAACTAAAACCTCTTTGGGCAAAGCCCCTAGAGGCTAGGGGCGAAGCCGCTAGTTCTTCTACAATTTCTCATTCGTTGCATAAAAATTTGGGGAGTTTTATTAAATCTTGATTAGTTTATACAAACTAGCAATGATAAAAAATTTTAACATTAATTTTAAATAATAATAAATGAAAGAATTATTATTGTTTCTCAAATACAACTTTTGCAGTAAGATCAAAAAAGAAAATGCCAAAAAAAAACTTTCCATATTTTTACTAAACTTTAAAGTTAATAGTTTAATGTTTCAACTTGACCCAAATTAGCCAAAAGATTTATTAGAACTAGAGTTTTCGAAAAAAAAATTTCTAAAAACTGCTTTTTTGTTTGTTTAGCATTGAAATCGTAGCAACTCTATAATTAACACTAGAAAGTCAATAGCAGTTTTGACACAAAATATGATAAAATTTGACCATATATCATAAGATTTTAATCTATCGATCTATGTCTTCACATAGTAGCCTAAATATCAAGAAATTTTAAATAATATAACCAAAATGTTTTGCCAATAATAAAAATTATTAGGTTTTGTTTTAAATCAAACTGTAAAAAAGATATCTCTATTATTTGGTCGCTTCATTATTGCATTTGAGAATAACATTATCCCACTTAGGATTTACTAAATTATACAACATATGTGGATTGTGTGTGTGCGTGTGTGGGGGGGGGGGGAGGGTGTATTTTGAGGGGTTTCAACACCTGTTTATGAAAATGATTAGTAATGATCGCCTTTCCGGCGGTTTCCTTTAAATCAACATAAGCATACATTTTATAAAAAAAAACGTTGTTCGTTATTAAAGTTAAGTTAGTTTAATAGAGGGTTGAAAACCCATGTAGGGGTAATTCAACGTAGGTTTAGAGCTGCAAAGGGATAAAGCTATCTTAAAAGGCAAAAAAATAAAAAAGGTGAGGATATGGTAACACCCACCCCCCTTTTTCTCTCTCTTCAGACAGGCATAATAAAAAAGCAAAAGCCCTAATAAAAAGTACACTTAGTATAAACAATTAAAGTTGGTATGAAACTTCCTGCACTTGGTTCTAAATTACTATATTCATTTAAGGCTCTCAAATTTCTACCAATGGGGGGAAATCTCTCACGAATTTTAGTCTCATTACAATCCAACCAAAATTATTATTATTAAGAAAAAAAAACGGTTGAACATGTAAACATTTGTATGGCCACAAAGCATTCATCTACAACTGTCCGTCTATTATGGAAGAGCACAGAATGATTATCTTTGGGTGAATATAATTTACTCCAGCTGCTATTGTTGGTAGATGCTAAAATTAATCTTTATGAAAAATTAAAGTTTATCTTTAAATCTAACTCTTCTTACGACTCTTTTAGACCTAAGATTGAACAAGACGATTTTTTTCAAGATGCATATATTTAAAAGTTATTACTGTCTTGTAAAAACTGTCATAAATTTAGTTACTTTCTGGAGAGTAAGAGACAAAAACATATTTCAGTTTTTAATGGAGTACCACAGGGGTACTTATGTGGCACACTTTTATCAACAATCTAATTCTTTAAAACTGAAAGATACAATTACAATAGTTGCATATATAACTAAGAATCTTTGTATACTTATCTATTAAATAATTCGGGTATAGTCCTTTTCACGACATCCCTCCATAAGGAGCGATTCTTCGTATTTTTAAAATGGCTTTTTATAGGTTATTTTAGGTTAGGTTAGGTTATATTGTGTTAGGTGATTGCCCCACGGGGTTAGGTAATTGGCCCCGCAGGGTTAGAGCCCCCCGCAGGGGCTAGAAATAGGAGAAAAGCTACTCTGAAAAATACGAAGAATCGCTCCTTATGGAGGGATGTCGTGAAAAGGACTATACCCAATAATTCAAATTACTGATACTGCTTGTAAGGGCTTTGTTCTTGATAATTGGGTTTTTCTTGAGAGGGGGGGGGGGGGAGGGGATATTTCTCCTTGGAGGAGTGGAGTCTTGGAGAAGACCTTGTAGCCTGATACAAAAGTTTCCAATATCTGAAAGCAATTAATAGAATGAATTTAAGTTTAAATTCATAATGTAATGCATTGCCTTTCCCCTTAAAATTTTCAGGATATGCCATTATATAGAATACCGTTTTTTCTTGACCTCTCTAAACATTGCTTTTAATCGTCTAACCCAAAGAGTAATTTAGAATAGAATGCAAAAAACTACATAAATAAATAAATTAATTAAATTTCACTATGTAAGGATATCCATGAAGTAAGTGGGGGAATGTTATCCTGGTGCATATGTGAAGATTTCCTAAAATGTAGAAATGAATCAGTGAAGTGTTTAGCAATATGCTAACAAAGAAACAAAAAACCTTACTACTTTTTATCACATTAGTGGGATATTTGAAGGGACATTTGTAGAGGAGGGGGGGGGGGGAGGTAAAGTCTATCCTCCTACTTCCATTACTTTTCTTTTAAAGTAATTTTTTTGAGGGGGGGTTTCATTTATTTCTAGGGTTTTTTTCTGGAAGGGTGGTAATACCCTCCCTCCTTAAAATAGACAGATAGCGAGCCTGTTACTTTTTTTATAAGAATAACTGGTTACCATTTTCACTATATGCAAACTTTTAATTTATGTAAATATTTGTGATATGGCTTGTTATTAATCTATGGGCAAACTTAATATCTTACTCTGCCAAATTATCTAAGACTAAAAAATTTCCTTATTTTCGCCAGAATATAGAGGAACAAAGCTTATCTTTAATTTTTGTAACAGTTCATTCCAAATTAGATTCAACTTTCCATATCAACTTTTACTTGCATGGTCATTCCTGTCACAGCTAGGTACAATTTTGAAAGCGTAGCAACTATAAACATAAACTAAACATTTTCAAGTTTTTTGAAATTTTTTGTTGTTGATATATGATAAACATCTTTTTAGTAGCGAAGCTACTCTATAATTCACTTTGTCCGTCCGTCCGTCCGTCAGTCAGTCCGTCAGTCAGTCCGTCAGTCCGTAACGCTATGGGGGAAACGGGATTTACTCAGCTCCTATAAAAGATAGAATGCTGAAATTTTTTGACAACATTCCCATTATTAAGGAGCACAATTGACTATAAAATATCATTTGCGGTCGGACCGATTTTTAGCAGGTTTTAGGCTATTTTTATATTTTTCACATTTTTCTCCATATCTTCAGTGTTTATGGTCCGATTTTCAAAATTTTTTCAGTTACAGATATCAAAATTAAATTTCCTGTCGTTTAAAGAAACAATCATGAAGGCCAGACTGCCTTTTAGCAGGTTTTAGGCTATTTTTATATTTTTCACATTTTTCTCCATATCTTCAGTGTATGGTCCGATTTTCAAAATTTTTTCAGTTATAGACATCAAAATTAAATTTCCCGTCTATTAAAGAAGACAACCATGACGGCCAGACTGCCTTTTCAGCAGGTTTTAGGCTGTTATTTTTTTTATATTTTTAACATTTTTCTCCATATCTTCAGTGTTTATAGTCCGATTTTCAAAATTTTTTTCAGTTGTAGATATCAAAATTAAATTTCCCATCTTTAAAGGAAATAACCATGACGGACAGACTGCCTTTTTGGCAGGTTTTAGGCTATTTATAAATATATTTAACACTTTTTTCCATATCTTCAGTGTATATGGTCCGATTTTCCAAATTTTTAAAGTTTTTAAGGATTTAAAAATTAAATTTTTTGTCGTTTTAAGAAAACAACCATGGTGGCCAGACTGCCTTTTATCAGGTTTTTGGCTATTTTTATATGTTTTACATATTTCCCAAGATCTTTGTTTATTTTGATCCAATTTTCAAACTTTTATGGGATATCAGTATCAAAATAATTTTTCCCATTGTTATGAGCATCTTTAATATAATTTACTTTGACCATCGTCATCATACAAAATAAAACAAGGTTTCATATTTATTTTATCCAATAAATCTATTCTTGATTTTAGTAAAAACCTTTTAAATCTACCTGTACGTATTCCCATCTACGATTTTTTGTGCTTCGCTACTTATGGATGTTGTCATCCTTGTTAAATGTATATTTCTATGAAGATAATTCACAATGTTATAAATAAACCATCTATACATATAATCTAATCCTTAAAATGTAGTAAATGTAATATTCGGTTTCCTGATTTGTTAAGTTTAGCTTTTATGGATGTTATCATCCTTGTTTTTCACTGCAAATATGTGTACACCAAGAATTTCTAATTCCCTGAAATGGAGATAACCTAGAGACATACGGTCTTAATCAGCCAATAGGAGAATTATAAAGGTACAATCAAAACATCTCATTGGTTGGTACGTAAGGCATATTTTTTTAGTTTTGTTCACATTATGAGTCGGCTATAAATTGTCGCATATATTAGGATAAAGCTTTTCTTGGTTAATTTATTTTTTGTAAAAATTTATTTCCTCGTATAATGTTAAGCGTATGACAAAACCTATTTAAGTTAGTTATAAGTAGTTAAATTTCTTATAATAAGGTTGGCTTTCTAAAAATTATATCTTTGTAAAACTCGTCGTAATTAATGACGGCCGTATCTCATATATAACAAAAGACAAACAAAAGCTTTAGTCTACTAAAATCCCTTTTTAAATTCGACAAAAATGGGGTCAGATGGACCATCTAGATTTATTAAAACTATTTTCCTAGAACATAGAAATTGTTGAGGATCTGTGGATCGTGCTCTATTCTCGTCATTAAGTATTTTGGATGTAGCACTTTTTATGAACTCTTGGTCATGTACGGTTTGCTTTCAGGGTTGCAGGGATTAATAAATGTGCATTGATATGTGTTCTCATACTAAATGAACGTCCGTCTAGCCATCAATGTCTGCCCACTATGAATAAATCTTAAATTAATCGGTTTGCTATCCAAGATAAGCAACTGGAAATTTTTAGTGAAGATTCTCTGTAACCACGAGCATCCAGTGTATAATTTACGTCGTTCGTTGGTCTGTCGGCAATGCTACAAAAGACATGTATATACAAATAAAGGTTTTGTAATTTTGTGTAAATATACTTATTCCTTTATCTATCACTTATATTTTATTTCTATATATACGCAATGTTGAGTAAGATAAGAACGCATCGCGTCATACTAGATAACCAATGGTGCTATTGAATCAGGCATGAGTCATTTATAAAAAGAGTAAGATAAATGTTTTAGCATATAAACAGGTGCAACTCATTAACATCCAAAGTTAATTTCTGACACATGTGTGCAATGGTTTAACTAACAGTTGAAGTCGAACAATATTTGTCTTCGAGATCTTAACGAACGAAAGAAAAGACATCTAAACTAAATAACAAAGTATTCTATTGTTATTGTGTATATCCATCAATAGGATTTTCTTTTTGTTTGGTAAAATCCCGTCAACCAAAATAGGGAAATTTTGTTTCTCATCATTGGAGATGTTCATTCATCTAACATCTGTTGTTTATGTTCTTAACTTCATAGCAAGAACAGGCTTAAAAGACTAGATTACAGTTAAAATTTAGTGTGTCCTAAGTCTTAGATATTTCTTTATATCTATTCTTGGCTAAGGTTAACTCCTGGGCTAGCCTAGAAAATTTTATATTATTTAACCTTCAGCACGGTGTATGTACGAAAAAATCGTATTATAGTGTAGCCATGCACTATAATTTTTTTAAAGGTTGACCCTATTTCTCTTTTCTTCATTATTTAGAAAAAATAAGTTCTTTATACATAAATTAAGAAAGTGCACAAGTGGGAAGTATTTCTATTCAAAATAAATGTATAGAGAAATTTTAAGTACAAAGAAGTAAAATTTAACAAAAAAAAATTTGTATTGTATTATCACATGCCTCTAGTATGTTTGATATACCTCCCCCCACCCTCCATAAAAAAAACATTACTCTTAAGGGCGGGGTTTGTAGAGTCGTACTCTATCACATGAATAGTTCTTTGGTTTCCGAAAGCTTAATGCTCTTATTGTAAATACAATATTTTATAAAAAAAAACACTAAACCTTTGCGTTTTATTATTATAAATCATCAGGAGGTTTGTATGTCTGTCTTTATACCCACCCATCATTTTAAATTACAGAAAAGAGTAGGGACAAAGTGACTCAAAAAACACCCATATGACGTCATAAAAATGAGGGAGATGAGAGGAGAAGTGGGAAAGCAAACCCCTAAAAAAGAGATGGATTAATCACTCATTTATATGACGTCACATGCTTATTTTTTGAGTCACTTTGTCCCTCTACTACAGAAAAAGTTTTTTCCAGTATAGCTTTTAATCTGATTAATCTTATAAACTTTTATAAAACATAATGAAAATATAATAGAAATTCAGCAAATTTTATTAATCCGGAGAATATTTTATCTATCTTAGGGTGAAGTTACGTTACCTCCACACTCCCATGATCGAGGAAAAGCCATCAACACCCAATACCCATTTATTTTTATTTTAATGGTCCATAAAGCCATGTTTACTTTTGATAGGTGATGTATAGTCAAATAAAAAATTAAACTTTAATTCAACTTAATGCTGAAAGGTTTGACAGACCCAATAAGTAAGTGGATATTTGACTGAAAATTATACTGGTCTTACTAGTTTTATTTTGGACATGTTCTCTCAATTGGTGGATTAAAGGCAGTGTCAGAACTTTTTCCTTCCATAATTGTATCCAAATAATAGACAATTTTGTTCACCATAATCTGTTGCATACGTACCTAAATCTAACGTCAATTGCCTTATCCTTTAAGATAACTATACGGACAACAGTGAATTTAGAGCAACTTCCCTACTTATAAATGTTTTTTTTGTTTAGCTACTAAAAATAGTATTCTTTGAGCGACAAGAATAAAACTATAAATAACAAGAAAATATATGTAAAATAGTAGCGAAGCTTTTCGAAATCAAACAGATCTTTATGCCCATCTGTATGTAGCTTGTTATCTCGTTAACTGCTTTGACCGATATGGTTCTTCTTTATACTGAAGCTTCTTATAGGCCATCCAAAAAAGTTGTTTTACTTTTTCTTTTTAGAACAAAAAATGAAAGGTATTTCGTTTCAGTGATTATCGAAATCTTAACAGAGGAAGAAATCTTACTACTGTTAAGTATAAGAGTAGGATTAATAATTATATAATTAATTTATTAATAATTAATATTCATAAATTTAATACCCACGAATACGCATTGATATGGGTTTTGAAAGAAGAATGCCGCGTTTTTTCAACATTTTTAAACATATCGAAAAACAGAGTATACAACTATTTATTTAATTATTTCGCTTTTGTTGGTACGGCCTTGGTAAACATTCAAAAGTTTTAGAGTACCTCTCTTTATTTATACTGTTCATGTGAACTAGAACAACATTCTATTTGAAAAACAGCCCCCCTAATGACATTACGGAACTATGTACAGACAGACATGCAGACGGACCTACGATCTTATAGGGTTGCAACGCTTGTAATAATAGGGTGTATCACGCCATGTTTTGCTCTAAACAATCACAACAACTTGTAATAAATCAATAATAGCTTGACATATAAACATTAAAGTCAATATTTAAGTGGTCCCCGAAAACAGCCATTCTTTGAAAATAGCGTTGCTTCTTTAAAAAAAACAAAATGTATCATTGTAATTTTGTTTTGTCCTATTATATAAAGTAGCATGTTTTTCCGTTTGTTAAGATTTCTCTAACCACTGAACTTATTGAATTCTCCAGTTTAGGGGACTTTATTTAGGTCCTAGAAATGCTAATGTTTCAGATGGTTTTAGGCTATTTTCTAAAACCTTCCTACCCCTTCAAATAAAGAAGATATGTTAA
Source organism: Acartia tonsa (assembly GCF_053477335.1). Taxonomy (NCBI): domain Eukaryota; kingdom Metazoa; phylum Arthropoda; class Copepoda; order Calanoida; family Acartiidae; genus Acartia; species Acartia tonsa. The sequence continues at coordinate 26,596,548 of NC_137273.1, read as the reverse complement.
AAGTAAAACATTGAAATGGGAATGCATAATTTTGGTCCAAATGTCATCTAAAAATCAGACAATTTAGAATCTTGAAGTCAATTAACGATAAATTGACATACTTCCCCAATCTTAATTAACACACTTACTCCTTTTATGTATTGAAATTATAAATGGGAAAATTTAGACAGTTTTCTTTTGATGAAATGTAGAAACGACTTTAATCTTAAAGCCTTTTCCATCATGTCCTTAGTGTATCTGTATTACAGTATAAAAATATTTCCATCATGTCCTTAGTGTATCTGTATTACAGTATAAAAATATTTCCATCATGTCCTTAGTGTATCTGTATTACAGCATAAAAGAAAATTCAAATCTCAAACAAGGATAAAATTATCCATTAGTAGCAGAGTCAACAAAAATGCTAATTGAAACGTAAATAAAACATTTTAAAGCGTGTCAGTAAAATTAAAAATGAAAATAAACCTATTTATTTGCATATCAGCATACAACTGTTTTGGAAACTATTAGTATCTTATAAAAACCCTTTAAATTCTTATAATAATGTCCTTTTTATATTACTAGCGGCTTCGCCCCTAGCCTCTAGGGGCGTTGCCCCAAGAGGTTTAATCAAACCAATTGTTTGTATTTTAGATTTAAAAGAAAATTTTTTTTTTTGGGGGGGGGGGCGTTAGTCGACCCCACTATTTTAATTTTAGTTTTAAAAAGAAAAAGAATTTTTTTTGGGGGGGGATTTTTCATTTTTTGGGGGGGTTGGGGTTGTCCCACCCCCCAAGAAAATAGTTATAAACCTTCCCGGGACCTATGAGAAGCTACCCTGTAAAGGAAAACCCGATCGGTTCAGCGGTTAGCGAGATCCTTCGCTACAAACAGATAGACAGACAAACAAACAAACAAACAGACATCGTTCTACTTTGTTACTAAAGATCTTAAAACTGCTGATCCGAAATGTTCGGTAGTTTTGTAAAAACCCTTGAAGTCCTTGACAATGAACATACATAAATGATTGGAATTTACTAAAAACAGCGAAAAAAATTCTTTTCAAATTTATAATATATGTATTGATAGATCATAGGGTCATCTATAAATAGTTTGATTTTGTTTATCATAATTGGAGGTATAAATCAATTTATGAGCAATTGTCTTATCCTTTAAGACCTCTGAAAATTGAAATTAAGAGGTTTTTTTTTGTAATTTTACATTGACACTTATAAATGATTGATGTTTAAATCACATTTCTATCTTTATTCAGAATTTAAATTCATTTCTTTAGTTGTTTTAAGACATAATATAACAGTTGATTTCCTGGGTAAACGTTTCTACTAATTATTAAATAATAATTTTTAATGTGATACAGCTGGTGCCCATTGAGCTCTGATACCCTCATCCCCCATCCCTATTATTTTAAAAAAAGGGGTAGTTTATTTCTTTTGCCTAACCACTGCGGAGGGCCCTAACCTAACTTAAAGCAACAAACAAACAATAAACTAACCAGCACCCTTATTTTAGATATATTTCTAAAATATTGAGGTGAGGGTATCAGTGCATAACAGGGTACTCTGTGTGTGAAAGCTCTCATAACCAAAGATAAAAAAAATCCAATCAAGTAAAAACATAAAGAATTCCTTGGCCAATGCATGGCTTGCTACTAATATTTCAGCCATGAACACTTTAATATGTTGCCATAAATATTGTATATATGTAAAAACACTAAAAATACTTTTGTTTTATTGATAAATTTCATGTCTTGGGGCTAAAAAAATACACAGCTTATATGTTTCAGTATTTTTAGAATCAAAAAGATACATATTCATTTTTTAAAACAAGGACAATTATGTGTAATACTTTCAGCGAATAACCAAATAATAGAACAAGTTGATTCTTGTAACAATTAGGTGAAAAATAGCGTAGGGACTCTATGATCCTTACTATAAATGTCTGAAAAGAACTTTATTTTTATAAAAATGTTTTGACAACAATAAAATTCTTCTAATTACGATTCCTAGGAGATCATGTAAGTATAAGGGATAGTGTTTAGACTTCTAAATATACATTGACAGACAGAAAAGATGTCACAGTGTCTTGAATAAGGAGTAGCTTTGCTACTAGAAATATAGTTTACATTTTAATTCATGTTCGTTGTTGTAGGGACTATTAAAGCCTTTTTTTGTCCCCCCAGGCTAGTTATTTTGTATTCTTGGTTTGATGTCGTTTAATCAGTACATAAAGCATAATATCTATCTTCTCAATTATCTGTTTATCCGTCTGCTTGTTCGTCTGTCTGACTATTCATCTACCAGTCTGTCTATCTTTGAACTTACAGTATATTTATTTGTCTGTGTAATTAACTCTCTGTCAGTGTGTCTATATCTTTTTTTTAGTCTGTCTGCCCTTCTCTCTTAGTCTGTCAGGCCGTCCGTTTTTCAGTCTTTCTGTCTTTCATTTGTCCATCGTCTATCTGTCCGTCTGTCTGTCCGTTCGTGGCTTCGAAGTCAATAAACATTTATATAAAACTAATCATTTATCTTTAGCAATCTTATTCATTTACACACTATCTTACTTATTCTTTACCAACTCCCAGCATCTGGAAATATGAAAAAGAAAAAAAATTGGAAGAGTATTGTTCTATTTTTATTACCAATTCAATTCCAGTTTTTAAACTAAGAAAATGACGAAAAACTTTCAGGCGACTATCTGAGAAGTAGGAGCCATGTAAAAAGTTTTGGAGAGACAGACAGATATTAGAAAAAAAGATTTTAAAAACAAGAATGCAATTTTAAAATAGACTATTATAAGAGAAAAAATAAGATAAAAAAATATGCTTCCTCTTTACCCAAATTGTATATTTTATGTTAGTCTTATAACATTACAAACAGCTATCTTACTATTGGACCTAATCGTTCTTGGAATCTGTTTAAAAACTGGTTGTGTACATCTAATAAATCAACAGGATTCTGCACTAATCTATAATTTGCGTAATATTGCTAATCTGTAATTTTCACATTTCAACAAAAGGAGTGAGAACAATTTTTTGTTAACTAATGCAAAAAATCTTTAGAAATCTTTTTTATTTCTTAAGATTTAATTTGAATAGATAACATGTTACCGTAAATTAATAAGTAGTACATCCGCTCGTTTACGTGGAGGTGATGGGTTTGATTCTCAACTCAACACCACATCATAACTGAATATGTTAAAAATGATTTCTACTGCTGGTATTTCTTGTCTGAAGGATATTATTTTTGTAAGATTGTTGTATGTGATGGAAATCTACCAACAATTTACCAGTTGTTAAATTTGAAAGAAAAATAGAAAAAAATATTTCTTCTCTGTACCTTTATCTAGATTTGATTTTTCAATAAACCACCTCCTTAATCACAGGGATGGATATTCTTGAAAACAAGAAATATATATATTAAAATATATCAGGAGCAATGCTTAGGAATATAAAACAATTCACCAAACAATGATAAAAAAGAAAGATATAGATAGCGGCCATAGTATGTTAATTATTTTGATAATGCTCTACCGGCTATGCCTCTAGGGGCGATTAATTTGGGAGAGGGAAAAGTCTAAACTCCCCTCCATTTTCAGCTTCACTGTTAAGAAGAATCATATCGATTATGCGGAGGTCCTTTGCTACATACAAAAAAAGCTTCTTATACATTACATTGTACCTAAAAAAAATATGTTAATCACAACAGCAACTTTGTAAAATGTAGTAGCCTTGATGATGGAAATTTAAGTCATTTCAAAATTTTCCTATTTTTTAAGTTGCTGATAAGACAATATTAAGATAATTATGTTTTAAAGCTAGTGGGTGGTTTGCTTGATATCAAACTTTTTTTCTGCAATTGGTGTTTTTTTTGTGATAAGATTCTTTTTGGTTTTGGTGGAAATCCTTGCTTTACACAAATTAAAATGTATGAAATGTGGAAGGCAATATCATTTATAAGTTAGTTTTACTCTGAAGAAATACTGTAAGATAATATCATCTGATAAGTCAAAAAATCTTATGAATTTTATCTAATTCAGATTTAGCATTTCGCATCCATCAATAAAAGAGGTTTATCCATATTTATGTGACAAATGAACATACAGACAATTAATCACAGGTTGTAGAGTAACTTCTCTTCTGAAAAGCCTAAATTGTCTGGAATAATCCCGATTTTTCAAACAAAAAGTATTTTGACCATATAAATAATCTTGTGGTTATACAGCAGAGGTGCGTGCACGGGATTTTGTCAAGGGAGGGGTGTTAAATTTGTCTGGCAAGGGGATGAAACCTAATACTGCCCTTTCAAAGCTGGAATTATGTTTTCTTACTTATAGTATTAATGGTTTTTGTCGACTATGTTGATTAAAAAAGAGTGGTCATGCCTGACTTATGACTTATGACGAAACCCCCAATTTCTTTGATGGGGAGGGGAGTATAACCTCCTAAATGACATCGGGCGCATACTCAATAGGGAGGGGGGGGGGGGGTAAAGAGCTCCCTACACCCTCCCTCACACGCACGCCTCTAGTAATAAGCATTTAAGTTGCATGTAAATATTATAAATCATGAAAATAATATTTAACTTACATAGACTTTTAATAGAATAAAATGAGTAATAATTAAGATTTAATATATATCCGAAGAAACAAACATTTTAGATTCTATGTTTATTATTTGACTTTTTTCCTCATATTAACTTTAATTTACGCCATTTAAAAATATTTTAAATATCAAAACGTAGGGTTTTTACTAAAGTATTACAGTATAAGATATCAAATAATTATTTCAAGGATGACAACATCCATATTCCATAAGTAGCGAAGAACAAAAAATATACAAAAGAAAAATAATGAGAGCAGTTTTTACAGGGATTATTTTATGATGATGAATAATTGAAAACCAAACAAAACCTTTAGTAGCTTTGCCGATAAAAGGATAAATTTAGTTGCATTAGAGTTAGATAGAGAGATTACATAAAAGTAAATTATATTTGGTGAGAACTATTGAAATAAAAAGCTGTGTAATTATCAATTATTGGCCAATTTTCCTATAACACACACGAGAAACATGAAAAAGCGTCTGAAATACTTGGAAATTCAGATGAAAAGATGGACTTATTCAACGGGAAGGAAGGTACATCTCAGACACTAAAAAATATTTTTGTGAGTCCTCTCGCACGGCCAAGCTTTTATTTATTTTATTTAAACATGTTAGAATATCCTATCGTCTTCAAACAGGCATTTATAATTTCATCACCACACAAATTAGCAGTAGGGACATTTGTTATATAAAATTTAAAAGTTTTCTCCCTGCTCTATGAAATCCATATAAAATTTAATTGGTTTGGATATCAAATAATTATTACACTACAGCTATCTTCTTAAAAAACTCTAAAACAATTCTATGAATTCTTTATCAAAGTGTTGTTTTCTTCATTTCTATCTTTAAAGCTTTAGTATTTTAACATACATGTTTTCTTCTATTCCCAAAAGTCTTATTCGTTGGCTTAGCAACCTTTGCATTTTAATTGGTTAGTTCATTTAGTTCAGTGTCCAAACGTTTCACCCACAAATTGTATTCTACATAAGGGGTAATTATGTGTATCATCATTTGGGATTTACATAAATTTACCTGCAATTGTCTTTTCCCTTTAGATCCCTGGTTGTTTTCGATGTTTATGAATTTCTTTTTAAATAGCCTATGAATAGGTTAGTTTGTCTTAAGATGTCAAGATAAGGACATGGTAGGACATCAAGGATAAGCAGGTCTACAAAATAACAATATAACATTAACATAACTCAGAAGTATTTTTAGCCAACTTTCTTGATAGAAAGAAGAGTGAGTTTAGGGGGGGGGGGGAGGAGGGGTTGTTCTAAAATAATCCAAAAAAGGTTATTCTTCATTCTCCCCCTTCCCCCTTACTTCTTTGGGTACATCTTTCAGTTCCATTAAAAACAAGGATGACAACATCCATAAAAGCGAAGCTCTGAAACGGTAGGAAAAACAAACATTAAAACGTGTAGAGCGTCAGAACTGAAAAATCCGATTATAAAAGTATGGCGCTATCCTCGTAGATTTATTTTTCAATTTTGAAAATTTGAGTACTACAGGAATCATCATGCAAAGTTTGAAATCGATAGGACAATTCTAAAAAGCCTAAATTAAAGAAAAAACTATCCGTTCCAGACGGACGGTTGTACGGGCGGATGTACGGGCCGACCCTAATTATTGAAAAGCTTCCATTTTGAAAATAACCTTCCTTACATATGGCATATTTACTAGCACCATCCACTAATATTTGAGCATAATATAAATACAAAGCAACCTGCAACGAAATGTGTAAATTTGCAACACCGCCTATTGATATTTAATAATATTTGACTTGAGGCGAATTTTTGATTGATTATAACAACAATTCTATAAGATTTTATTTATTTCCATTCATAGATGTATATTTGTGGCTTTGCCCCTAACCTCTAGTATTTTATATGTTTACTATAACATTGTTTTTAAAAGGAAGGAAGAAGACTATAAATTGTACTGGTAACCAAAGTTTTTAAAAAAGTTCTCCAAACCGTTTATTTGAAAACTCTGGGAACTTTTAGCAGTTCTTAATTAAATCTTTAAAAAAATAATTTTGACCCTTAAAATTGTTGATTTTGTTTAATATTTGGGTTGTGAATTAATTTATCGTTCATTGTCTTATCCCTTTTTTCGAATTCACCTCCTTCATTCTGTAACCAATACGAAACTTCCCCACAATATGGTTGAACAACCAATTCAATTGTTATAAAGATTTTGATAATTTTTGACAATAAAGCTGTCGACTTTGGCCCTATCATAGAAGGGGAAGGGCAGAAAAGCAGCCTAAAACCATCCCATGACAAATAAAAAATCTTACTGCTTTGTATAATGGGTTATAAATTTTAATCAAACCTTATCTCACATTGCCCCTCAAATGTTTCTGACGGACAGACGAACATATAAAACTAACGAATAGTTTCTCAACTACTAATATAACAAGGATGACAACATCCATAAAAGCGAAGCACTAAAACGGTAGGACAAACGAACATTAACACTTGTATAGTATCTGAACTGAAAAATCGGAACATAAATGTATAAATCTCGAATCAAAATTGTAGGTAAATTTTGTTGAAAAACTGCTTAAAAACAGGATAATGTTTATGGACATACTTACATTTTTGGACTTGATTATAGAGTTGCTTCGCTTATAATATTGTTCTTTGTTGTCCCATGAATCAATATACCAAAAATCAGATCAAACTGATAATTAAAACACTTTAAAATTTGTTGTTAAAAAAGTAGAAAAATCAACATGTTTAAAATGGACGTACGGACATTTTGGTAATGATTATAGAGTTGCTACGCTTTCTAAATCGTACCCAACTACTACAGGAATCATCATGCAAAGTTTGAAATCGATAGGACAATTCTAACATGCCTAAATTAACGAATAAAAGCTATCTATCTCGGACGGACGGACGGACGGACGGACGGACGGACGTACGGACGGACGGACGGACGGACCGACCCTAATTATAGAAAAGCTTCGCTTTTAAAAATGTATTAAAGCAACCCCCTGTTTTATAAAATTAAAGCATTCAATCTCAAATATGTACATGTAAATATTATCCATAGAAAGTTTGACAAAAACTTTCATGTTTATTCATTCTTTGCAATTAACAAGGAAGCAAGCAGACCAAAGAAATATAATAAAACAAGTTATCTTAAAAATTACAAATTTATCTGTAATACTGTATTATTTTGTGAAATTCACTGGTACCCAAAGTTTTATATCCACATTATCTTATTTGTTGGCTTAAAAACTTTGGGTTCTTTTATTGAATTTTGATTGGTTTAATTAAAATTAGTAGTTTCCAAACTTTTTAACCAATAATCTTGATTTGCAAAATGGGTAAAATATCAATTTTTCGTCCAATTCAGGTTAGGTTATTACCCTTTATAGATAAAGCCCTGCAGGATAAGACCCCCCTGCAGTAATTTGTAATATATACTTTGTGATGTTGTCATTCTTGTTCTATAATTGAACTGTGAATATGTATGTTTTTTTTATGTTATATAATTTCAATCATATGACAATTTACTAATATTATAGATGCTACGCTTACATAACAAGTACATCTATTATTGCATATCTTGTTTTTGTGATGTCTCTAAACAGACATTACAATACATTAAAATAATTGAAACCATCATATTTAAAATTAAATTTGGCACAAAAAATTTATAGAAAGGTATACAACATGATGTTGGTATATGTAGCGCTAAGTGCCAAGTCCCAAAAGAAATCCAACTTATTTTAAAAATAAATTAAGTATAAGGTTTTATAGTCTTTGCCTAATTCCGTACATGGGCCAAAACAGAACTGGGTTTCCCTATAACGAAGAAGGAAGGAGAAATCCCTACCTGGCTGATCCCTTAATCCCTGGATATTGAAAAATAGGTTATCTGATATAAAATTTGCAATGCATTGCAGACATGCAAGCAGACAGACAGAGGGTGTGAGGAATCCTAAGCTTTTTAGAATAAGCCTAGTATTTTAAAATATAATATTTTTGCTCTGCATAACCAAACAAAATTTGTTAACCTAACCATAATTATGAAGCTTATATTTATGAAATGTAATATTTTTTTCGCCCTACACATACCAAATATAGTTGTACACCTCACTAGTATATTATGAGACTTGTATTAATAAAAAGGTTATGAGACTTGTCCCCGAGATGATGGATTTTATTTCATCTTCCCAGAACAGTTGTAATCAAGGTTTTTATAATCAGGGTTCCACAATCTTCACATAAAAGTAATAGGATTTTTGTTTGTGTGTCTTTCTGTGTGTTTCAAAGTATCTCGCTAACCACCGAACCGATATATTTATCCTTTATAATGTAGCTTCTCATAGGTCCTGGAAGGGTTAATAACTATTTTAGGGGAAGGTACCACCACCCTCCCAAGATAAATCGCCTTATTTTAAAAGTTTTAGTTTTTTTCTTCTTGCTACATCCTCTTTTGTGCTTCCATTTTATCAATATGGTCATCCTTGTTTACGTTTAGCTTTATTAGATCCAATAGTTATTATTTCTTCAGATGATCTATCCCTGTTCCTTGTTATGTATTATGAAGATGAGTTTTGTTTTTTATTGTTTTAACAGTTTAATGTACAGGGAAGTCATTAAGATATAAAAATAGGGCTTAACAAAAGGATAAGTAAGTTACGCGAACACATCATCCTTGTATCATTAAAAAAAGTAATAGTACTGATGAAGCACAAAAATAGCTATTTCTCGCAATGTATTATAAACGGCTTGCCGCGGATATAGAATGTACAATTATAAGATTAAAACTAGTTTTTTTTTATCCCCGAGGTGCTAAAAAACTGGTTTTAATCTTATGATTGTACATTTTTATATTCGTAGAAAGCTGGATATATTACGATGCTAGACATAGTTTTTTTTTGTATGGATGAGAACCGGTTCCTATCCACCGGATTCGAATGAATACGAGAATAATATATCTCCAATATGACACGTTGTGGCCATTTCTCGCACTCGTCACTTCATTTACTCAAATACCTTTCCTTGTTATCCATGGATCTTTAATTGAACTATTAGATAAAATATGTGTTTCCTATAGATATTACTAATGAAAACTGCACAAGGACAATTATTTCCTAAGTGGCTAAGCAACAAATCAGCGGCATACGCGAAAATTACAGCATGCCTGCTTGCTGTCGGGGAGGGGAGGGTTCAGGTATGGTCGACAACTTGGCATGCTAAAGATGTTAAAAATTGAAACTATTGCACCGATGTCTTGCTTGTGACAATTATAGTAAAAGTATGGGAAATGCCTTTGTCTATAAACAAGCGCAACGTATTACCCTGCACAGTTAGGACTTCCAGACAAAGGTCGTGCAATCAAAGGGTTGATTGTCTGTTGGATGATCCTTAACCTAATAACAGTAAAGCATCTACAGTATGATGACATTTTAACTACATACTTATATTGGCATAATGACACATTTTTTGCCATTTGCGTGTGTGTGTGTGTTTTGGAAAATAACGAACGTACGGTCGGACATGCCTTACTTATAGAGTAGCTACGTTATCAATTCATCCATTGAATTGGAGCAAGCAAAGGTCACAAATAAGGAACTACTTTAATTGATGTTGTTTTTAAGTTATTTGTAGTGCAGCTATTCTTTAACACATTTCGTACATCCGTTTTTAGATTTATATAAACGATGATTTACGATAGTCATGGTACGGTTTTAAACTACTTACCAGAAAAATATCTCATTCATCCAAAGACAAAATCAACTATTTTATACTTAAAAAAAGATATTCATTTTAGAGTAAATTAGGAAGGGAGGGGACATTGTAAATTATTCTAGTACTCAAAGTCTTATTTACACGCTTTCTTTGGGTAATTTTATTATATATTAATTGGTTGGTTTTATGATAAGTGTCCAAACTATTAAACTAATAATATTTATCTATACAAAAGGGGTAATTTTGTTTATTATGATGTAGCATTATATCAATTATAAGAACACTGTCTTATTACTTAATATTCCTTTAGAAGCTAGTGCACAAGCACTAGTAGAAATATTTCTTTCTTTTTTTTATTTCCAAGCCATTTATAAGATTATAGTCTAAAATTTTATCTAAATATAGAGATGTTTATTTTGACTTTATCTCTCTCAGACATCGACAATTAGATTAATTGATTGAGAAAAAAAAGAATTAGAACATAGATAAATACTTTTAAAAATAAATTTTGAAACAGTTTCTACTTCTTGATTACTTGTTTTGTCGAATTTGTCATAAATTTGGTGTCGGAATTTCTTTATCGGGGCCTTAACTCCAAATTGGTGTGAATTATCCCCCTTAACCAGCATTCAACCTACTCTGGATCAATAATAAATATTTCGGAATGACAAATCCAGCAGTTTACGGGATCTTACTTCGCATTTAAAGTTCAGAAAGACAGACAAATTTCCTGTTATTTAAGCATTTATACGCAGCTGCGCTTCTTACATCAAGGGGCTCTCAATTCTAGGAAACCAAACAAAGATTCGATTTTCAAAATAACATAGCCTAAAACCATACCGAAAAGAGTAAGTTACGCAGTCCTTCGTATTGTTGGCTATAATTAATATGCTAACATAGAATGTATGTATGTTCAGCCGTTTTGCCGCTTACACCATGTAAAATTATGTTCTCTAATTGTCTAAAAACATAACTTTTAGTTTAATATTTGCATCTGCTTCCCTGTACATGTTTTATTTAGTGCACCCTTCCGTATTTTGAGTTCAAGAACTAATCATTTGCTAATTGATTTAATGTATTTTTGGAATTTTTACACTAAGTGCCTTCTTGAGCACTAATAACCCCTTTCTCTTGTTTTTAAAATTATTTTAAGAATGGAGGTCTGGTTAGGTTAGGTTAAAATAGTTACGTGGCAGGGTTAGAATAAATAGGCCAGCTAGAGTTCGGCATAGGAAAAATACTATAACCACTCCTTAATTTAAATTTGTTTCTAAAATAAAGGGGGGGGGGGGGTGGGGGCATCAATAATAAAGAGCTACTTTGTGAGAAAGCACCGTATCATTAATTGTACAACTATACAAGTTTATCATTATTGTCAAATGTTGATGTTTTTATGTTAGCAATAACGTTAACAATTATTGAAGATAATTTTTAAAAAGATTTCGGCGAGCTTCGCGCGCCATTTCCTCACCCCCCCCCCCCTCCCAACCCCCAAAGAAAGGTTTTGATGTAATGGTTTATGTCATTTATATTTTTAAAGCCCTATTGTCAAATCCCTTCTTATTAAAATTCATGACGCTTACTACTTGTAACCACTTGTTGGGAGGGGGGGGGGGGGTGTAGTTTGTAATCCCCCCCCCCTCCACGACACCATCGTCACACATCTGATGTGATTAGTTTGCAAATTTTCTTCATTTCCGCCAAAAACTTTGGCTGGTTCAAAAAAAGGGTTCATCATTGATTTCACAATAGAGCAACAACCCATTGTAACGTTTTTATGATGTCATAAATGATAGCCAAATAGTTTTAGGAATCGCCGTTTGAAACTTTGCGTTCCTCACCGTTTTTCATTCATCTTCAAATTACGAACTATAGAATAGAGTAACTTTAGAGTCGCTTTTTCCATATTTTTTCAGCGTAGCTTAAACCATAGCGCATCTGGTCGTCGTCTCAGTGAGGTTATGAGTTTGAATTTCGGCCAATGTCGTTTCAGAGCCATAGACGTCAAAACTGTATCCAATACTGTTTTTTTGCCTCCAAATAGGTAAAGTTATGACTTCAGACAAAGATCTTTCAATTAAAGGGTTGGTTGGCTGCCAGAGGTTTTAAACGTACAGGTATTTTCAGGGAGGTAAATTATTCTAAATAATATCCTTTTTTGGGGACTTTTTGTTGGTAAAAAAGAGCAGAGTTCAAACTTTTCAACCATTACCTGTAATCAACAGAATGAATTATTTTGTTCTTAAACTTTATGTGTATTAAACTAAAACAAAATTTATACTTTTTTCTCTTTCAAAAACGTAATCTTATTTGTCTGTTATGAAAACCTTTTCCTCCCTACCTAAACTACCACCATTTTACCCACTTTGCCTCAAAAAAACGGCAAGCAAGGGTAACATGCTTTACTGTTTGAAATTTAGTAGTTTTCTAATTTCGGAGAAAATAACAAAGATTGTTTATCTTATTTATTGTTGAATTTTTTATAAGTGTTTAAGACTGATTTTAACCAACAGAATGTCTAAGAATCTGTAGCTTAAGATCTTGATTTCTGTTCGATCGATATGGTTTTCCTTTACAGTAAAGCTTTGTATGTAGAGGCCAGAAAAAGTTGACGACTGTTTTTGGGAGGATACCTCCACCCTCATAGGATTATAATCCCTGGAAAAAGCCACTTGTTTATAGTTATTCGACAGTGTAATTTTGATGATCTGTTTCTTTTAAAGATAAATGTTAAATTTTACGCTTTTAGTAAAGTTAACTTTGAAAAAGTGGAGAGAGAAAAAAGGTCGGTTTTGAAATTTGCACTACTGTGCCAGAGATTGGGGGATGGGACAATGGACGATATACAATAATTCTTTCCCATCCAAAGTATATATGTTTTAAACACTGCCTTTGGTAGCTAGTACAGTTTAAGGGAAAAAAAGTATTGAAATTTGTTAAACCTACAGTTTCCTCTAATTCTTTGAACATGTAGATTCAGTCATTTAGATATAGTTAAATAATTTAAAAAAATAAAAATTCAGGTTCTACAAAATTTTGCTTTTTCTTAACCTTTCTGCATACCTAATTGGTACATGGAAAAATGAAGAAGGTGTTATAAATGGTACTTACTGCTGATATGTCCAGTTCGTTATTCAGATAAAAAATGGGGACCATTATAAGAAACCATTGCCTTTAAACAGGCACATTACATTGCTCTGCTTTATTTGGACGGACTACTATCATATCAAAGGGTTAAAATGTAAATATGCTTTGTCCCTAGCATCTGGGGGCTCTATGTTCAAAAGGCTAGGGCTCGGTAGCATAAAAATGGCTTAAATAAATCCTATATCTAAAATAGAAATAGCTTGAAACCATGCGAAGCTTCTCTAAAATGAAGAATCAGTTTAGCTAAAGACAAAAAAACCTTACTACTTTATTTAATCCAATAATACAAAAGATTTTCATAAGTCTTTATACATCCATACTGTTTGCTGTGAATTTTATCAATCTACTAATTTTTCAGAGAATTTATTTTTCCTTATCCCCATTCTGTCTTATATACTGATGTATTTCATGTATTGCAATTTTTGCTGCTTTTAGAACTATCTACAACATATAAATCACAGTAAATTAAGCATCTAGCAGAGTAAGATTTTCTGATGTGACAATAAATGGAAAAAAATTTCTTGAACCCCGCCAATTTCTTTGTGAATATTATGCAATACGGTTTCCGCAAAAATTGATTTGACAAATATTTTTTTCTGGTAGCGAGGCTACTCCAAAAGTTTATCTTTCAGTTGTGTGATGTGTTATTAAGGAAGGGGACTGTTTAAAACACTAGTCCCCAAAGTTTTGTAATAACAGTTTCTTATTCGTTGGCTTAACAACTTTGAGGACTTAATGACTTTTGATTTGTTAATTCATTAAGTTAAGTGTCCAAACGCTTCAATCACTAAATGTAGTCTTATACAGAAGGGGTAATTTTGTGTATCATAATTGGAAATGTACATCAATTTATCGTCCATTGTCTCATTCATTAAGATCCCTGGTTATTGTGCTATCATCCGATAAACATAGGTAAATAGTTCTATATTGTCATTATTAGAATAAAGTTAAACGTCACATAGAAAGGGAGCGCAAAATATAAAGTAGATTTTCAAAATTCAAATTTTCAAATTGCGCGGCTTGTGGTAATACTAGAAAAAAAAATTATGTATACAAATAAAACCGCTATGGATTTCAGTAGCTAATCTACTATGATATTTTCTTTGTTATTTGCGAACTTTTAAGTAATCGTAAATTCTCTTTCTTTTTTATATGACCACGGAACATCTACTTTGTCTGTTTGTCCACTTATGAAGAAACATCGTACAGTGCCACAAAAAATGACGTCGAACAATAAAATGACAAGTAAGAGGCTAGTATGAATTTTGCCATTTGTTAAGTACAATTTATACTGGCCTATCATTGGTTATTTAATTGTGTAAAGTCATTTTTGGTAGGCACTTTACGCTGTTTCATCTTTGAATTTTCGGGCTTCTCAGAAAGTGCAGTCAGTATTTTTTTTCTCCTTTGAATGATATTGTAGGTACTTTATAAAAGATAGCTAAATAATAATTCATAATTAAAAAATCATTTTATCATACTAAATTGATAGGAATCACACTTTCCTTTTCATCTTTTCTTCCCCAAATAAGAAAGAATAGTTCAACTTAAAAAGGAAAGTATTTTCATTTTTGTCTGCTATTTTGGTAGGCAATAGAATAAAATATAAAATAACAGGAATAAATGTATGAAGAAAAAAAGGATTAAAATATATTTCTGTAAGATTACAATATTTGAGGAATGCTAATTCATACTACAAAATCACTAAATTAAATAAAAAATTTAGATTTTTTCCTGGTTCATCCATAAACAATATTCAATACTTTTTTTGCGATATTATTTTTTTTTGTATTTAGTATAATTTTTATGAAAGTTGTTGAATATGAGAAGAAATTAGGACACTTTTTTACCTACATTTTTTTTATTTAAACATTTTTTCTTTATTGGCGATAATGTCTGTTGAGACATAAAATTTATTCAAATACTTTTTCCTGTTTTATGTCTTTAAACGTAGATTTGTTGCAGTTTTTTTGTCATTTGTATTCTAATGAGACTAAAAGCTTAGTACAACTTATTACAAAAATTATTAGTTTTAAAAACCCGATGTTTTTAGACGTTTCCTATGAAGAAAATACATTTTTCAGATAAAGGGCAATCAAAATCCTTATTTATATTATAAAAGGTTCAACTGCACTTATATTTCAAAAATTTTATTGGTTTTAGTGAAAATTGACTGCACTTACTTATCAGGCTATATATGTTGTCATCCTTATTGCGAATGTGAAATATTCTATTTGTTTGATGAAAGGTGAATGTACTCCTCAATATTCACTTTTTATATCCTTTAAACTTTTTGATTTATAGATTTCGTTGTTATTCTTATTAGGTGTAATAAAACTGAATAATAATATCTAAAAATTATTATAATAATTCATATTTTAACAAGGATAACAATATTTATAAAGGTAAAGTCTAATAATTTAGATGGCCAAAGAAACGAATCTGGTTATTTAATAAGGACTAGCGGCTTCGCCCCTAGCCTATAGGGGCTTTGCCCCAAGAGGTTTGATCAAAAAAATTTTCGTATTTAGATTTAAAGGAAAAATATAAAAAAAATTTAAAAATTTTTTTTGGGGGGGAATTTTTTTATTTGGGGGGGGAGGTAGTCGACCCCACTATATTAATTTTAGTTTTAAAAAGAAAAATAATTTTTTTTTTTTTTTTTGGGGGGGGTATTTTTCATTTTTTGGGGTGTGTGGAGTGTCCCACCCCCCAAGAACATAGTTATAAACCTTCCCGGGACCTATGAGAAGCTACTCTGTAAAGGAGAACCCGATCGGTTCAGCGGTTAGCGAGATCCTTCGCTACAAACAAACAGACAGACAAACAAACAGACAGACATCGTTCTACTTTGTATTATAGACTAGCGGCTACGCCCCTAGAGGCCTCTAGTGGCACTTTAAATGTTTTTGTTTGTTAAATTTAATTTTTTATGTACGATACCACCTTATTTGACGTTGAAGTCTCCCCTAAGGGGGGGATTTTTTTGTTTTTGGGGGGGTTAGGGATGTCCCACCCCCCAGGAAAATCAGGAAAATAGCTTAAAACCATCACAGGACCAGTAGGTATAATCCCTGAAGAGTAGAGCCCAATCGGTTCAGTGGTTACCGAGATCTTAAGCTTCAGACGGACAGACAGACGGACAGACGGACAGACGGACAGACAGACATCGTTCTACTTTGTATTATAGATATAGTTAAGATATAATGTGCTATTCCAATAACATTTTTTGCCTAATCATCCTAGGAAACAAGAGTTTTAAAAAGTAGCTATTTCATAGGAATAAAATATAAAAGGTCATTATTTTTAAAAGGGACATTCTGTTACATCATTTTAGTTACTATTATTCAAAAAAAATCAAGATTTAATGACAGTACCTTAGCCAACGAATGAGAGAGAGAGAGACAGAGAGAGAGAGAGAGAGAGAGACAGAGACAGAGAGACAGAGAGAGAGACAGAGAGAGACAGAGAGAGAGAGAGACTTTTAATAAAACTTTGATGTCCCTTTTTAGATCGACCAACTGCAAATATAAACAGAACTAATAGGCAAATTATTTAGTTGCTATGATACCTCGGCACACATTAACCATTAGCAAAATGATTTGAATATGTATGTAGTGTAGATGATCAACATAATTCTTAAATCGGAACTACATATTTATTCAAAGAGTACATTCAGTTTGATGTCGGTAATTTCAGAAAAAAAAGTTTAACTCATTTTCTCCGTGTACACAAAAGGGTAAAAAGTAGTTAGGTTAGATTTAATAGCAATAACTTCACACAAGGGCAAGTTTTGATTATCTTCATCTCTCTCTACAATTTAGGTTTTAAGTATGATACTACAAGTCCTAATACTTCAGGTCTCCCGCAAACTTTAAACATCTTTTGAGACCGCAATATTTTACTTAAAGACTTGTTTTTCTTACATGTATACATGGCATCTTGTATTTTGGGGAAAACAATGTTTAGCTCTCTATGTATATGAGTAGCTGAGATATTAGGGGGAGGGGAAATTTCCAAACTGAGATTCACTGACCTAAATGGTGTTATAAGCAATAGTCAGTGTGCCTATTTTAGACTGCATTGTCTAAACTGTTTGTTTTCACAGCGTTTACAATATCAATTCAACATATAACTTTCCAAAATAACCTACACTGACCTAAATGACGCTGTGATTAATATTCAGTGTAATATTGAAGGCATTGATGATCTAATTTATTAACACTGACCCTGACTAAGCACAAAGATGGCCACACATGGAATATCCTAAAATGTATAAATTAAAGTGTACTCAGAAAATCATATCATCAACCGTGTATATCGTTTTTCCTTACAATGTAGCTTCTCAGAGGTCCTGGGAAGGTTTATAACTATTTTGGATATCACCTCAACCCCCGAAACTTTTTTTTTATACTTTTTCTTACTAAAGCTAAAATTGAAAATTTGAGGGGGTGGAGGGTGGTTCTCCCATGAAGTGCCCCTTGATGCTTATAGTGACTTATCGATATTCAGGCTATTGTTCCAATTTTGACCCTGCAAATCTCCAGCAAATTTTTAATGATTCCTATGACCGCAATGCTGGAATTAAAATTTAAACGTAATTGATCTCGCACTTACATGACTTTTTTGTGGAGGGGTAGGGTGGAAACATAAACCAACCCACCCTACAAATGATACTAAACTAGTAAAAATTAGTAAAGTGTGAATGCAATTTTGAGATTATAATGTATACACTGCAAATTATGAATATATATTTAGTTTGTATAAGAGTAACTTTTAAAAGAGTAGTTTAAATAAACTTAAATAGACCTTTCATCTATTTAAACATCCAGTTAGCCTATATATATTTATGGCTAAACTTTGGGTACTTTTAATAATTTTTATTGGTTTGTACAAAACTAGAAGTTCCTAAACTTTTCAACCAATAATTTAAATCTACAGACGGGTTAGTATTATCATTTGGGATATACATCAATGTAATGTGACACACAGAAAACTGTCCCGAATTTGTATTAATTTTGAGGAACAAGACTCCAGTGACGTCATATTTTTCTTTCCCGAAAAAGGGAAGGGGGGAAGAAAATATCTTTAAAAGAGATGGGGAAAACCCCCTTTTCTCCCATCTCTTTTTTCTTCCCCCCTTCCCTTTTTTCTTTCCCCCTTCCCTTTTTCGGGAAAGAAAAATATGACGTAACTGGAGTCTTGTTCCTCAAAATTAATTCAAATTCGGGACAGTTTTCTGTGTGTCATGTAATGTCCTTTGACTTGTCATTTTCTTATTATGCGTACCACTCTTGTCTATATCTACTCTAAGATTCCATTGACCCAATCACCTTTGAATCCACCCTCAAAACCCCCTCCCTTTCATTTAAGAATAAACTGCATGTGAAATTGGGATAAGAGTTCTTAGAAACAAATAGAATACCCATGGATCTAAAGGGAAAAGCTAAAGGACGATATTTTGATGTATATTCCAAATATAGATGTGTCTTAACCTCTTTTCGAGGAAGCTTTGTGTTTATCAAGTTCGAAATTAATTCCTTATCATTATCCTAAAACTAAGCGCAAATGTCGTCTTTTTTGACTTTCCTTTCATAATGTGACGCGGCATGGATTGTTTATATATTTTGATGCGCACGTTCGTTACTTTTGAATGAGATATGAGTGTGTGAAGATTTCGGAGAACAAAATTGGGCCTATCATTGGTCTCATAGTGTGTGAACGACCCTAGTATACCAGGGATTTGAAACCATAAGAACTTCAGGTAGAATTTGTTAATTTTATTAAGAAGAATGGTGTATAGGACGATTATATGTAGTTTTAAAAAGGCTTTAGCCAGCTAAGCATGAAACTTAATTATGATTAATATATGTTTTAGTAATTTTTTATGTGCCTTTATTTTTGCATTTAACAATGATTTATTAAACCAAATAATTTTCTTTTAAAGCCAAAGTTTCCAAAGATTCTTAACCGTAGAGAAAAATGATTTTTAAAAAGCAATTAAGATTACGTGGTTATAAATAACTGGAATTATGAACTAATTGATTTTGTAATTTCAGGACTTGAAATAATTTCATCAATAAATCTATAATCAAACCTGCTGTTGAAACTTGATGGTTCCTGGTATTGGGGGTTTGTATGTTCGCCAACAGATCTCGAGAACTTCCCGCTAATTCGGAAGTCATACTCAACCAAAGTGTCATGGTTGAGACAATTTCAAAGTATCTGATGAATAGGCGTTAGCATTCATCAAGAGATCAATAGCATCCAGTGAATTATTGATGCAATAAACTGTGACAATTTTTTCTGTGAAATAAGTACCTAGTGAATCAATATGCCACTAACCAAAAAGCAGAAAATTGAGCGAGCTATCGCTATTGGCAGTGAAAGGCTAGAAGTGTTTGACGAACAGTTAAAAGTGTTTTATGACAATCTAAAGGCCTGCCAAAGTTTTAGTTCATGTGAAAATGTGAATGTAAAATCAATTCGTGACATTTTTAGTGAGGTCAAGGACCAATCTGACCTAATAAAAAGTCTAAAACCTGCCGTGGAGACTAGTGAGCTGCGCGAGTTCAAGCGTGATTTGGATGAAGCTAGTGAGCAGAAAACTGTTGCAGATAAAGTTTATGCGTCGTTGGAGCAGTGTACAAAAATTCTGTACTGGCTTGACAATGATTCAGACGACGCGAGGTCAAGCACTGTCGCCAGGAACCTCGACGTCATTGAGAAGGTGAAGATGGACATGGGAGTGCTTAAAATTTCCGTGGAGTTGCGCCAAGAAGTACGTGATATGTACCGAAGGCTTAGAGAGATGGAACGTCGTTCATCTAACTTGGATGAGAGTATGACACCTGCCATGCTCTCCAGAAGTATGTCTGCCGTGGATATTCGGAGTTCCAACCCGCAGTATGGGCGCTGGGACAACAGTTTGTTGCCGTCCTTCGACGGTACTGACACGGATTACCCAAACTTTAAACAGGTCTTTAAGGATCTATGCTCTGGTTACGGATTTGCTGACCAGAGGTTAAGTCTGATGTTGTGTATGGAGAAGGTGATAACCAACCCGGAACTACGCAAGCAAGTGTCAGCGATTAGAGATCATAATGAACAATGGTCGTTTCTTGATCAGATGTTTTTATCAAACACTCGCCGGTTCATGAGGATTTTAACTAAGCTGAACAAGATGAAACCTGTGGATAAACCTGTGGACGTGGTTAGCGCAATTGCTACCTTCAAGAGCATGATGCAGGAAGTAGAAGCCATCGTTGGTTCTGCAGCTAAGGATTACAACCACCTAACTCTTATTCATATTTTTAAAGACAAGTGCCCTGAAAATTTGAGAGAGAAAATTATGATGGAGCTAGGTAGCATGAACCAACCAAACATCCAGAAGATTGTAGAACTACTGGAGAGGACCAGGGGAGCCATGTTGGCCGGTGATATGTCCTATGACACTAGCGCCGGCAAGAGAAATCGTGACAGAGCTGCCGCCGCGCAAGTATCTGGCCGCAGCGACAATAAGAATGGAAAGGCTGGAAAGGACAAGGCTTCCAAGTGGAACAGTGCATGTCCTGTGGAGAGCTGCAAGGAGAAACACCCAATTTTCCGTTGCCTCACGTTTAAGAAGATGGATGTGGTTGACCGAAAGAAAGTTGTCCAGCAGAAGAAGTTATGTGAACTCTGCCTGTGTGACGGCCATACTGCTGACAAGTGTAATAAATCGGATAAGCTTGGTGTTTGTGGTACCAATAATTGCGACAGATACCATTCTAGGTTACTCCATGAGGCTAGTGCTGGTGTGAATACAGTCTACAAGTCAAGTTCTGCACCCAGCCCCTGTACCTTCTTACTTCAGTTAGTTCCTGTTGTAGCACCTGGCGGCGGCACCTGCCACGCCACTGTAATGTTTGACTCTGGTGCAAATTTGCCACTTGTGTCTGAGAAGTTATCCAACAAGTTGAAGCTGAAATCTACCGGCAGATATACAACTATTTCTGTAGCTGACGGCAGTGAGTCTTCCTGCCGCAATGTTGTGTTTTATCTGAAGGATAGGGACGGCAATTTGAGGGAGTTTGAGGCAGCTGTCATGCCTACCCTCGGCGGGGCCAACGAGATGCGCTCGGTCCACCCCGAAACTGCCGCCGAGATATTTAAAATGCCGCCAGAAAGATTTACATATATTAGTGGAGGCTTAGATATCATCATTGGAAATACACATCCTGACGTGTTTCCATCAACCTACCAGAAAGTGGGCCAGTCTATGTTGTGGCGAACCATTTTTGGTAGTGGTTTTATCTGTACGAGTGCTGACGGTGGAGCTGGAGATCAAAAGTCGGCATATAAGGCTGTCAGTGTCAGTGGAGGCACCTTGCCAGACTTTCTGACGTCTGAATCGTTTGGCGTACAGCCGCAGGCACTTTGTCCAGGATGTACTGCCTGTCAAGAGTGCAAGGCTATGGCCAACGGCACTACCTGGGACCAGCGTGAGAGGCAGAGGATAATTGAGGCAGGTTTAACACTAGACTTGCAGTCCAACAAGTGGACAGGTCAATATGCTTATATTGAAGATCCTCACACTTTACCCTACAATGAGAGTTTAGCCCGCAAAATTGCTGAAAAGGATCGTGCCAAGATGGTCAAGGAAGGTACCTATGGAATGTATGTGGAAGTATTCAACGACGCCATATCCAGAGGCGTGTTTAAAAAAGCCACGCCTGAAGAATTGCAGTATGAAGGGCCTAAGTCTTGTTCATCAATAGTGGTTGCTTTCAAGGAGGATTCAAGTTCCACACCCATGAGATTGTGTGCAAATAGTTCTCTGACGTTCAAAGGTACCAGTTTTAATAACATAATGCTGGGAGGTCCGCCGCCAATGCAGAAGATTTTTTATCATTTGTTGCTTTTCCGCGGTTACAAGGTTGGTTTAACCGCGGATATTTCCAAGTTTTATAACTCCATCCTGGCCACAGAGTTCGACAGCCAGATGAAGAGAGTTTTATTTTCCCCGACGCCAGACGGTCCACTTGAAATTTACCTGACTAAAGTTGTGAATTTTGGCGAGTTGGCTGCGGGAAACTTGGCAGTTACAGCCCTGAAGTTGACGTCCCGCCTGTTTGGCGGAAAGAGTGAAGCAGAGGTCAAGGAGATGTATGGAGAGGGGCAGATAAACGGTAGTGAAATTGTTGCTAAACCTGAATTATGGAAGGAGCCACAAATACCTACCTACCCGGATGAGGATTTCAAGTTACCTCAGATTCCAGTTGCAGTCAAGCTTGAGAAGCACAGCTTCATAGATGACGTTATTTCGGGAGCAGGATCGAAGCCGGAAGCCAAGGAGATGATGAAAGAGGCCGACAGAATTATCGGCAAAGGTAGTTTTTCCTTCAAACAAGTCATTTATTCTGGAGATGATTGCCAGCCAACCAAGGTTCTCGGGCTGATATGGAAGCCAGCCACCGATGTGTTGTCCATCGCCACAAGAGTCAACCAAGATGGTAAAATCAAGGGAAAGAAGGTGAAAGAGGATGCTGATTTGTACAACCTCCAGGACGCCTTGGACGAGAATCTGACAAAGAAGATGGTCCACAGGTTCGCCGCCCAGACCTTCGACCCGATCGGGCTTTGCAGTCCTATTCTGTTGAGAATTAAACTTGTCCTGCGGAAAACATGTTTGCTGAATTTGGGCTGGCAAGATTTCATTCCAAAAAGTCTACGGGATGAACTTGTTAAGTCGCTGGAGGACAGAGCTGAGGTCGCCAAATTGGAGTTTGACCGTTGTGTGGTCCCGGAGGAACCAACTGGCCTTCCATCCTTGATGATGTTTTCGGATGGGTCATCAGAGGCTTATGCATGTATGGCATATTTGAGGTGGCCAACTAGACAAGGATTTGAAACGTTTCTGCTAGCCACCAAGTCAAGAGTTGCGCCGGTCAAGTGTGAATCAATTCCACGCCTTGAATTGATGGGTTGCCAGATGTCCACAAGGTTGTCAAAGTCCATCAGAGATGCCCTGCCCTTTGATGTTATCAGAGTGATGTACTTTACTGATTCATCGTGTGTTTTATCACAAATAGTTTCCAACAGTGCTATGTTGAACACATTTAATTCTCATCGCATTGGAGAAATTCAATCTGCAACCAACAAGGATGACTGGAGGTGGGTCCCGGGGACACACAATGTTGCAGATTTGGGCACCAGAAGCACCTGCAAGGTATCAGATTTGGGACCAGGTTCCAGGTACAGATTAGGCCCAGAATGGTTGCGCCAGGATGAAAGTGCGTGGCCGGTGAAAACTGCCGAACAAGTCAAGCAGGATTTACCACCAGAGGAGTTGAATACCAAAATGGTTAAGTTATGTTCAATGAAAGTCGCCGGAGAAGCCGCTGAAGATGTCTTTAGGTTTAAGCACAGGAGATCATTTGGACAGGCCAAACGTATTATGGCAGCTGTCCTGCAAGTAGCGAACACCTGGTTGAAGAAGCTAAAGAGCAGACAAGAAGGTAAGACTACAGCCGCTGGTAGTCATGTAGCAGCCGCAGATTCTGTGTACAAGCCATCTTTGTACAATTTTATGGCGGCGGCGGAACTTTTCATTGTGTCATGTAGCCAACAGGATGAGTGGATAAATGACGCTAAAGGCAATTATGCGTCATTGAATCCATTAGTGCATGAAGTATCATTGACCTGGCCTGTCGTTGGTCCCGGAGGAAATTATGTGACCAGGGAGATGAGAATTCTTAAAATGGTTGGTCGTGGAGAGCCTGTCATTGACGCCATTACTGGTGGCCGTAAAATGATATTTGAAGACATGCCAGGTTTAATAATTTTGGAGCCTGGTAATTGGTTAGCTGCTGTTTTTATGAGGGAAGCGCATGTTGAGCTTCACTCTGGTGTCCGTGGAACTTTAGCTGAGAGCCGCCGGTGGTGCTGGATTGTGAAGGCAAGGAGGTTGTCCATCATGGAAGTGAAGAAGTGTTGGCCCTGCAGTGTTGAGAGGGCCAAGGAATGTCGTACTACCATGAAGGATGTGTTACCTGACAAGTTGGTCCCGAGCAGGCCTTTTGAAGCTGTGCAAGTCGACCTGATGGGTCCGCTGGTTACAAGGAGAGCTGCCGCCAAAACGAGGAGTCAGACAGCAACGAAGAAGGTGTGGGTGTTCATGGTGGTCTGCAGGTTCTCAGGGGCGTTATGGTTAGATGCATTGGAAAAGTATGATACCAGCAGTATCCTGTTGTCCCTGCGCAAGTTGGAGGCTGTTCATTGTCTGCCGAAGGTTATAGTAAGCGACATGGGCACACAATTATCCGGTGCTCGCAAGGTTTTAGAGCAGAAGTTGGGCAGCCAGGTAGAGTTTTCTGGGTCTCAGATCCCGGCCCGAGCCCACCATTTTATTGGGCAAGCTGAGAAAATGGTGGGATTAACCAAGAGATTGCTGTCCAAGAAGTTGGTGAATAGTTCTGTTAATTTTAACGAGCTCCTGGTGCTGTTGGCAGAGGTTAGCAAGTTGATGAATAGCAGACCATTGACGATAGAAGCTGCAAACGACGTGGAGAATTGGCGGCTGATTACCCCTGGCCAGCTGCTGGGAAATGTTGACCGCCAGCCGTTGTGCAATGTGGCGATGAAACCGGAGGACCAAATTTCCTCCAGGTTAAAGTTGTTAGAAGATTTGTCTGCCCAGTTTTGGACTGCCTACCGCCAGGAGATTCTACCGAAGATATTACGGATGTCCAAGTGGAAGGATGAGATGGCGGAGCCACTAGTCGACGGAGATATAGTTCTGGTTACGAGTACCAACCCGCTGATGAGATGTTTGAGGATGGGCCGAGTGACGAGGATTGAGGATGGGAGAAAGACTGCAAGAGTCTTGTTCAGGCTGACAGATAAATCTCCCCTGGAAGAACATGCTGTATCAGTCAGGCAGTTGTTAAAAATTATGATTAATAATTGATTCTTATTTTATGGAAATTGAGATTTTTTTTAGTAAAAAAGCCACATTTTTCATACGCCTATTTTTATGCCTAAAATAAGAATCAAATGAAATGCGATTAAGTTTTATTCTATTTCATATGCTCAAATTTAATTTTATTGAGTTTAAATTCTTTTTAAAAGTACAATTCATTATAAAACTTACCTGAAAAGTTTACTGAAAAAGAATAAATATGTCGAGGTTGCGTGATTCGATATTTATTCTAAAGAAAAAAATCAAGTATTTTTTAGCAGATTTTTTTAAAATTATATATGAATTTCAATCAAGTAAAACATTTTTATTCAGATCAAGGAATGATTGAAAATTCATATTTAAAGTCTCATATTTTTTTACAAAGAAAAATTGGTATTTTTTTTTCATAATTCCGATGAAAATTCTAACGAAGATATTATTATTTTGCTATTCTTTAAGTATTAAAAAGTTTTATTGTTGATTAAGATAGTACAGTTCTTATTCATTAAGTTTGAAAAACTTTCTGCCCAAGGATTTTGAAATATTTTTTCTTACTACTCTTTTTGATGCTTAACAAATTTAATTTTAAGTAACTATAAATCTTAATTTTCTTGTCTAAGATTTATTTCGTTTTATTTTACCATTATTGTTTACATTTCGACCTGATTTCGTAGGTACTTATTGATTTATTAATAATGATTTCTTACCTATTGATTATGAAATGATTATTATTTAGTATAAGTTGTTATATTTACAACATCATGATTAATAGGATTATCCATTTTAGGATTTGTGTATGTGATCTTGTGATTGTCATGTGCATGGAATGTTGTATGGTACAAACCAATCCCCATCCTTCTATCCCAAAATGTGAGGTATTATGAGTCCTAGTGAGGAGTATAATATTGTGTATGCATTTCACGGGGTTTCATTTAGTTAGGAGCAAAATTGTCACGTTTTCGGGATGTGGCCATTCTCATGTGATTATGGTGAGTTGAGTTTAGTGAGAAATGTTGCTAGTGCTCAGCGCAAAAAAAAACCTTGAATCTCGTTAAGGAAGTTAATTTGAC
The DNA here is from genome assembly GCF_053477335.1 of Acartia tonsa. Lineage (NCBI taxonomy): Eukaryota > Metazoa > Arthropoda > Copepoda > Calanoida > Acartiidae > Acartia > Acartia tonsa. The sequence continues at coordinate 26,570,079 of NC_137273.1, read as the reverse complement.
TTTCAAACGGGGGGTGTGTCTTAACCTCTTTTCGAGGAAGCTTTGTGTTTATCAAGTTTGAAATTAATTCCTTATCATTATCCTAAAACTAAGCGCAAATGTCGTCTTTTTTGACTTTCCTTTCATAATGTGACGCGGCATGGATTGTTTATATATTTTGATGCGCACGTTCGTTACTTTTGAATGAGATATGAGTGTGTGAAGATTTCGGAGAACAAAATTGGGCCTATCATTGGTCTCATAGTGTGTGAACGACCCTAGTATACCAGGGATTTGAAACCATAAGAACTTCAGGTAGAATTTGTTAATTTTATTAAGAAGAATGGTGTATAGGACGATTATATGTAGTTTTAAAAAGGCTTTAGCCAGCTAAGCAGGAAACTTAATTATGATTAATATATGTTTTAGTAATTTTTTATGTGCCTTTATTTTTGCATTTAACAATGATTTATTAAACCAAATAATTTTCTTTTAAAGCCAAAGTTTCCAAAGATTCTTAACCGTAGAGAAAAATGATTTTTAAAAAGCAATTAAGATTACGTGGTTATAAATAACTGGAATTATGAACTAATTGATTTTGTAATTTCAGGACTTGAAATAATTTCATCAATAAATCTATAATCAAACCTGCTGTTGAAACTTGATGGTTCCTGGTATTGGGGGTTTGTATGTTCGCCAACAGATCTCGAGAACTTCCCGCTAATTCGGAAGTCATACTCAACCAAAGTGTCATGGTTGAGACAAGATGTTAAGATTGTGGACACTGCTAGTTTATACCAGCCAATAAAAAATGCTATAAGGTTCACCAAAATTATCAAGCCAACGAATGAGAAAACTTCGGGTACCATAACAGAATATCTGTTTCATCTGGTGATTGTTAATAAGAATGTATGACCAGCATTTAGTAGAAAATCCCAACCAATTCCCAAAAAATAAAATTATTGCAGACATCCAACCCTTTGATTGACTTACTCTAACTGGGCTGAGTGCTGAGTAACACCTGTTTTAGGCCAAAAAATTTCCCATATAAAAATATGTAGTTTATACATTCTTATTTATTTGAGACCAGACTCGTACACATAACCTCCCATAAGACGAGCAGACGCGTATGGTTGGTTAATAATAAATAGTATAAACTTAAAGTGTCCCCTCGTCCCTGTAATTACCATTCTTTTCTATAATTTTATTCCAGAACCCTTGTTCCTTTTCCAGACTGCACGCGGAACTTTCAACCCAAATTTACATATCTTTAACATTACAAATATTTTGGATTGTCACATATTCAATTACTTTTGTAATATACGCAGACTATTTGTGCGTTCGTTTGAGATAGTTAGGAAATTTAAACTATTTATATATATCTCTTTGTCACTAGATATTTTAAGTGATAAATTTATATTCATTCCCCATGATAATAAACAAAATTACTACCTCTTTAGTATAATTAGTTGAAAACGTTGGACACTACTAGTTTGAATCAACCAATCAAGATTAATAAAAGTCCCCAAAGGTTTAAGCCAACTTTTTAAAGAACGTATTTATACAAAAAAAAAATTATGACTTTAATCATATAACAACTGAACCGTTTGGTTTTGAAGCTGCTTATTTCTATTCAAAGTTTATTCTTTATCTACTTATCTTTTGGGGAAGGGTAGTTTAACCCTCCCAAGATAAAGAGTTTCTTGCCCCCCGCCCCCCCCCCCCCCTACCTTAAATATTTTTTTTTCTTTATTGCAAAACGTTAAATTTTAATGAGTAAATGTAAGTGTATGATAATCATAATCTTGTTGTTGATTATATATGAGTTGTGCATTAACTTCCTCATTTTATTACATACGCATAATGTTTCAGATTCGAAAAAGAATACACAATAGCGGCTAAATAAAATGGGATGAATCATCCTTAGATAAAAGTAATATGATATCTTCTATCTGTAGCAAAAGACCTTGATACCACTAAAAATGATACAGATCTCTTTTACAATGTGGCTTCTCATAGGTCCTGGGAAGGATTATAACTATTTTTGGGAAGGGTACCAACACCATTCCAAGAGAAATCGCCAATAAAAAAAGACCCCCTCTAAAAAATTAGGCTGCTTATTACACTAGTCCCCAAAGTTTCGATCTATCTTTTTCTTATTCGTTGGGTTAACAACTTTGGGGACTGTTAGTGAATTTTGATTGGTTGGTTCATTAAGTTGAGTATCCAAACGTTTCAAACACTTATTGTAATCTACAGAAGGGGCAATTTTGTGTATCATCATTGGGAATGTACATCAATTTCTCGGCTATTGTTTTATCTCTTTAGATCCCTGTGTTATTAAGATGTGATAATATGCTTGATGTGAATACACACCAATACATGATTAAGTGGGCAAAATCAAAATATGAATAAACTCACTTCAATAACGAGAACAATATTGTCCACAAGTTGTGGAGAAACAGCAAGCTTGCAATATTACTGAAAAATAAGATTATTAAGAACTAATGTAATGTTCAGAAAGTTTTAAAATTCTAATTATTTAGTCAAATTTATCAATTAGGAATTCATAAATTTTTTTTTCTTTATTGCAAAACGATCAATTTTAATGAGTAAATGTAAGTGTATGATAATCATAATCTTGTTGTTGATAATATATAAGGTGTGCATTAACTTCCGCATATTACATACGAAAAGATTCGAAAAAAAGACACAAAAGCATACAAATAAAATGAAATGAATCATCCTTAAATAAAAGTAATATGATGTCTTCTGTCTGTACAAAAGGATCTTGATACCGCTGAATTGTAACAGATCTCTTTTACAGAACACTGTAATAGTGTCTAACTGATTATGACGTAACAAAAAAAAATTAGCCAATGAGAGGCCGTTATTGACCAATGGTAAAATTTATAGTGGCCTCTCATTGGCTAATTTTTTTTGTTACGTCATAATCAGTCAGACACTATTACTGTGTCTTCTCATAGCCTCATAGGTCCTGGGAAGGATTATAACTATATGGAAAGGGTACCAACACCATTCCAAGAGAAATCGCTCTTTAAAAATGCCCCCCTCACAAAAATTAGGCTGCTTATTACACTAGTCCCCAAAGTTTTGATCTATCTTTTTCTTATACGTTGGGTTAACAACTTTGGGGACTGTTAGTGAATTTTGATTGGTTGGTTCATTAAGTTGAGTATCCAAACGTTTCAAACACTTATTGTAATCTACAGAAGGGGCAATTTTGTGTATTATCATTGGAAATGTACATCAATTTCTCGGCAATTGTTTTATCCCTTTAGATCCCTGTGTTCTTAAGATTGATAATATGCGTAAGTGAATGCACACCAATACCAGACAAAGTGGGCAAAATCAAAATATGAATAAACTCACTTCAATAACGAAAACAATATTGTCCACAAGTTGCACAGAAACAACAAGCTTGCAATATTACTGAAAAATAAGATTATTAAGAACTAATGTAATGTTCAGAAAGTTTTAAAATTCTAATTATTTAGTCAAATTTATCAATTAGGAATTCATAAATTTTAATAAAAACATAAAATTTCATGTTAAATTTGATGAACTGAATTTTCCTCAGTGTTTCCTCATTCTATCTTAATATTTACTACTAGCTAAAAAAGCTTCAAACTTCCAACAAAATCAAAATTTTAAGAAATAAAATCTTAAATGTATAAGTCGTTTATACATTTAAAATTTTGAAAGTTTGGAAGTTTGAAGCTTTTTTAGCTAGTAGTAAATATTGAGATAGGTTGATGAAACACCGAGGAAACTGTGTACACATTCGGAAATTAAAATTCAGTTCATCATAAATTATCCATATGCTTAACCTACAATCTCTCCACATAAGTTGAATCATTATCGATAGGTATAAGTAAAGTGTCTAAACTTTTCCACCCATAAATCTAATCTACGTAAGAGGAAATTTTGTTAATCATAATTGTAGGAGTATAGATTAGTTGATCATCGTTTATTATATCTTATACTGTTATTTTTAACACTAACAAAGAAATTCTTTTGAAATTTCTTGTAAATATTTGAATATTTCTCTGACCAAAGAATATCTACTCTTTAACTCATAATGTCCGTAAAATAAAAATAAAACATAATGAAAGATATCTTATTTTAAGCCCGCAAGGGTGGGAGAGCCCCAAATGGCTATGTGACCCCAATAATTATAAAGTAAGGGGTAGGTTTCTGGTAGAATCCGTAAAGGTGTGTTTTAAGGCTTAAAAATAGTAGTAGAACGATAATATTCACTAAATATGTGTATTTCTTATTGAAAAGAACTATAGACAAAATTTTTTATAAAAAAATTAACACAAATTTTTATATCTACTACTGTTTTTTACTTATAACACATAACGTTTACGGATTTTACCAGAAACCTACCCCTCTCTTTAACAATATTGAACATTATATATTGATCTATGTATAGGCAAGTAGTAAGGGGATGTTGGGCTGTAAATCATACTGGTACCCAAAGTTTTATAAACACATTCTCTTAGTCGTTGGATCTGGATTGATTGTTTCAAATGCTAGTCAGGAATTTTTGATTGTGTCATTTGGTTTATTTTCATTATCTTATCCCTTAAAATCCCTGGCTTGTAGGTCATCTTTTACGTCCATTGTTTTTTTCTTCTTCTTGGGCTGAGAAATTGAAATCGTGGCGTTTGATTGCCCCAGTAAATCAAAATGGCCATGGGAGATTTGTTGGACCTTACACATATCAATATTGTGTAAATGTCGACTATATGGCTTTAAGAATGTTCATGGTTGACAAAATAGAGACACACTATTTTGTTTGTGTCTTATGTAATCTTCATATAAAAGTAACAGGATGTTTTTCTGTCTGTCTATGTGTAGCAAATGATCTTGCTAACCGCAGGACTGGAATGGTTCTCCTTTACAATGTAGCTGCTCATAAGTCCAGGAAATATAAAGGGAGAGAAATCAACCATTTCCTTTTTAAAACTAAAATAGAAAGTATGGATGGTCGGATCCTCCCTACCCCCAACATCAAATGCTTTTAGAGGCCTCTAGGGGCGTTCCAGCTAATATCGACATCAGTGGCGTGCGAACCGAAGGGGGCGTTTGGGGCAATTGCCCCCCCCCTAGCGACCAAAACGCCCCCCCCTGCCCCCCCCTAGCGACCGCCCCCCCTGCCCCCCCCTAAATGTTGAAAAATGCCCCGTTTTGCCCCCCCCTGGTAAACAAAAATGCCCCTTTTTGCCCCCTACCCTACAAAAAGCAAAACTCTCCCAATTTCCAAAAAAAAGATCAAGAAATACTCAACAAAAAAATTTTTTGGTGCTTCGCGCCAAACAGACAGTTACTATTCATTTAACCTTAATAGGAAGTATCTTTTTTTGTATAATATAAACTTTTTACCAAAGAAATTTTGTACATCCCCAATGATGATACACAAAATTACCCCTTATATAGATTACAATTAGTGGATGAAACGTATGGAAACTCAACTTAATTAACCAACCAATCAATATTCCATTTAAGTCCCAAAAGATGTTGAGCTAACGAATAAGAAAATGTTTATATGAAATATTGGGGACTAGTGTAATAAAAAGCCCAAAACACCTTCCCTCCTCCCTGCATATTTGAAGAAAAAAATTTGCGCTTTGCGCCCTTCCAATCGTTTTCTGCTTTTTATCACATTGTATAAAAACATTTGTAAAAATCAAATATTTAATCAAAAAGTTATTTAAATAAAAATGAAACAGCGTTGATATTTATCTAAGCCTTTTTTTCAACATTGTATGTCTGTCTAAATTAATAACTATATATGATGTCATATGATGTTCATGATAAGTTTATCATTTTTTTGTGTACATACCCTTACAAAAAGACATGTTTTTTTATGGCAATTTTCATTAAAGAGCCTTAAAACTAACTACACTCTATATTCCTAACTTGTTAAAATACATCACTCTTGTTGTAGTTAATTGATTTTAGTTCAAAGAGGAAATAAATATTTTTCGGTGCGCTTTGCACACTGCCCTAATAAATCCTTGAAAACACCACTTCATGAAAAATTGACATATTGTTAAATTGCCATTTGAAGAGGGTAGGATATGTTGATATAACTTTTTATCTTCTCTTTAATAACTATGGCTGTCAGTTTGTATTGCTAATGGGGAATTGTAATTTTCTTAACTGCAATTAAAGATAGAAGGCTAAAACTTAATGTTAACACTCCCAACATTATGGAGTATAATTAAATATTAGAACTTTCTGGAGGTCGGACTGCTTTTTAGGACGTTTTTGGCAATTTTGTATCTTTCACAATTCCCCCACTGTTTGGTCCAATTCACAAAATTTTTGTAGCTAAGGGTATCAAAATCAAATTTCGGGTATAGTCCCTTTCGTGACATTGCCTCTTAATTTCTTCATATTTTCACAGTAGCTTTTCCCCTATTTATAGCCCCTGTGGGGTCAATTGCCTAACCCTGTGGGAAAATCACCTAACCTAACTTAACCTATAATAAACTATTAAAAGCTACTATGCAAATACGACGAAATGCCCCTTAAGAGGCGTTGCCACAAAAGAGGCTATACCCCAAAGTTTTCCATATTTCTAAGAGATTTTCATATCTGTAGATGAAAGGACAAGTATTTTTTTTTATTTTTTACAAAGTTCTTTATATCTTTGGATTTTATAGCACAATAAATTTTTTTGTGGATTATAATATCAAAAAAATTAAATCTCTCGTTGTTCCGAGCATCTAGTATGTAATTTACTTTGACTGTCATCACACAACATACTAGAAAAAGGATTTGTGACTTTTTCTACCTAAAATATATATTTATTTAAACTAATGCTCTTTAAATCTTCTTGTCTATATTCTTATTAATGATTTTTTGTGCTTTGCTACTTATAGATGTTGTCATCCTTGTTGTCATACAATAAAGAAATATTTAAAATCAGTTCTACATATTAGGTTTATTTTTGGTAAATTATTTCCAAAATGAGTGTTTTTATCTCCCCCCCCCCCAATCTTTTTTAATGGGGTTATTCATCCTTCCTGCTGAGATTTTATAACATCCCCTTCCTCCCATAAAAAATGTTTTGTGGTGGGGGGGGGGGGGGGGGGTGGAAGGTTACATTATCTTCTGTACTTTTTTTTCGAAGATGCTTTCTAGCTCCCTTCCCTTCGGTCATTGCAGGGTGGGGAGAAGGGATGGGGGAGAAGAGAGGGGGGGAAAATATGGGGGATATAAATGGGAAATAGGGATGGGGAAGAAGGGATAAGGACTAGAAGGCCCATAATCAAATAATCCCACCCCTTAAAACGCCCTTATTTAAAATTAGTATATATAATCAAAATGCCCCCCCCTAAAGCAAAGTGCCCCCCCGGGGCACTTTGATTTAGGGGGGGGCAAAATTTTACAAAATCCTCTAAATGCCCCCCCCTAGACAAAGTGCTTCGCACGCCACTGATCGACATAGAGACAATTGACCACCGCAGAATGAATTTGTACATTCTTATTTTTTTCCCATGACCCAGACATATTATCTCAGCACGCCGCAAACACTTGCGCACTACACGAGAGAGTTGTGTCCACTCACTTCCGCATACAAACACATCTGCATATTTGCAAAAAATGTCACAATAACTAATAAATAAGGGGGTTTGTTTTATGAAGGTAGTAAGTCATGGGAAAGGGTCAGTTTTGTGCTGTCGTAAAAAAATGCGGTTCTGATTATTAAATGATCTAATAAATGCACGGAATCGAATGCACACCACGAGAGACAATATGCAGCTAAATTCTCTTTTTTGTTGGTGAATTGGAAGCGACCGTCCAAGCATCTATAGAAAAAAGTTTCAATATAAAAGGGCGACATACAACAAAATATTAATCTTACTATTTTACAGTGAAAAATTTAGTAAGTTGGAAACCACACAGAAAGCCAAAATGACACAAGAGTAGGTTCAAAATAGGGCGCAAAATTGTTGAGTGTTGATATAAAGGATTTTAGCAAATCAGAGTGTATTTATAAGGATTCTTAAGGGATAAGACAATGAAGAATAAATTGATTATGTATGCTTCTAAATTTTTACTGTCCCTTTTGTATATTTAAATAATTAAATGAAAAGATTGGACACTGAAGAATCCCACAATCCAACCACTAACTAATAAAAGTCCCCAAAGTTTTCGCAAAAACGAATAAGATAACATTTTACAAAACTTTGGGTACCAGAACAACTTAAAGTCCTTTGTAATAGTAAATACAATAGAATCTACAGAAGTTTCCTTAATGACTGAAAATTAAAAGCTATTGCATCATAAGAATAACGTCATGTCGACAATGATTAAGCCATGGTTACTTTAATTTGATGCAATATAGTAAATATTTATAATATCATAGAAAAAATAAGTTTATTAACTTATCATTCCCAATTTTCAAGTACAAATGGCAGACTTAAAAAGGAGAAATATGATTTATTCATCGACTGTTGTTCTATCCTTTAAGCCAAAGCTATATTTCTTTCAATTCAATTTGGTTTCCAATATTTATGCTATTGATCTATCCCTTCCATTGTATTTTTTGTCCAGTGCAGTGACTTAAATAATCGCCCATTCCTTTTGGTGTGCATTTACTTCTCCAATTGTATCACATAATCAAATTTCAAGAACAGCTAAAAAAAAGGCAATTTCTATATTGTTTTGTTTTATCAATAAACACTAGGGCGGGTTCATATCGGAATTAGACAAAGATGGGATATGCAACAGATAAAATTAACCTTTAAAACATTTCTGACCGAAAAAGAATTTTAAAAAATTGAGTTTTAGAACGCGACCACTAAAAAATATATTAGATTACTTATTAATATGCAAAGACGACATTCAATTTTTTAAAAATCAGAACTATGGCTTCGTGGTGCTCCCTGGAAAGGCCTTGAGTAGCTGAATCAGGAACTTTTATCCGTTTCAAAATATCTCGTTCCTAGCCTTAGAAATCACTAAAAAAAAACACATTTTTTAAAGTTTTATTGAGAATTGTCCAATTTGTAGAGGTTTTTTAGATTTTCTCAGGCTAGGAACGAGATTTTTTGAAATGGTCAAAAGTTCCCGATTCTACTCCTCAATGCCTTTCCTGGGAGCACCATGAAGCCATAGTTCTGATTCAATAAATTTTTGTTTTGACTCCCATTTACAAAAAGCTATACAATGAATGTCTGGTCGTCAGCGGTTTTAAGACTTTTTATTTTTAAATTTTAAATCTTCCAGAGGTGTATAATACTCATACAAATTATTTGCAGATCCCGGCTTTGGCCTCAAAAAAAAATGTCCAAAATCGAACCACCCTATAAACACCCCCTTCTATTTTTTTGATTAGACTTTTCAGTACTCTTCTTTAATTCCTACTTTTCGTTAGTCTAAAAAGTTTTTAGTAAAAAGATAGATGGTTTTTTTTGTGTGAAGATTTTCCATGTAATAGTACAACTAGTATGTAACTTACTTGGTCTAAAGGTCTATCAGTCATGCAACAAAATAAATATATTTATATATTTATGTTCAAAGGTTTTGTGATTTTTTTTCTCACTTTGTTCTCACTCTTTTTCCCCCTCTCAATTTTATGACCACTAAACATCTGCTTTATAAGTAACTTTTTAAGTTTGTCCATTAATGTAGATGTGGTAATATGTGGAAATATAAGCACACTATTCCCCGTACAAGCCCCATTTGCCAAACATTTTTCAAATGTGGTTCAGCAAAACTGCATATTATCTAAAAGTTCAACTCAAAAACCTTAAGACAAATAATATAAAAGTCATAGAGGTTTCTTTTAATGGTGCTGTCTATGTTATGCGTACACTAATCATTTTTTTTATTGCTGTATTTCATACTAGCGGCTACTCCTCTTCTAGGGGGGGGGGGGGGAGATTTTTTCTATGGCGATTTCTATTTTAAGGTTAGTGTTACCCGACCCTATTATAGTTATAACCTTCCCAGGACTTAGAGAAGCTACATTTTACAGGAGAATCATTTCAGTTCATCGGTTAGCTAAATCCTTCAGTGCTAACTGACAACAGACCTATAGTATAGATGTAAATACAGACAACTTCTCCTTTCCTTGTTCAATGACCTTTTTGGCCTGCTTCTAAATTATTTTCTGCTACTTGGCTGTATTAATATAAGCCACACCATTGCATTGGTTGATTTTCAATGACCCAACAGAAAGGTTGCACAAGGTTGATGCGATAGGGAAATACAGTTATTTATTCCTTTCTCCCTCTAGTGTTATACTCTAATGAACTGACACACAAACGGACATCTTGTTACTTTTATTATTGGATTATTGTTCTATCCTTACAAACAGGGAAAACAGGCAGGTCATCGTGACTTTTACAGAACAAAGGTTAGGTTTTGTAAATTATTAATGCTTTTAAAATTAGCATTTAGTAGCGAATTGGTCAAAATATGTAGTTACAATGTATGATAACTGTATTCATGCGCGCAAATTCAACTACAAGACAATATTTTACACTTTTGCAGAGTGGGGGTGCTACAAAAATAAGGATTTTTTTCTTTCGTTGTATCCTTCTGTTTTCTGTCATCTATTGTGAAATCAATTCTATATTATAAAGTAGTAAGGTTTTTTTCTGAATCTAAATTCCAGGTCTGAATTAACTAAACTTTTCAGGTAAGCTTTATAAATATCTTGGGGTGGTTTTAAGCTATTTTCCAGACCAATTCATCTATCCTCTTGGGGCTGGGAGCTTAAAATATAGTATTATGATAAAGTATTTGGTGGTTTTTCTTAAAATTGCAGAAGGACCACATTAGCATTTTTTTCACTTGTATATTTCAGGTTAGGTCAGGCTTTTTTTCTCTATTTTTCTTTCTTTTTCAGATTTCTTTTCTTATTTTATTGTGTTAGTTTTCATTTCAAGTAACTACGATACTTCTTAATGTAATCGTCTAAGTTTTTTTGTCTATTTGTAGCACTTCCAATACGTTTAATCTACTTATTTTGCAATTTCAGGTCATACTCCTTTTATGAAGATTTTCCAGTCGCAAATCACAAGGACGTCCAAGATTGTTTTCAAGGAGGTTTAGGGTTAAAATGACTACAAGCCGACTCATGGTGTTTAACAATAAGGACGCATAGGTTGCATTCATAAATGATGAGTAAAATTAATAGATTGAGATATTTTTTGACTGTGTTTAGTACTAGTTCATTCATGATTAAAGAAGCATACAGAAGGGGGGTGTAAGGGTACACCGTCCTGGCAGAATTAAAGGGGATGCAACTGATGTCCACCCCCCTTGACACCAACCCTATGTTACACCCTCCTAAAACAGCTAAGGGAGGAAACACGTTAAAAAGTCACTATCATTTTAAATTTTAGAGGGATGGTGAAAAATTATTGGTGAAAAAGATGCTTTTTGTACTTTAAATATGTTGATTATGTATGGTGATGGATGGGGGCGTATTCATCCTCTAATGATAAAATGACACCCCTCTTAATGTCTCGATCTTAGAGGGGTGTAAAAGTTTCTGGGGGGCTTTGTGCACGACACTATGGAAACTGTCCCAATTTTGTATAACTTTTGCGGAACATGTTCCAGTTACGTCATATTTTTTTCTCCCGAAAAAGAGAAGGGGGGAAGAAAATCTCTTCAAAAGAGATGGGGAAAACCCCCTTTTCTCCCATCTCTTTTTTCTTCCCCCCTTCCCTTTTTTTCTTTCCCTCTTCCCTTTTTCGGGAAAGAAAAATATGACGTAACTGGAACATGTTCCGCAAAAGTTATACAAAATTGGGACAGTTTCCATGGTGTCTTTGTGCACACATCACCGCATGTTTTTTTGGTATGATGCCTTCAAAAGGGATCGGATCCAATATATAAATGAATGTAGCATGTATGTACTATTTCTTACATACAGACCAATATATTTAAATTTCTATTTGATTGGAGACCAGTTACAAAATGACATCAATATTAGGACCGCTTTCCGTTAGTTTTTTTTTTCTCAAAAAGGTAAATTGTGTTCTATGTAGCTTTGTTTCCCTCACTAAGTGTTTAACTTTGTAACTTGTGTATTTCACTTGTAGTTTTGCAAGCAAAGCTTTTCAATATTTATGTATGTCCATTTGCATGTAACATATAGCTATTTTCATTGATATAAGCATGTTCGAATTGTCCTATCGATTTCAGTTATGATTTAGAAAGAATAACAACTAAATAATCGTTACCTAAAAGTCCTTACTATAATGATTTTTTACTTATTCACAAAATTTTTTTGATTAATACAATTATCCTATTCATCTAATTGTTATCAAAGTGATTACTAGGCCAACAAGGTATAATACTATAAAATAATTATCTTTGAAAATCTTAAAAGAAATAAGTATATGTCTTTAAACATTATCATGTATTCAAGCAATTATGATTCATGTTATACATTTTATTTGGACTTTTGCAGTCATATTCTAACCAAATTTCTGACACTCTACGATTAATAATATTCGTTTGTTCTACCATTTCATTTCAGAGCTCTGCTTTAATGGATGTTGTCATCCTTGTTTTGGTTACAGCTATAGAAATTCTAACTTTTGCTTCCTAACCCTATTTTACATTAACCTTTGTCTGTGGGTTCCATTTTACTACATTCTATAATACAAAGTAGTAAGGTTTTTTTTGTCTTAAACTAAAGATATCGGAAATTTCTGGTCCTAATGGGTTGTATTTTTAAAGGAAGTTTCATAAATGTCCTGCGGTGGTTGTAGGCTAATTTCCCAAAATCCCCTTTACATCTCCTAGATGTAGTAACTAGTAACTTAAAAAAGTAATTATTTTTTCAAGCTTTTATGCTTTTTTTGATTATGATTGATTATGATATAGATAAAGTTAAGTGATCTTAAAGTACATATTTTTTAATTAATAAAATATATGTTACTTTGACCATTGTTGCAACTATGGTCAAAATGTAAAATGTTATAATATATGTTTGCTTATTTAATGCCTAATAATAATTATTTAAACTATGAAATGCACAATGCACAGTCAAGAACGTTAAAGTTAACATTAGCGAAACTTATCATACATTTTTATAACTTATATAGTCACCTCAAAGATACAGGTTTAGTACAATAGACAATAATTTAACCTTTCTTCACAAGCAGTAAAACAGTTTTGTACCTAGTAGATTGAGGATTAAAAAATGGGTTTTCTGTTTTACATAGTTATGTAAAAGAGGGTCTTGAGACAAAGGTGGCTAAATACCTTTCAACCCAGCACCCCCCCCCCCTTTCCCCACCCACTACCTGTTCTATTTAGGTCTATAATGGTAGAATGGTTAAGACTTACTGACCAACGATCAAATCATTAGAATTATAGAGTGGATATTCAGCTAAAATATCTATCAGGCAAACTCTCAGCTATCATACTAGTTTCTGAAAGGTTCAAATTTAGGAGGATTATTGAGGAATTTGTAGGGGAAATTAATGCCTTGACAGCTTTCCATACTATAGCATAAAACCTATTTTCCTCAATCGAACAAATAGCTTACTTTTTACTAAGCATTAGTTGCTTAGATTCGATAAAAATTCTCAATATTTTTTTAAATTTCTGAGTACTTTTAAAGATTATAATTATGATTTGATAGTCCTTGTTGGCTGGGTGATTTTTTTTATTGAAATTCATATTTATTTAATCCTCCTAAATTAGTACTCTAGTGTTGATACTTTAACTAATTATTACTTGCTTAGATTAAGTAAAAAGTTGTGCTTAGTGGGGGGAGTGTACACATTAAAGCAAAGTTTATTTTTAAAGTAATCAAAATTAGGGAGGAAGGTGACTTTAAATATTTTGTTGGCTCTTAAACTTAATCTTAATAAGTTGGTTTAAACTCGTATTGTCGTAACTAAAATCAAAAATTTTAATCTACATAGTGGTAATTTTCATTAGAGATTTACAGCAATTTATCAGCCTAAATAGGTTTTATTCCTTTATGTCCCTGTATCCTGATCCTGAATCCTGATCCGAATAAGTTGGAGTGGTTTTGTGCTATTTTCCCGAACTCCCTAACCCTACTCGAGAAGCTATTGGTGAAGCAACAAGTATATCATTACAGTAGCGAAGCTATTCCATACGTCAATAGTGTCCATACGTCAATAACGCTATGGACTTTGTAAGCTGCTAATTAAGATAGAAAGCTGATTTTTTTGTAAAGATACTACTTAATTTAGGGCATCCAGCATTTAACTTAATTGGTCTGTCGGTCTGTTGATAATGCAACAAAAGACATAATATGTATCTACTTAAAAAGATTTCTTTTTAGTAGCGAAGCTACTCTATAACTTGCAATGTCCGTCTGTCCGTCTGTCTGTATGTCCGTATGTCTTAGTTTGGGGGGAAACATTATTTTCTCGGCTCCTATAAAAGATAAAAGGCTGAAATTTTTGACAACATTCCCATTATTAAGGAGCACAATTAACTATAAAACATCAATGGCGGTTGGACCGCTTTTTAGCAGGTTTTAGGCTATTTTTGTATTTTTCACATTTTTGTCCATATCTTTGGTGTTTATGGTCCGTTTTCCAAATTTTTTTTCAGTTATAGTATCAAAATTAAGTTTCCTGTCTTTTCAATAAAACAATTATGACGGTCAGACTGCCTTTAAGCAGGTTTTAGGCTATTTTTGTATTTTTCACATTTTTCTCCATACCTTTGGTGTTTATGGTCCGATTTCCAAAGTTTTTCAGTTATATGTATCAAAATTTAATTTCCTGTCGTTTCAAGAAAACATCAATGGCGGTCAGACTGCCTTTTTGCAGGTTTTTGACTATTTTCATATTTTTTACATTTTTCCTCACATCTTTGGTGTTTATGGTCCGATTTTTAAAATTTTTGTAGTTAAAAATATCAAAATTAAATTTTCCGTTGTTTTGAGCATCCATTTACTCTGACTGACAGTCTGTTAGTCATAGTACTGAAATATAAATATCAAGAAATTAAAAACAAATGTTAAAAAGGTTTCGTGATTTTTTTCCTAATATACATGCTTTTGACAACTAATCTTTAAATTCTTATACATATTTTTTCTGCTTCGCTACTTATGGATGTTGTCATCCTTGTTATTATTTAACTAATATTCTTTTATAAGACTACTGAACGTATGCACCATTACTCGCTTTGTCGGTTTGTTCATCAATTTTTAGTGCTTTGTTACTTACTAGCGGCTTCGCCCCTAGTCTCTAGAGGCTTTGCCCCAAGAGGTTTTATCAAACTAATTTTTCGTGTTTTAGATTTAAAGAAAATTTAAATTTTTTTTGGGGGGGGGGGATTTTTCATTTTTTTGGGAGTTAGGGATGTCCCACCCACCAAGAAAATAGTTATAAACCTTCCCGAGACCTATGAGAAGCTACCCTGTATAGGAGAACCCGATTGGTTCAGCGGTTAGCGAGATCCTTCGCTACAAACAAACAGACAAACAAACATCGTTCTACTTTGTATTATAGATGTACGTTTTTATCCTCGTGTTTTTAATCTCGCACATTAAAAAAACTACTTATTTTATTTACTTTGTTCATCATATCTACTCATTAAGTACTACAATACCTTTTTAACCAAAAAAATTTTAAACGATTATGCTCATATGTAGCGAAGCCTTTAAAAGATATTTTAGAAACAACTTACGGGATAAGACAATGGATGTTAAATAGATGTACAACCCACAAGAGGACTGCAACTCAAAATTATTGATGGATAAGTTTAAACACGACGAGTTTGTACAACCCAATCAAGATTTAATACAAGCCCCCAAGATATTTAAGCCAGCGAATGAGAGAAGGTTTTAGGGAAAAGAAAAGTTTACAGTCCAAGGTTTCCTCCCTTATAAAATATAAAATCATCTTCTATTTATCTATCGCTTTGAATTAGACCTACGTTAAAAGTTGTGAATATTGAGTTGTAATTTAATTTTCAATACATACGAATTGTATAGAGTAACTTTGCTCCCCCAAAAAACCTAGGAATTTAGAATTATCCGCTATTCTCAGGGAGGAAGGGCGGGACATAGGACTGTAAATGATAATGATACCCAAAGTTTTATAAAAGTAATCTCTGATTCGCCGGCTTAAATACTTTGAACACTTTTTAATTTTTTGTTGTCCAAACTTTTTCACCAATAATTTCATTCTTCTAAAATGGTAATATATTTATTGTAGTAGGTGACGTACATCAATTTATCGCCCATTGTCTTATCCCTTAAGATCCCTGACCATTCTCAAGATAGTTATCACTGTGTATATGTTTAAAATATGTTTGTTTGTTTAAATTTAAAAAGCTTATTTTTATTGTTTAAGATAATTAAATTTTTGTATATACACAAAATTATGAAAATTGCTTTATTATTATTTATTGCTTTAATGGGCTTTGTCTTATAAGGAACTAGCAGATGCGCCCTTAGCATCTATGACAAAAGATAAATAGCCTAAACCCATCCTAAGACTTTAATTTAAAAAATGAATAGCCTAGAACCATACCAAGCCTAGGACCTATGTGAAGCTTCGATAGAATGGAGGCTCCATTGGTTTAGTAGTTATCTAAATCTTAATCTACAACTAAACCTTACTAGTTTATATAATAGGCCGGTTAGGGTTGGTTGGTTGACCCCTAAAAATAAACTTTTAAACATGCTGCCTCATTCGTTGGCTCAAAAATATTATTGGTTGGTTCAACCCAGCAGTGTCCAAACTTTTAAACCAAAACAACCAATTTATTCAAGGGGTAGTTTGATTTGTTATTATTGAGGATGTACATCAATTTATCGACCACTGTTTATCAGTTAGGGAGTTGAATCCATTTTTATAGAAGCAGAAATATAATCTATGATTATGGTTTGGACCCTCTAAAACTGTAATCTACCCTTCCACTTTCCCCTCTCTTGGTGAAGATATCTTCAACGCCGATACGATTTTTGAAATATAAGATTCCACTTTTGTCTCTCTTGTTGAAGATATCTTCACCAAGAGAGGCAAAAGTGAAATCTTAAATTTCAAAAATCGTATCGGCGTTGAAGATATCTTCACCAAGAGAGGGGAAAGTGGAATCTTACATTTCAAAAATCGTATCGGCGTTGAAGATATCTTCACCAAGAGAGGGGAAAGTGGAAAGGTAGATTACAGTTTTAGAGGGTCCAAACCATAATCATAGATTATATTTCTGCTTCTATAAAAATGGACTCAACTCCCTAACTGTTTATTCAATACTAATTTATACAAAGGGTAGTTTGATTTGTTATTATTGAGGATGTACATCAATTTATCGACCACTGTTTATACAATACTAATTTATACAAGGGGTAGTTTGATTTGTTATTATTGAGGATGTACATCAATTTATCGACCACTGTTTATACAATACTAATTTATACAAGGGGTAGTTTGATTTGTTATTATTGAGGATGTACATCAATTTATCGACCACTGTTTATACAATACTAATTTATACAAGGGGTAGTTTTATCTATTATTATTGAGGATGTACATCACTTTATCGACCACTGTCTTATCCCTTCAGATCCCTGAAGCCTGTTAAGCAAAAAATCTTCGCAATTACTGGACGTGATCGTTCTTGTATGAAATTATACGCACTGTTAAATCGTTTAAGGGATCATACATATGGACACAGACAATTATCCTATAAATTAGACAACTTTTTTAATTCACGGGATGGTTTTCGTCTATTTTTGGTGCCTTTCAACCACATGATAAACATTCGGGGGATTAAAGTGTCAATTATTCATTTGTGAATCCTTATAATAAAGTAAAAGGATGTCTATTTGTTTGTACAGATGGATCTCGCTAACCGAAATGTTCTACTTTACTGGGTAGCTTCTGATAAGTCTAAGGAAGGTTTATAACTATTTTTATTATTGATTTATAAAATTCATATCCAACCTCCTCATGGGATCCTAGAGGCCTAGAGGGCGTAGCCGCTAGTTTTAAATTTCACATAAAAGTTTAAATATCCCAATTATTATGATTTTTCATCTTACTCAAGTTAAATTTTCACATTTCTTGATTCTTTTCAGAATAAATATCATTTTCCCTATCACACATTAAGTTGGTATGTCATAGTTCACATGTAAGACGATGTTCGTCTGTCTGTCTGTCCGTGTGTGTGTGTGTGTGTGTGTGTGTTTATGCATGATATTGAGGTTTTATCTCTTCTTGAAGTAAAGAGATTTTACCCTTTACGGAAGATTTATAAAAAATATTATATGTATTTTTTTTAGTGGTGTAGCAAAATAAGAAAATTTATAGTCAAAACAAAAAGAAACATTTAAGGACGTTATTTAATTAAACACGACAAAAAAGTACCTACTGCTGCAATATTTTGAGTCATAAGTATTATTATAATGCACAGATATGAATTACAGACTAAGGTCTTGCAATAAAGGATTGGTTATAAGTTGGATGTTACTTTAACTAATATCTTAAAAAACACATTTTAATTAGAGGTGCCCTGAGGACAGCTTAAGTTAAGTTATATTGAGTACTGGGTTGCCCCAGGGGGTTATAATTCACCTGATTTTTAATTCATCTTAAATAAAAATGGGATGGGATTTTAGCACTTGACAGCCACTTAATAGTCGTCCGAAAAGGGGTTTTTGGGTTCTGTTAGTCCTATGTATAAAGGGTTTTTAGTCCTTTTTAGAACTATAAATTTACAGTAGATTATCACTCTTTTAGGCATGATAGTGTAGAGTAATATCTAAGTTAAAGAACCCGCGCATGTTCGTGTTCTAGTGTAATTAGATTTTCTGAACGCAATTTTAACTTCCTTACATTAAACTTCCTATATCTATCTATCATTTTGCTCGTCTTTTAAACAGCGAAGATTCTCCAGCATTCGGTTAGTCAATAGTGCACTTGTTGAGTAATTAACTCACAATAAAGGTAGACACACAACAAGAAACCCTGTCAAATTTTGTCTTGTTATTATGTCAACATAAGTATTTTGTCATTAGAATATCGATAATAAGTCAAACATGACCATTTTTCTAAATTGTACTTAATTGTTACAGCAATCATCTGAAAAAAACATGTATATTTTTGTTTACAGAAGTTATAAAGGAAAATAGTCGTTCTTGTTGATTTATTGTCACTCTCACTCTTTTTCATGTAATATACTCTCTCTTTCATTCAACTTTTCTTAAATCACACTTATTAAATTTAACCAACCAAAGAATTTTTTATCCAATCTTAACCAGACAAATGCCATCTATCTAAAAAAGATGCGTAGATTTCATTTCTGGCAACCAGAAAATCCGCAGAAATCGAATTCACGAGATCCAAAAAAGTTTCATTAAAAAAAACCTTACACCAAAAATAACAAACAATAATTATAACGACGACTTAGTTTCTTTTTCCTGTTTAATACGAATATTGAAACTAATTTTCAGGCATGCATGTTTGTTGGTATAGTACTTTTTTTTAGAAACCAAAATACAGACATATATAAAACTACGAAATTGTATATTAGTCACTAGAAAGATTATATTTTTTTTTCTTGCTTTAAAACAACTTTTTGTACATAAAAACCCGTAATGTCTTCATTATTGACACAAACATGCATGCTGTATAGTTTTAAAAAATTTAGTCAAATAAAATACCTGATTAGAATACAAAGCAAGAAATAAAGGTTATCAACTCCCTATGAGCTTTTTGTGTTAAATAGAATTATTAATAAGAATAAAAGAGTTTCAAAAAAAAGTAAAATAACAAAATGTTAGGTGAATTGTTAATATTAAATCAATCAAAAAATGTTTTACATTCTTATAATTAATTTCAATAAAACATACATATGCTCAAGAAAGGTTATTTATAATTATGAATTCTACCAGACTAAAATACAAAAGGGGAAATAGTTTATGAAGACGACACAAAATGATTTTAAAAATTACTTATTTTTATCTTTTTTTTTAATCTTTAACAATTTTAATGTTTTTATTATGTAAATATATAAAGTATTATTCAAACTTAAAGGATTTAATCTTTTTCTTTGTAATTTATATGTCAAAACAGTGTAAAAATGAAGTTCTTAATTACAAATTTTCAAATCATTAGATATTAATACAATTTATTTTAGAAATAAAGAATAATTTCAACAAAAAAAAATTGCTACAAAAAGGCTTACTGTATTATTAAACTGACTTAATTGTATAATTGCATTTATTTTGTTTATTTACCTTGAAAAATGAGTGTTTAAGTGCTGCATTGGTTAAAATCAAACCTAAAAGTGCTCTTTATTCAGTGACAGAGTGAAAAAAATATATACCTTGTTTTATAGTTTTTGATCTCTTTTTTTATATATTTTTATCTGATATGTATATCAAAATTTAAAAGCATCTATTTCTATAGATATTCATACTTTGCTAAAACGTCTTGGTTACTTTTTGCACTATATTTGCTCTAAAAAGGATTCTTTATCTGACTTTTACATTTAAAATGAAAGATTTTATGCCAATTTTTGTGTTGACTGTAGAAAAAAATAATTATTTTGTTTATATGCAATTTTCTATAATAAAATGTGAGAAATGCCTTTTTTCACATGTAGGGCGAAAAAAGTAACACTGAAAATATTTTTTACGTCTTAAGCATGTCCTAAACTCAAAGATAATAAACTTTCATAAAAGATTTATTTCAGAATATGTCATTTAGGGCATAAAATTAATTTTGCAAATTAACATTGAAAATGTTTGCCAATAACTTTTAAAAATGATTTCTGCGGATTTTCTAATTTACACGGGTGTTTTCTACACATTTTCCCCTTTCTAAAAATACCTTCCTCATAAAGATTGGCTTCCGGAAAGTATATACTTTTCGAAAATGATATGTGAAATATTAACATTTGCGTTTAGTACTTCTTAATTATATATCCAAATTTCGAAATGTTTTATGATGGTTTTTATTACGTTTTTCAATACTAATTTATGAAAAATCGGCAAAATGATTATTGCACAAAAAGACAGGCAAACAGAGTAACATACAGACAAACAGACAGAAAAACATATAGATAAACAGACAGACATACAGAAGACAAACAGACAGACAGACAAACAGACAGACAAACAGACAGACAAACAGACAAACAGAAAGACAAACAGACAGACAAACAGACAGACAAACAGACAGACAAACAGACAGACAAACAGACAGACAAACAGACAGACAAAAAGACAGAAAAACAGACAGACAAACAGACAGACAAACAGACAGACAAACAGTCAGACAAACAGACAGACAAACAGACAGACAAACAGACAGACAAACAGTCAGACAAACAGACAGACAAACAGGCAAACAAACAGACAGACAAAAAGACAGACAAACAGACAGACAAACAGACAGACAAACAGACAGACAAACAGACAGACAAACAGACAGACAAACAGACAGACAAACAGACAGACAAACAGACAGACAAACATACAGACAAACATACAGACAAACAGACAGACAAACAGACAGACAAACAGACAGACAAACAGACAGACAAACAGACAGACAAACAGACAGACAAACAGACAGACAAACAGACAGACAAACAGACAGACAAACAGACAGACAAACAGACAGACAAACAGACAGACAAACAGACAGACAAACAGACAGACAAACAGAGAGACAAACAGAGAGACAAACAGACAGAAAAACAGACAGACAAACAGACAGACAAACAGACAGACAAACAGACAGACAAACAGACAGACAAACAGACAGACAAACAAACAGACAAACAGACAGACAAACAGACAGACAGACAAACAGACAGACAAACAGACAGACAAACAGACAGACAAACAGACAGACAAACAGACAGACAAACAGACAGACAAACAGATAGACAAACAGATAGACAAACAGACAGACAAACAGACAGACAAACAGACAGACAAACAGACAGACAAACAGACAGACAAACAGACAGACAAACATATAGACAAACAGACAGACATACAGATAGACAAATAGACAGACAAACAGACAGACAAACAAAAAGACAAACAGACAGACAAACAGACAAACAAACAGACAGACAAACAGACAGACAAACAGGCTGACAAATAGAGAGAGAGACAAACAGACACTACCTTTAGTATACAGAATGGATGTACTATTACTATATACTGTTTAAAATTTTAGAAAACCAGGGACGAAGGGACAATGTGCTAATAGAATTAAGTTAAAAATCTTCCACCCAAATACTCAATCAGCCACAAAAGGCAGAATGTACCAAAGATTTTCTTGTGAAAATTTATATTCCATTGTTCCCTCCCTGAAGAAAACTATAACAATTGTTAATCACTCATTGCAATTGAACACAAGAAAATTAATGGTAAATTTTATTCTAAATAATTGTACAACATGTACCAAAAATATTTAAAACTTTATGTACTTTTTTTCTTATATGCTGATAAGTGTCATATGCAGTGGTGTGCACAGGTTTTTTTTGACAATATATGCAAATAAAGTATATGTAAAAAGAAATTGAAGTACCAGAATATGGTTCTTAAAAATTTTTACTGGAATGATTTATATGTTCAAATTTTGGAAATTATTTATAGTGACAAAACTGAACAAAAATTGCATTGTACAGTAAGTTGAAGGTTTCTCCTATGGTTTAAGCTATTCCAACTAAAATTCCATGTTTTAAGATTTGAAGGTGTGAGATATTATTCAGGCCAATAATTATCTTGTATTGTTGAAAGGGGTCAGGGGAGCTAAAACATTTTTTGTTCAGGAGTTTTAACTGTTTTCATCTTATATACAGGTAAAGATCCTACTGTACGACTAATTAGATTAGACAAATGCTGAGCTTGGACTTGGAACCCCCATGGAAAGAGGAAACCAGGTAGACCAAAAACAACTGGAAGAAGATAAATTATCATCTTTCAGTGATGCCGTTACTCATGTCAAATCCAAAGAAGATAAGAGAACCATAGTGCGTGGCCTATGCTCTGGAAAGAAGAGATAACCGGCGATGACGATGAATTAGAATTGACAGCTTTCTATGCACTTGACAAATCTACATATATATTAATATAAAATGTTGTTTTTATCTTTATATTTTTATGAAAAAAAATCACGAAACCTTGAATTAAAATCATTTAATAAAAATGGCAGTTTATTGGTTGGCTATCCCTAACAGGGGCGTCCAAGCTTTTTTATTTTGGGAGGGGAGGGGCACCCCCAAATTCATTTGGGGGGTGGGGGGGTAATCAACCCATTACCCCCCCTTAAACGTCTATGGTCCCTAATTGTACCAAAAGAACTTACAAACTTCTAGACTAATGTTTTTTTTTTTTGTCAGTGAAGCTTCTTATAGGCATAGGACTTTAATCCTTTATTACAATAAAAGTGGGAAAGATCTAAATATAACTCTTTTACCGAAAAGCTGAAGACCACATTCTGATTTTGTATTGGGCCATTGGTATATCAGTTGTTTGTTTTCAGAAACAAAAAGCTAATTGCAAAAAATATTAAATATGAGTATTAAGCATTTCCAGTTACAATAGAATTTACTTTGCCTTTATAGATGATTTGCCGCCATTTAAACAATAAAAAGCAACTAATAGCCAAATTGAGAAAGTAAATTCATTTTCGTCTGCTAGATGAAAGGCTTTTGCTATTTTGGGTGGTTTCTTCTTAATCTATTTAACAGAATTTGCCACTAGAAAAAAAATATTGACTCTTGTTATATAGCTAAAATTCAACGGAAATGTATGGTCCATTTCCATTTTGAGAAGTCTTTTTAACTATAAAATGCATTTTACAAGAATACTTCTTTTTAATGTAAACATTTCTCCTTTTAGCATTTTTCTCCTTTTTATTAAAATTCATGTCTTTATCATAAAAAGGATGCATGGCGAGCAGGTAAAAGTATTCTGTTAAACAAAACCTAAAAAAAACAGAAAGGCCTATACCTTTTCAAAAGCGTGCACTTGCACACAAGTTGGTACGCCCCTAGAGGCATCTATGGGTGCTTGGGTGGGAGGGGGGTGTTAGTCGAATCTCCTTTTCTATTTGAGTTTTAGAATGAAAAGTAAAAAGTTGTTTTTAGAGGGTTAATTTTTTCTATGGAGAGTGTTGGTACTCCATCCACAAAATAGTTATAAACTTTCTAAGGACTTGTGAGAAGCCATCCTGTAACGGAGATTTATATTCACTTTTATTTAAAAATTGGACGTAAGCGTTCTTGTTTTAAGATTTGTATCTCTCTCCCAGAATTATGCATGTCAATGTTTTGTTAGTTTTTGTCACATGTTTTGGGCACATCAGATGAATATTAATTCAATGGATATAAAATATACCTGGATATTATGACAGGGGAAAAATTGTCGTCAATTTTGGTTGTTAACAATGACATAATTTATTAGTCAGTTCGTTTATCGAGTAGGAGGCGAGTGGATTTGGGGTGGTTTGGGAAACCATTATTTAGCCAGCTACAAGTTTCACTTTATTAGAGTGCATGATAAACTGGTGTAAGATCCAAGTAATAATATATCCATTATTAATTCATTTCAGTTGAGCTATACGCTGTCTGAGTTCTATGTTGTTATGATGTCATCTATTAAAGCTTTTAAAGGGTGTGCAAAAAAAATGCGGACCTTTTTAAAATTTAGATTGCGCGGCTTGTGTTAATAGTAGAAAAACGCTATGCATACCATTAAAACCGTTATGAAGTCTACTTTTTTGGAAATATAAAAACGATTCCTATGCTACGTATAGTTTAGGAGCTATGTGGTAAAATGTCCCAACTGGCTTAAAACTTGACTTGCAAGTAAATCATTAAAGATTAAATTAAAGGGTATGCAAATAAAAATACGTACATTTTTAAAATTCTAATTGCTCAGCTTGTGTTAGAACCGCTATGAAGTCTATTTTTTGGAAATATAAAAATGATTTCTGTGCTACGTATAGTTTATGAGCTATGTGGTAGAATGTCCCAATTGGTTTAAAACTTAAATCTAGAAATGATGTAAATAAAAGTAAATTTTCTCATATCAGTTATGACCACTTTATAAGTTTATATAATGTCATTTAGTCGTCAAAACAATAATGCAATTTGAATAAAACAGTAAAAGTGTCTGACTATGACGTCAGAAAAAAATTAACAATTAACCAATGAGAGGCCGCTATATATTTTACAATTGTGAATACTGGCTTCTCATTGGTTAATTGTTAATTTTTTCTGACGTCATAGTCAGACACTTTTACTGTTTTCAATTTGAATTATGACAATGATATGTCAGCTACGATTACTTTTAGAGTAAATGTATTTGATGTAGTTTTTTTTGGTGGGGGGGAGGGGGGGGGCTACTCATTATCCAATATTTAACCAAATTCAATAAGTCAGACAACGTGATGTCATAACCATTTTGGAAAAGCAGCGTTTTTACTGTTTAGGTCTGAATACAAATTTTCTTTTTATCTGTTTATAAAATGAACGAACATACACACCATTAATGCAGAAAAGAGACACCTTAAAAATTCTCCAAAAGCAAGATGTTAAAAGCATTCCATTGATTTTTTCAAGTTTCTAAAATATTTGGTAAAATTCTATATTTTGGAATTCCTAATAATATCCTTTAACAACCCCTCTCCCCTTAGAATTCAACTTTCGGGACAGTTAGGTTTATACACCTTCCCAGGACAAATGATAAGCTATTATGGAACAAACAGATAGAGAGACAGACTCACAAACATCCGGTTTCTTTTATATAAGGATAGTATGTCTTTTTATTTGTCCGTTTATATCTCCCTAACCACTTAACCGATGAAGTTCTCCATTTAATTAAAGATTTAAATTAGGTCTTGGTTTGGTTTTAGACTATTTTACTGCCATCTGAACCCTAGAATCTAATGGCGCTAGAATGTTATATTCCACTGACGAATTATGAGATTTAATCAAAATATAAAGTTGCAAAGCAGAGCAGTGTAAATTTTCTACCAATTTGTGTAAAACAAGTATGAAAATCACCATAAATAATAATTCTAAAATAAATTTTAATCATTATGTGCATAGGGTAAGTGGGGGGAAGGGGGGTGAAGACCCTTGTCAATTGGGATGAAGAGTGCTGTAGGGAGGTTGAAAACTAGGGGGTGTTTAAAATCCCATTTTTTTGCCAGGGTGTGGGATACACCCCCTTTACCACTCATCTACACGCCCCACGTCTCTGTAAACGACAAATATTATGTGAAGCTAGATAAAACATAGAAAACTAAGCTTTATTTAACATGATTTACGTGAATGAAATGAATGATACATAGTTCCATATTATGTCTTTAAAAAGCTCAAATTTTGTGCATTTATGCGAATATTTTGGTAGAGTTTCCTTAATTGAAAAGTGTACCCCTCACCAAAAAGGTATTTTAAAAGTAGTTGGCATTTTATCGCTATGGTATTTCTAGGGATTATATCGACTATAAAAAAATAAAAAGTGGTATTTGCTAACATATATTGCCATGGTATATGTCGACATAATAATAAAAATGGAAATATGTAAAAGGTAAGAAATCTCAGATAACCAGGGAGGACAGGGAAATGGGACAATAAATTATAATCATACCCAAACACGTTCCCTAATTCGTTGGCTTGAAACTTTATGGATCTGATTAAGTTGTATAAACCAACAGAATTATGAAATTAACAGGAAGTTTAATTTTGTTTGTCTGTATTTTGGGAATAAATCAATCGTCCATTGTCCCTTAAGATCCCAGAATATATCAATAAATACCATTTTCTGAATGCCATATTAGAAGAACGTCTAAACGGACGGTTTGGGTTGTAAATCTTTTAGTAGTAAGGGGTTGGTAAGCATTGAAGGTCCATTTTGAAAGTGATGAAGTTTTCGGATATTTTTTGCAACATATTTACATGACAATCTTGTCAACAATACATGCAGGGACTTCACAGGCTGCAGGGATAGGTTGTTGGATGATAAAATAATCTTTCTCGTATTCATTCGAATCCGGTGGATAGGAACCGGTTCTCATCCATACGAAAAAACTATGTCTAGCATTTATATTATATCCAGCTTTCTACGAATATAAAAATGTACAATCATAAGATTAAAACCAGTTTTATTTAGCCGGGGTCTTCGGCACCTCGGAGCTAAAAAAACTGGCTTTAATCTCATAATTGTACATTCTATATCCGCAGAAAGCTGTTTATAATACGATGCGAGAAATAACTATTATTGTGATAATTTCTGTATTTGGCTGCTTGTACATGTGTTTGAAAAGCTTCTAATATATGGAAATCAACTGTTGTCATACAGGTATAGGTAAATAGAAGGAAATTAATTCCAACTCCATTTTTAGACTTGAGCAGGGAAAAGGGAATGTGATTCTGACAAACAATTCTAAAGGAAAATTTCCCCACAAACCCCTACTCTTTTTTCTCCCCTTCTTACCAAATCCCCTTAAGTTACGTGAAAAAAACAAGTTTTTCTCCAACTTTACTCCAAAAAAATATTTCATTTTGTGGCATTTTCAATTGGAATTAATTGACTGAATAGCAGCCCCTGGACTTGAGATGCTTAGATTTTAATAATGACGTGTAGTAATAGCAAGAACAAACAGCTAAATATTCTAATAAAGTGTATTAATTCAAGACAAGTTAAACATACAATAATAATATTAAATATAATAGCAAGTATTCACTTTTAGGTTCGTGCCGAGTTGCAGAGCAAAGTCTTGCTCCGAAACGGTTGACACAAGAACTAAAAGCTAATATACAAAATACATATAATGCTCTCAAGTCAGGAAGAAAGGGACTATACATCACATTTCTCCCTGGCTTTAACATGAACATAGATTTCGAAACTGTAACATTACAGATTGAATATAACAATATGTTTATTACATGTTAATTATCATATATATTATAAGTAGCATTGAATGCTTATTAAATAGATAATAATTGATCTGGTATGACACCTGCCATATTTTTTTATTTATTTTTTTATTTTATTTCCAGATCTTTAAACACTTCATATACATTTTTTTTTATTTTGGTTCCTTAGAACTCTTTTGTGTTTTTTTTTTTTATATGTTCCTTTTTTCTTTATGTGTTTTTTTTTCTTTTTTTAATATTTTTTTTTTAAAAAAAAACATTGATTAACATATAATCATTGAAAATGCATTGATTAACATAGTTATTATAAATGCATGATATATAAAACACTGATTAACATATAACCATCAGATTTAAAAACATGGCATTAGAGATGCATTGTTATAAAAGCATTAATATTGAACCTTTTCGAGACTACTGTCATATATTTATGTTGTGATGTCATATATTTAAGCTTGCAGACCATATGTTAGTTGTTACTCTTAATTGCTCTTTAATTGCTCTCAGAAAGAATAAAGAGAAAATATATTTAAGTCAGTTGATATTGAGAGTCCTAACACAGAACATTATCTGGTTTGGGTTCGAGTCTTTATTAAGACCAATACAGCTATTTACAGACACCCTACTACTTTAGATAGTTTGCATAGGCAGATATTCTACCCCTTCAAAGTGCATAGTTAATTAATACATTGTATTAATTAAACAGACAGTCATCCTGTTGTTTGGTGTCCTGATATACAGACAGACATCCTGCTACTTCAGAACTATCCAGCTTTGAATAATCAGTAGTTTTGACTTATTAACATATTTAATCATTTCTAAATATAGTATCAATATATAATCTTATTTACTCAAAAACTGCATTTAATCCAATATAATAAATACTTAAAAATCTGTTTGCATTTTGAATTGAACATTAAGTCTACTCTATCATTAACTTATGTAAGTCTGTCTATATCACACTACTACTGCCTCAACAAATACTTAATACATAAAAATAAAATAAAATATGAATTAATACACAGTAAACTATAATTATTACTTTCTTTTTCCAGCTGCTCTTCCTTTCTTGCCAGATTCTTCAATGTCCATAGGAATGATAGCTTCATCATCATTCACTCCAAGTTATGCGGTCTCATCACACAAGCCGTCTTGAGGCATCCTTGCCTCAGTATCACCAAGCATATGTAAACATCTTTCAAATCCGCTATTAACCGCAACTGAAATCGAGGTTGCAACGCTATCAACCTCCTCCTGATTATCCAAAATCTTTTGATGCTTACGACTAACCTCCTCCCCGAATTTATCAAGCATCATCAATATTCCAGGCGTGTGCTCCATCCTCATTTCCTCCATCGCTTGTTCATCAACACGCCATTGCTGACCTGACAATTCAAGGTCCAGACAAACAGGAATGTTCTGATCCAAAGGCTGATCCTGCTGAACACAAACAGGACCCCCAAACCGAGTAACCAACTTGAAATCACCCTCAAACCACTCATTTACTTTGTGTTCAGGATTAAACTTCCACTCGAGATTGGTTGTCAACAAACTTGTATGAACTTTTCCATCCAACTCCAATCTAAGTTCTTCACTACATTCTCTAAAGTAGTATCTGGGTCACATAACAATGTCTGCTTGGCTAGAGTCGGACGGAGATGTTTGCAGCGCATCTGCATTTCCCAGGTCAAAACTCTTCCGTCTACTTTATCGTTCACCAAACTACCTGTATATGTAGCACTCACAAGATTTTCAATTATTTCTCTTTGTCCATCCAATCTAACATAACGTATCTCAGCTGGCATCTCTCCACTGGTAATTAAGCTCACCGAATTCACGTTAAAGATGCGGGGAATGAAAACCGATAAGTTCATGTATTCATTCACATGAATAGCGTCAATAAACACTTTAGCACTCAAATCCTGTTCAGACTTTCCTTCAAGCCAATCTTTTTGTAACTCGAACAAAGTTGTGGATGGCATCTGTTTCAGAATAAAGGAGACTTTATTCACAACGTCTTTCCAATGTGCCAGGAGCCGGATAGCTGATACGACCTGCGTCTTCAACCGCGCATCAATGCTATTTCCCACCGTTCTCAGCACCGTCTGAAGACTCATTCGACCATCTGCAGGTATGACGTCAATTTTGGAAAGTTGATGCCAGTCATCTAGTTCCCCCATATGCTTGATTATGGGTAACAATTCTCCCAACGTTTGGCAGCTTTTTCTCTCATCTCCATCCAGGTATTCAATCTTGGCAAGCAACACCAAACTTGGTAACATTTCACAAACAAGCTTGGAGAGAAACATAGTTGCACTCAATTTATTCAAATTGTTTGTCTCGTTCCAGTACAACTTTCTGTTTATAGCTTTAGAATGCTCACCAGCCGCTATCAGGTTTAAGTGTCTTGAGTTCTGGCTGGTAAAGATAGGGATCCTGTCCAAAGCCCAGTCTATTGAGTTGATACATCTCCCCATCTCTAACTGCAACGAAAGCATGTTTATTAAGTTCAATTTAAACCTTGGTTCATTATCAATAAGACGAGCTAAATCTGCAAGTGGCATGTCCTCACTGTTCAAAAACACATTCCTTGTCGATCTGCCCACACTCAACGTCGGCAGCTCGACGCGCGACATTACCAACACCAGCCGAGATGCAGAGTTGCTGACCAACGCAGACACCGGTAGACCAGGTTTGACTTGATTTCCTTCATTCGCAGATTGTTTGTGGCGACCATTTTCTTCGTTGCTCAATAACTTTTGATTCATTGTTGCCGCCGTAACCAACCTGCAAAAATACAATATAATTAAATTTCAGCATAAGAATTTAAAATCTAGCATTAAATTCTTCCTCGGTAAATCTTTTTTTATAACACCATGAGCAACAACAATACAAAACTACCAACATGGGAATTATACCTAACAACAACATTAAAACAATCAATACAAACTTAGCAAACAATGGTAGTATATCTTTAAACAAATGTTCTAAACCAAACCAAGAACCTGTAACCTGTTCGAAAAATGACAACTTATGATCAACAAAATCCAACTTAGAAGCTTGTCCATTAAAATCCTCAAAATCCTCTAAGCCCTGATATCTAATAGTCTTATTAAAATCAGCAATAAACACCTTTTCATCATTCAGAAAAATTTTTTGTCCCACATGTTCAGATTTCTCATTGGCAATGTGAAGAATTTCGAGTCCCTGCCCCTGATTCCCAATGAACAAATTAGCTGTCAACTTCAAAAATACCGGACTTTGCGAGCAATTCAACAATTTTATGTCCTCTTCTGTAACAATCATTCTACTATATTCTTGTATCCCAACTGTCTCACCTTTATATTCCACCAACAAATGTCCTACTGCACATCCATAATCCACACCTAACTTTACTGGAATTTCAACCGCTGTACATCTTTCATACTTAGCAATCTCTCCTAGGTATATAATTCTGAACCCATGATGCAACTGTACATTTGATCTAACTTCTGTTTGAGCACATCTAGAAATACTAAAAAGTTCCATCATCCTCTCATTCCTTTCTCTACTAGCTAAAAACATAGCATTCAAATCAAACCTGGCTTCCTGTTTTAACAAATCCCCAAAATAACTTCTAACAGCCGCCTTCGGTTCCTCTAAAAACTTGATACCCTCCAATTCTGTTACAAAAATATTAAAATCCAGATGCTGCAAAGTAAGTTTCTCTGTTCCCATAACTTTAACTAAAATATTCCTTTCCGAGTTAGAAACAAAAAGTTGATCATTCCACGTAGTTAAATTGAATGTATCTTGAAAAACTACCTTAAAATTACTGGCCGGTTTTCGTACTACATACGGAAAATAAGGTGAAGTTGATGTTGCCCACAAATGATTTTCTTCAAAGTTCGCCACAATCGTCTTTTTATCATAATCCATAACAACATTTCCCTTGATCAAAACTGGAGTATTTTTTACTAAAATATGCAAAGTCCCAATAGCAAAACCTAAGTTGAACCACATGTTGTGCGCGTATACTCCCAGTGTCTTGCATTGAATGTTTTCACCACCAACATCCCAGAAAGGTGACAATGTTCCATTAACCGTAAAGCTGTGAACAGTTGGCAAATCTATGTTCACTTTAAAACTAATACCATCATGCTGATACTTGCCAGAATGGAAAACCCTTCTACATTCATCCATACTCAACTCTACCTGTTTTTCATGTGGCACGTCTAATACGTGCACATGACTCGCAGTGCCGCAAAACCAGCGCTCCAACTTTAGCCTAACCTCACAACTAATAGCCTCCGACAGTATAAAATCAGTTTCTGCTAACCCCAGTAATTCCACAGATCTGACCGGTTCCATCCTATCATGCAAACAGGCAGCTGATCTAAGTTCAACAGCACTTATTTGAGAACAATCATAAGCCGCTAACCGTGGATCCTGTGACGTATACATACCACCAACAATAATAAAACAATAGGTCTGCATCACAACAACAAATAACAAAATATCCAAGTACCTGACTCCTCTATCATCCTTGGATTTCTTCACAGGTATTGGTCCAGAACGTCCACTTTTTGAACTACAGGCGTCAGGTGACCTCTTTCGCATACCACGATCTCCATCTCGTCTATTCCAGTCATGTCTGTCACCACCGCCGCCTCCTCGCTTGTCGTCACGCTCCCGATGGTTATCATGGTAATCTCTTCTCCTGCAAATATTATACAAATTATTACAAATATTATTTTTTAATCAATTTTGCGAGGTTCCTAGTTACTACATCTGCTACAGAATAACGTTCTAATCTATCTTTATCTCTATTTTGTCTATCCTCATCCAATTTTTGTAATTGTACTTCATTTGTAGAACCTTTAGGACGACCTTTCACAGGAATAGTTTCAGACATTTTTTGCGATTTTGCATTATCTAACGATCTATCTAATTCATCCTCCTCAACATCCCTACCTCGTTTAACACTTCCCCTTCTTTGTTCCAAGTTTACAATTTTACTCTGAAGTTTTGGAAAAGTGTCCTCTAAAATACTCATTCGAGACTCTAATTCTCTAGCAGATTCCATGTTAATATCCTCTACACCCAAACTGTTGTCTATTAAACTATTATCAGTCGCATAATCTCCATGAAAAACACTATCTTTACTAATAGTAGAATATGTAGAGTCTAACTTAGTTTTGTCAGTCGTATCATTCGTATCTACACTTTCAGAAATATGAGTACTTTCCAAAGTATCACTAAGATCCTCAACTAAATCATCTAAATTTTCATTATCCTTAGATACATTTGACCTTTGCTGTGACAACCCAACACCCAAAAAAGATTTCTCCAAAAAATCTGGTGTTACCTGTCCATCCTTCCGCCTTCCAACCACCTCTGGACTAGCGCCACAACTATTCTCCTCTTCAGTAATGCCTGAACAAGATAAATTTCTTAAAGTATTGGGAAAGTCATAGTTTATTTTCAAGTCATTGTCCACAGAGAAGAACTCATCTGTAATCACTAAGTCAATCTTTTCATCTGGAGTCAAGTCTAGAGTACTCTCAATAACATATATTTTATCCCTTGGCACAATTCTTACCCCTTTGTCTTTCAATTTACACTTTTCTAGGGGTTGAACCTCAAACAAACTGTCAGAAATTACCTTTGTCACTAAACACGGACCCACCCGTAACGAACAGAGTTTACGAGCTACACCAATCGTTGTGACGTCATAGTAAATATAACAATAGAAATTTATAGCTATCGGCCGACCTATCCTTTCTGTATTTTCTACCTGTAAATACTTCTCAGTCCTCTCTTGTCCAGTTCTCCAATTTCTGTCAAGACAATCCAATAACTCTGAAAAATTCATATGTTTAATTTTTGTGCGTGTTAAAGGATCAAATGCGTCAAGCGGAAGTTTAGGGTTTCGTAGGAAAAACTTGAAAAACGGGGAACATCCTAACCTCCGATTAAAAGAAGCGTTCATACAAAATTGTGTAGCTTTAAGTTTATGAGCCCAATCTCCATCTTGAAAACGTAAATCAGTCTTAAGAAACGAATACACCGATTGGTTGTATCTTTCACTAAAATTAGAATTAGCTGATCTGGGAGGGATAAAAATTTGTTCAATTCCCAACCTTAAACAAACTTCCCTAAAAACTTTCGATTTAAAACTTTGTGCATTGTCAGTCCTGATTCTCTCGCACAATCCCCAAACAGAAAATAAATTAAATTTCAAACATTCAATAATTGTTTCAGCTTTAACATCTTCAATAGCAAACAACCACACATATCTAGTACAACTGTCAACCACTATTAAAATATGCTTACAAATGACTCCATTATATTCACACTCATTCAAAGGACCTATCGCATCTATGGCCAACTCTGCCATAGCCTCCCCAGCCAAAGGTGAAAATTCTATATTATGATTATGTTTTGGTTTTTTACGCCTATTCAAACAAATGACACAATTTGCAACTGCCGCCGCTACATATTTAGACACATAGGGAAAAATGAAGTGTCGGTTAATCCTGCTCAAAGTCTCCAGATAACCCCTATGTCCCGCTGTAACATCTGCATGAGCCAACAAAAAAACTTTATTGTACATTCCAACAGGTACCACTACCCGTTCTATAAATTGAAATTCCTTCTGGAGCCGCATAGGTGAAGTCAAAATAATTAAACCATCTTTAAAACTCAAATGTTCGAAAAACCTTAATATTTGTTTACCACGATAAGGCATTTGAGACAATTCTCTGGACGTGGGTTTGACATTATTTACAATAAATTTCCTCACCTCAACTAGAACAGGATCCTTCTCCAGACTACGACTGAATTCTCTCGCCTTCAATCTTGACGCTATTTGACTGGCCGTCTCTGCTCCAATTCCTGCAATAAGACATAATTTAGGATCTTCTAATTGATATACAGTATCCAATATTAACTCTCCTTGTTCGTCCGTCGATAATTTAGATATCCTATCTTTACTATCCTCTAATGCAGTACGTGACAATATATCAACATTAGTATGCATCTTGCCCTGCCTATGTACAACCTCATAACTGAAGGTGGATAAAAAATTTATCCACCTTATGGTGAGGCCAACAAAATATCCGTTTTGTCTCCAAGTAGATAGATGTTTCAGTGCAGCTGAATCAGTTCTCACGATAAATTTCTTGTGTCTCAAATAACATTCAAATCTTTCAACAGCATTTACTAATGCACATAATTCTCCTTTATGCGCTGCATAATTGGCTTCATGAGTTGAACAAACACGTGACCAACACGATATCATTTTCTCTTGACCATTTTGTTTTTGACTTAACACTGCAGACATAGCTGTAGATGACCAATCTGTATCCAACACAAATGGTTCAGCCTCCATCCTCCAATCTGGAAATGATTTGCTTATTTCTTCACAGAACAATTCTCTAGTCTTTGTAAAAGCTTCCATACTTTTTTCATCCCATTCTATTTTACTACTGTTTCTGAATTTGTTCAATGGTGCCGTAATATCAGAAAAATTCTTGAAATATGAACCATAATAATTTATGAAACCAGTAAATCTTTGAATATCTTTACCTGTTTCAGGTACTGGCCACTTCTTAATTTTTTCAATATATGCTTTGTCCATGAATATGCCTTCTGCATTTATAATATGACCCAGAAATTTCACTTCCTCTGCAAACAATGTACATTTTCCAAGATTAATCTTGAGGCCTGCTTCACAGAATGTTCGTAGTAGTGTATTCAGATGCTCCAGATGTTCCTCCACATTCATGCTATACACAAGAACATCGTCCAAATAAACTAGACAAAATGCTCTTAATTCAGGACTCAAATCCATTACTCTATCCATCAATTTTACAAACGCACTTGGAGCATTGGTCAATCCGAACGGTAGCCTCTTGAAGCAATACTGCCGTCCATTAGAACAAAGTGCTGTATATTTCCTGACAGATTCCTTCAAATGCATTGAATTATACGCCGAAGTAAGGTTAATAGACGTAAAAATCTTCTTTCCTCCAAGTTTGTCAAATAGCTCACCAATGTTAGGCAAAGGATAACATATCTTCTCAGTTATCTCATTTAACGAGCGATAGTCCAGGACAAACCTGACTTTCACCTCGTTAGTGTTTCCCACTTTCTTCTTAACAGCAAAGATTCCAGAATTAAACGGTGAATTACATTCTTCTATCACATCTGTCTCCAACCATAAATCAATCTGTTCTTTTAATTTCTCTGCATGATGAGGATTAAGTCTAATCATTCTATTTTTGAAAGGTTGAGCTCCAGGAACTAACTGAATGTCATACTCCTCCAAAGTACAAGATCCAATATCCGTAGGGTCAATCGATAACGCCTTAAAATTCTTTAAAAACAAACCAACTATTCTACCTTTCAAAGAGACGTTATCTTTTAAAAACGGAACTTTATCCAACTTCAATTTATCTTTAATAAAACGAATCTTCTTTAATGTTGTTGACACATCTTCTTTAACTCTATTCTCTTGCAACATCGCTATCTTCTCCACTAAAAACAAATTTCCAACCAAAGTACCAGCAGGAACAGATTTCTTAACAGTTTCAAAATTCGTAATTTTAGTCATAATTTTACCGTTTTTTCCCACCTCCGTAATTCCTTCATTTATCAACAAGTTATTCTGGCTACAGTAACCTTGTCTAGGAGCTATATAACACAACTGTCCTTCAGGCATATTTCCCTTAGTTGAAACTTCTACCACAACTGTACTTAATGCTGGAATTTCTATTCGATTTTTCAATGAACAAATCCATTTTTGGTCTTGTAACTCAGCTACATTGATCTCAGGTTTCTTAGTTCTTGCTTTCTCCAGTTTCTCCAGAACCGTATGAACCAAATTCTTCACTACAATCTTTCGTTTAGCTACCAAATTCACACTGATTCCATGCATCTCAATCCTGTTACCATCTTTGGCAAATATCGTCTTCACGTGATTTTTGTTAAGCCAATGACTGCCTAGATTCATAGGTACAGTCATGCCAGAAATCACAAAGCAATCTTCTTGAAAACTGTGGCCTCCAATCTGAAATTCAACATTCTGAACAACACCATCAATCTTGATGCTGGAACCCTGCACGCCTGTTGCTTTCGAATCCGTCTCTTCAATTGTACAATCAAGTTTTCTAGCCAACACTTGAGATATCAGGCAGCCTCGTGCATTGCCGCTGTCAACTAAGGCCAGGATTTCCATGCCACCAATCTTCGTTGGAACGTAGACTTCAGCCGCTCCAGCCGCCATCTCAGAATCTTCATGAAACTTAGAAAACAGCTATCTAACCAACACCAGCAGTTATGAGGTTGTAACTATCCAATTTTCTATCAAATAACTATCTATCTGTTTGCAACAAATAACAGAATAACGGAATAAAACAAATCACTCACCAACAAAATTTCTTCCACCAACAGAAACGTCCAAAATATATCTTAATCCACAATCAACAAAACTTCTCTCCGGCCAATCTAAAATATTACAAACATTTTAGATGCCAATTAATAGATAAATCACTTTAAATAAGAATTAATATTGGTATTAATATATATAACTAATTGTTTACAAGACTGATTTTCGAACAGCAATATATATAATAGTAATCAAATATTAACAGCATAAAATAAAATCTTAACAACTCACCATCAAATAAATAATGATAACAGTATCTCTCAACCACCACAAATACTCTTCTCGGCCAATCTAAAATAAAATACAATTATTTTAGATGCCATATTTAAATGTTTTCACTGAACAAATAAACTTGCAACACATTTAATAAAAGAGATTGTATTAAGAAATATAACATGAATCAAATATTATCAATCACCAAGCAACTAAATTAATCTTTCTAAATACCATAAATTCAATTCTTTTGTAATTCAATAAAATATTACCTAATAATACTATTATTATCAGATTAATAACTGATCTCCTGCACACTACTTTGATGTATGAAATTTTTGAAAGTCGAAACTCAACTAACTCTATATCTCCATACCTGAGAGCACCTTCTTGCGCAGCTCAGCTTCTGTGCGCAGCTCAACTTTCTGCGCATGGAACGCCCCACGCCTGTTAATCATTGCAGCTACCTCTCTACACCACCCCATTTTGCGCATACCAGCTCTGAGAGATAGTGCAAACTTCTTTGCAAATATGTTCACTCCCCCTTTCTCCTCAAACAAGAGAGACAGCTCCACCATTCTTGCGCATACCAACTCCGAGAGACAGCGCAAAATCTCTACCAACCCCTCCCTTCCTTCATAGAGAGAGACTACTCCACGATTATATCTAATGCATTATAACAATTTTGCTTCATGAAATTCTAAGCTTCATAAAAAATTTTGCTGAATCAACATTACTAAATCGCAATATAATTGTTTTAAAATTAAATACTTAAAACCACAATAACTGACTCAACTTTTAAAACAATTTTCCACATTTTCATCAAAATTTAATACTTTTCAAATATCTAATTTCACATTTTTATCAAATTTAATTCAATTTTAAATTCAAATTAATATTCTTTCATTAGCAATTTTACAAAATTGTATTCCTATTTCGTTATTCCATTTTCACTTCTTTATTATTCTTATCTCTGTTAGACTCCACAACAGTCTGAAACAAAAATGAATTTTTCTAATTTCAACAAAACATAATCAAAAACTAAATTAATTATTTTGATTTCTATTATAACATAATCTCATAATTTCATATACGGTCATAAACAATATGTTATCTTTTCATAATTCAAAATAAACCATCAAAATAAACTATCACAATATTAGAGTTGCTTCGTTCACTCTTTATCATTAATTTTGTTTTGTTGTTGTTTATTTACAATGCACATAAATCAAAACAATGCCGCGTAACAAGTAGAAAATGGAATAAGGTTTTAGTGGTCATAATACATACAAAACATTAATACCATAAAATGTCATCTATAATAGCACTATTCCATGCCTCAACTTCCGCTACAAGATCATCTTCATAATCGCGTGCCCCTAAACCATCGACATACGCCACTTCCTTCGTATCTTCCTCTTCCTTCACCTCTCCTTCAATTTCACCAACCAATTTCTTTTTATCAATACCATTTTCATTCTTTTTAAAACTCTTTTGCCCCGTCTTATAAGGAACAAAAGGCTTGTTTCCCCACCGCAAAAAGTATTTTCCTTTAGGATTAGGTAACTTTTTATCTCTAATATCAAAGCAATCCCTCATCATGTGACCTTTTCTATTGCAATAATAACAAATAAAGCCACCTTGAATTGCGCCAATTAAAGGAATAAGTTCAGCTGGTCCACCAAATTCATCAGCTAAATCAATTTCACATTGATTTATTTCGTATGACAAATTATCTTCATCACTAACCTGATCAATAGTTACAGGATTTGACTTGGAACCAACGCCACCAACCATCGTTTTAGCCAAAGCCATCTGGTTTGTTGTACATCCTCTAGCCATTGACCCTGAAATTTGGTTAAATTGTAGCCCTTTAACAATCAGCTGTGCTTTAACTATTAACTCTGTCCGAAACTTCGTTATCATTCGCACTTGTCCGTCACGCTCTAAATCCAACGAAAATTGACGCATCTGGTTAGCCAAAAGTGGAGATAAGATCACATTACACACTTGAGAATAGAAATCCATAAACATATCATCAGTTGGTTTCGGATACGCACGTTTCCAGAATGATAATATCTTATCAAAAAATGCATCAATCTTATCATTCTCATGTTGCTTAACACACAAATACGCATCTTTACACACATTTTTCATGTCGGGTGGTAAAAATGTCTCTCGCATCTTACACAAGTACCCCTTTAATGTTAATTGTCTATTCTCCATATCAGCAGGTTTTAGCGTATAACCACAAGCGGTTCTTACACCCACACACTTATCAAACAGAATTTCCTTACACACTTGATGATTAGTCATATGATACCGTCTAGTAGTCATCCAAAATCTCTCCAAATAATCATCAAAGAAAATCACATCATCGTCTACCAAAAAATCAGGCGCATTTTTTCTGAACTGATCATCAAGCTTAGCACACGTTTCATTGTACCTATGAACATTCTCCTCCCCCTGCGAAACATACAAAGATCTATCTGGTACATAAACAAGAGATTTACACCAACTAACCTGCGATTCACTCAGTCCAGCCTCAAAGAAATTGAGCGTATTAAAATCCTCCGCTTTAACCTCAGAAAGGGCTGGCCACCAGAACTCCATTGTAGATATTATCCACAGCATCAACCTTAGACAACTCCCAAAGTTTTATGATCTTATCTTCATGATCTTGCATTCCACCAAAAATAGTTCGAGAACCACTAGCAAACAATTTAGGCTTCTCTTCTGGTACAGATCCTCCAGCCGTCCTCTGCCAAGGCATAGAGTTATTCAAACCATTCTGCTGGTTATTCAAACTATTCTGCTGGGCAATTCTATCCAGAATTCGCTGCTGGCCAGTCATAAACTCATCAACAACCGTCACATTCTCGGTTTTGATATCATTATCAACACTAGGCACCACCACCTTATTAAGACGATCTTCTAAATCGTCCATACGAGTAGCCAGTCCAGTAACCGCAGCACTATTAGTAGTAACATTATCCGTCAACTCTTGAATGCTAGTCTCCAGGGGCGCTATACGCCCACCCAACTCCAGGCGAAGCCCACCCATCTCCGCCGCCACATTATCAATTCTAGTCCCAAGAGCATGAATCTCATTAACCATATACACGTCCTTCTCATCCTGAGACAACTTCCTCCACTCATCAATGGTCAAGCCCATTGTTCCAACACAAAAAATACCTAAACAAACTAAAAAGAAAAGAAATAATACAATTAAAAGAAAATCTGAGCTATAGATTCGTACTACACTACTGCGCCAAAATGACGTGTAGTAATAGCAAGAACAAACAGCTAAATATTCTAATAAAGTGTATTAATTCAAGACAAGTTAAACATACAATAATAATATTAAATATAATAGCAAGTATTCACTTTTAGGTTCGTGCCGAGTTGCAGAGCAAAGTCTTGCTCCGAAACGGTTGACACAAGAACTAAAAGCTAATATACAAAATACATATAATGCTCTCAAGTCAGGAAGAAAGGGACTATACATCACAATAACATTGTGACATCAATTTAGGAATCGCAATATGACTGCAAACTTTTAATAATTGGTGTAAAAATTCAAAAGCTTAAAGATCAACAAGTTTAAAATAAATATGAACAAAATCTTTTAAAGATTTTTACATGTTTGCTATCATAGCCTTTTTATGGACGTACAAACTGTCAAAAGTTAGGATCATCCCTAAATGTAAAAAGCCTTAATTACTGTAATTTTACTTTAAATAAACATCTGTAGAAATTAGTCGAATGTGTCTACTACTTGGTTAGGTTATGGTGAGTAAGAAAGTTATCCGTAGAATTCATGCCCCGAGGGGTTTCCTTTTTGTCAGATCCCGCGGGGTTTCTCTGACCGTGTCCCTGAAAATGAGAAATATGTTGTCACTCTAGCTGTCAACATTCAAAACCATAACAATTTTATCCCCAGGCACAAATAGAATGGGACGATTATATATTAATTAAACAATAGAAATATTACGTCAGTTTAAAACTAAAATTTAAATGAAAAAAAAACACAATTTTAAATCAAAATCAACATTTTTTTTAAATTTTCAGCGCGCTTTTGGATAATTATTGAAGTGTATTTAGGAATCATCATGCGATGTTTTAAATTGCTAGGACAACTTCAAAGTTCAATCTGTCAAAATTAACCAAAAAAGTTATCCATTACTGACGTACGCACAGGCCCTAATTGTACGGAAAAGTTTAAGAAAATTTAATTTTTTAAAGCTCCAAAAATCTAGGAATTTTTTTTTAAATCGACTCTGTCTAGCTAACAATAGTTTTAGTTTGAATTGTGTGCGTTAAATTTCAATTATTTATCAAAATAAAGGGATAGGTTATATTTTAGTAACATTCTACATTTAAAAAAAAAAATAATTCTAAAGTTTTTAAATATGAGCTTTTCATATATCAGAGATGTTAAGGGATAAGACACTGGACTATAAATTGGTGTACTGTCCACCCCAATTCACGATAGACAAAATTACCCTTAGTAGAAAAGATTGGTCACTGAAGGTTTGAACCAACCAATCAAGATTCAATTAAAATATCCAAAGTTGTTAAGCCAAATAATAAGAAATATGATTTGAAAACTTTGGGTACAAGTTCTATTTATTTTTACAGTATCAAAATATTATGTTTATTTTTTCAATTAATCTATATATCCCTTTGTCACATATTTCAATTATTATTTACTTGAATAGGTGAAATTTTAAAGAAAAAATGAAAAAGATTTGGACTACATTCAAGAAAGGCGCGATTACATTTCATAAAGTAACATTTTATGAATCGGAAAATACGGAGCATTGTATGCAATGGTTTCTCAATTATGAAAAAAATACTTATTCTTTAGACTCAAAGTATTGGTGG
The DNA here is from genome assembly GCF_053477335.1 of Acartia tonsa. Classification (NCBI taxonomy): domain Eukaryota; kingdom Metazoa; phylum Arthropoda; class Copepoda; order Calanoida; family Acartiidae; genus Acartia; species Acartia tonsa. The sequence continues at coordinate 26,527,652 of NC_137273.1, read as the reverse complement.
AAAACTTTGGACACTGATGGTATAATCAATTATCGAAAGTTTGGGCAGACGAATAAGAGAACAAGTTTTTAAAAGTATAATTTACAATCCAATTTCAACATCACTATGTACAAGGTTTTTCTCATACCAATTTAATGTTTTTAAAATAAGTAAAATTTTGTCCAAGAATAAAGAGGATACGAACATTCAAACAAACAATAAAAAGTTCGAAAATAATTAAGATTTTGTAATTCGACAAAATGTAAAAATTACTAAAGATTTTGTTCTTTAAAACTACTGTTTACACACACAATTCCACACACACATACACTCACTCCCATACACACACACACTCCTATACACACACATTACACACACACACACACACACACACAGACAATGTCAAGGGAATATTTACACAAGGTGAAAAAAGTTTTTTTTTAAACACGCATACTGTGTTCTATAGTGCATTTGTTTCTCTGTCTTTATTTTACAGTATGATATCATAGATTTAATATTTGGGCTTGGTCTTTAGATAGGGGTATGGTTAACCTATACCTACGCCATTTCAATTTTTATGATGGGGATTCAATATTTTTGAGATAGAGTGTCCCATCCTTCTAGAAAGCTTAATCAGTAGGCATAAGATAACCTTTATTAAAAAAAGTAGCAGGATGTGTCTCTGTCTGTCTGTCAAGTGCAGTTATTATGCTATCAAGCGGGAGTTGTGTCACTCACTCATATATCCAAAAAGTATCCTTCCAAAAACTAATTTTTTTCTTCCATTGAGGGGGGATACTCACCATTTTCTCTTAGGGCAATGTGATTAATAAAAGAGTAAGGGTGAAGTAACTAGTTTTAAAATAAGCACAACACAGTCAGTACTACCGTTACCGAAATCTTTTGCTTCACACAGACATCATACTGCTCAATTGAAGCTTTTTATACTGCCTAGAAAAATGACGTCATACTGCCTTACCGTTGGTCAATTAAAATGTATACTGGCCTGCCATTAGTAATTTAATATTTGTATTGATCATTGGTCATTTGTATTGTATTACGTCATTTTCTTTGTAGGCACTATACAGACAGAGCTCTCATAGGATAAATTTTAAAAAATGTGTTTTTAATTTTTCTATGCTTGTTAAAGAACCACACAATTAAATACTTAAAGCTTTGTTTTTACATTTTTTTTTAAAAATAACGAGTTACATAATGGATGTATCATATGATTAATATCAACTCTCGGTAGTTTTTATGAGCAAAACTACTCTATAAAAGCGAAGCTGTTCTTCATTTAGGGTAGGTCCGTCTCTCCTTGAAGGATAGCTCTTGGGTAGGTTTATTCAAATGGCCCTTTCGATTTCAAACTTTGCATGGTGATTCCAGTAAGAGTTGGGTATATTTAAGAAAGCGAATCAACTCTATAACCAATACAGAAAGTCAATATATGGAGAATAATTAAAGTTACATTTTGGAAGTAAAAATAACAAATAATTGCCAACGAATGAGAGTGACAGAAGTTGGAGTTATTAACTATTAATTATAATTAAGTTGGAGGTAATAACTATTTTCAGAATTCTTCAAGCCTGTTTAACACCCTCTCTTTTTTCTTTCCCTATTTACTGGAAAATTCTTGATAATCTAATGAGCCAATCTTTTTTAGGAAATTAAAAAAAAACGACATCTGTTTGGTTTTCCTTTGCAATAAAGCTTTTTTTAGGTACAGGGAAGGTTTTTAACTATTTTGGGAGAGCTGGGCGTTGCCCCTAGTCTATCGTAAAATAAAAACAATGTCTTGCATTTTTTTTCAATTAGGTGTTTGATCACGAATTGCAAGTGGTAAAATTATATTTCTTATTTAATTGTTATCCTAATAAGACAAAATTAAGCTTGAAAATTGTTATAATAGCTATGTTGCATTTTAAAAAAAACACGAAAATTTATCAGAAATTGCTTCATTTCTATTTTCGGATTTTTAAAAGAAGTCACCTATAAGTTGCCCTCGCATACCATGTTTTAATGAAGTTTGTCATTTTACATTTTAATTTGAATTTCCCTTTTCAATGTACTGTGGTTCAAAATCGGACATTTTTTATACAAAGTTTTTTTTATTTTATTTTGCTTATATCTTTAAAAATTTACTTTGAAAAGCTTTTTTTTAATCTTGTCGTCCTTAGACAGTTTTAAGTAATTACTACGCCCCTAGATGACTCTAAGGGCAATCGAAGTATCGGGGAAAGGGGGGGGGGGTGGTAGGTGGAAAAATCACTTTTGATTTAAGTTTGAAAATAAAAAGTAACATGAGAGGGGTATTTATTCTGGAGCGTTTTTTCTTGGAAGGATAATGGTATGCTCACCAATAATAGTCATATCCTTTAAAAAGCTTCACTGAAAAGTAGAACCATATCAGATTAGCTGTTTAGCGAGATCTTAGGCTACTGACAGATAGGCATCCTGTTACTTTTTTTATAATGGCTAAGAGTCCAACGTGTTTTTATAAGTCCTGTAGTGTCCTCAAACAACCTGTAAATCAACATTTTTCATCCATTTTTGTCTCATATTAGGATATTTAAACATTAATTATTTACTAAAATGTTTTAAATTTCTTCAAATTTTTTTCTCTATAATTAGTGTCGGTTTTAATGTCACTATTTTATACATGTTAAATAATTCTATCAATTTCAAACTAGGCATGATGATTATTGTGACAACAAAGTACAATTTAGAAAGCATTAATTCATTTTCAGTTCATTACCAGAAAGACAGCACTTATCTGCATGAAGAAGACATTTTTTATAATTAATGATTTGCTTATGGTTCACTTTTTTCCAAGATAAATTGCTAAAGAAATACTGAATTTAAAATAAAACTTGAATGGTAGAATGTGAAAATGTCCACCATTTCGAAGAATTTTAATCTGGTCAATTCAGGTTGATTTCTATTTTCTAAATTAATTGGATAGTCGTGATGTATTCGAAACAATATTTGGGATACAGATAAAGATTAATGAAATTAATTGCATGGCTCGGCAAACACGCTTCAATATCCATAAAGTAAGAGAGAAAAAGAAAGAGAGAGAGTTATAATGAGAAAAGAAGAAAGAAAAGGGAAAAAGAGATAGAAAGAGATAGATAGATAAAGAGAGAGAGAGAGAGAGAGAGAGAGAGAGAGAGAGAGAGAGAGAGAGAGAGAGAGAGAGAGAGATAGGCAGAGAGAGGGAGAGAGAGAGTGAGAGAAAGAGAGAGAAAGAGAGAGAGAGAGAAAGTGAGAGAGAGAGAAAGAGTGAGAGAGAGAGTGAGAGAGAGACTGAGAGAGAGAGCGTTAGTGAGTATAAAAAAGGAAGAATAAATGAGTTTTAGAGTGTAACGTTGTAAAGTTATTGAAAAAATAAAGGCATTTAAAACTTTAATAAACATATCCCTACCCTATAAATTATAAAATGCTCTTATTTGTGTCAAATTTCCAGGGAGGGAGGTGACATTGGACTTTAAATTACACTTGTACAAAATGTTAAAAATATCGTTCCCTCATGCGTTGACTAAAAAACTTTACATAATTTTATTAAATCTGAATTAGTCTGTTCATGCTATTATTCAACTCTAAATTGGGGGAAATTTTGTTTATCATCATTAGATATGAATATCTATTTATCATTCATTGTCTTATCCCTTAATATCCCTGCAAATTTTCCAAAAAAAAGTATCTAAAAGGACATTTTTTGCATAGCTGAAAATATTTGTAAAAATATTGATCTTTAAAGAATTTAATTTTTGTGCTATGACAATATGATTTCAGTCTTGGTCAGTTATATATTATGCTGTTATTTCAAAGTGTTGTTTAGGGCCACAGAAACGGCCATTGACAGGAATTGACCATATATATAATTTTCATTAAGTTGTCATTTTCTAAATACTTTCGTATTTTTGGTATTTTTGGTTTTTTGTCATATAGGTTAATTTTAAATAATAATCTGTTGTTCAACTATTTAAATGGCTTATTTTCTATATTCATTGATATACGTTCGTTTGTTCGACTGGTAGGTTATTCTAGCTTTGTTCTTACTCTTATGAATTGTTTTTTATGATATCATAGCAAATTATTGTTAATTTTGTCTATCCTTTTATAAAAAGTAGTAAGGTTTTTGAATCTAGATTATGCTTTGAATTAGTTTAGATAGCTACCTAGATCGTTTTAGGCTATTTTTAATATTTTTTACCTACCCCATTTACTGCAGATCCCATACATGCTAGGGGCAAAGCCAAAATGAACTTTAAAAGGTTAAATCAGTAAAAAAAAAACAATCTGTTATCATTTGTTAAAAGATTAAAAAACAATGAAACAAATGAAAATTTTAATTTGAAGGGTCAACCACACGGCCATAATATTTATTCTCAAGTCAAGAGCCATTAAAAATATATTAAATTTTCTTAATTTTTTTGCATTAACTTCTACCCCCCCCCGCTTATAATCTTTCACTGAGAATAGACGTGTATTAGATTGATCATAGTAACATTCTAGATAAATCTAAAACGAGGAAAAGACACTTAAAACGCTCTATATGTTTTGAGCAAACAAGGACCAAATAGACAAAGGTTGCATAAAAAAAGGGACGAAGAAAGCAAAAATGGGATTGCTATCGAAATATATGAGAAAATCAGGAATTCTTACAAATATTTTCAGAAAATAGATGTTAAAATGAAAGATTTGATTTTTTTAAAGCCCTCTCCCCCTACTACCCTGTCAAAACTTGTGTTAATAATATGTATATCCTTCAAATAAAGTAACAGGATGTGTGTTTGTCTATGTGTCTGTTTGTGTGTGTTTTTGTACCGAAGGATCTCGCTAACCTCTGAACCGATTGGGTTCTCCTTAACAGGGTAGCTTCTCATAGGTCCCGGGAAGGTTTATAACTATTTTGGGGGAGGGTACTATTACTTTCCCAAGAGAAATCGCCCCTAGAAAAAAATCCCCCCCCCTCAAAATTTTGTTACAAATTTTTCAACTACAATTTAACAATAGGCGTGGGGCACCCCTCAATAATTTTTTTACTTTTCTTTTAAAATCTAAAATAATACATTAGGTTATTTGACTCTCCCCTCCTCAAGTTCCCCTAGAGGCCTCTAGGAGCGTAGCCGCTAGAATGAGCATATAGCTATATTGTCATTAGACTGTTGATGTGTTGATATTATGTCTGCAACGACACAATTTTAAAAAGTTTTGACGTAATACTTATAAAAATCTTGAGAGGCCCTAATTTTAAGGCTTATCCTTTTTATGATCAATCTATAACCAATGTCTAATATAAGATGTGGTTTTTGTTTGTATATCGATAAACCTGTGGTCAAATTAATTTCGCATGAAGGTGCAAAAAATGCACTCCCAGGCCTATATGGTCTAGCCAGGGAGGGAGGGGACAATGAACTATACATTTATCTGGTACTCAAAGTTTTCTCATTCATTGGCCCACAAAATTTATTTATTTTATATCTTAACAAGCGGCTACGCTCCTAGAGGCCTCTAGGGGCACTTGAGGAGGGGAAAGTCAAATTTGATAACCCAATTTATTATTTTAGAAAAGTAAAAAAAAATTGTTAAGTTGAGTCCCTCTCAATAATTGTAATCTAATGAGTGGGTAGTTTTGTATATCATCTTTATTTTATAAATAAATTTATTATTCATTGTCTTATCCCTTATATCTCTGGGGCTAGCTAGCGTTGGTGCATCAAAATTAAATTATTTTGATGCACATTTACTCTTCAAGTTTATGTGTTAGTAAATATATTGTTATGTTAATGGACAATTAACTTATTAATAAGGACATTTTTAATCACTTATCAGTACCAATAAAATTTAAAAGTAGCTTCATAATGACCTAAGTGTAATAGGAATCCTAAATGTATATGTCCATTAGGATTTCGTAAACGGCTAAATAAATGTAGTCATAAAGTAGATGCTAATTAATTAAGCAATGCAGAGAGACTGACGGACCAAATGAGCCATAGATTGGATATATTTTGAATATTCATACTACATTTCTGATAAGGGCCGAAAAAAAACACATTTCCTCTTTAGGACAGACGGACATACCAAGGGATTTATAGAGTAGCTTCGCTACTACAATTGTATTGTACAATTCTCGTCCCAGAGTCATTGTACTTTATTATATAGCATGCATTTAACCATGAGTTATGACATAATTTCTTTCATTTTTTATAATTCTATTTGTCCATGCCATGGAATAAAAATCATAGAATTCCTTTTAGGTACATAATGCTTTGTATGTAATATTAAAGAGGTTAGAATGTTAGACAGGTAAAAGTAAATGAACTAGAACATATTTGTCTATATATTTTCAATGCTATAGAAAAGAATTTATGCCAATTACAAATACTAGCGGCTGCGCTCCTAGCATCTAAGGGCTCTGTATTTTAGGAGCTAGGAAATGGCAAAAAATGGAATAAAACCATCCCAAGACATAAATCTGGAAATAAAATAGCCTAAAACCATTCTGGGCCATATTTGAAGATTCCTTGAAAAGGAGAACTAAATCGGTTCAGCGGTTAGTGAGATCCTTCGTTACAGAGAAAAAAAGCTTATTACTTTATATAATAGGATAGGTACACAAGTACTTTGTCTTAGACAAATATTAGAATGGTAGACAGGTATAAATTAGGACAGGATTTGGATGAAAGTTACAACAATGCTTTGTCTCTGTATTTGTCTAAAACTCAAACTATAAAAATTTAAGAGTTAGGTTGATAGGTACAGCTTTATTGGCCTGGGACTTTAGGAATTAAACTAAAACTATTTTCATTTTACTATACGTGAAAAATCTGTAAATTAACAATGATTTTTAACTTAATAATATTATTCTAGATAATAAATATGTATTTTAAGAACATGTTTCTTACTATGTATATTATTCTATGTTTAAGTGACCAGAGAATATTCAATGCATTTTAAAACAATATGCATCCAGCCATTGTCAAAAAAGCAAGGAGAAAAAAGGAAATAAATAAACTTGAACAAAATACTTCAGAGCTGTAGGAAAAAGAATATTGTAAATAGGGATGTAAACTACTCTTTTATGGACGTCCTTTTTTTGTCAATTTTCTAAATGACAGGTAGGAAGGGACATTGGACTCCAAATCAGGGACTCCCTGGCTCCAAATTTTACCAGTACCCAAAGTTTTTTAAACATGATCTGATTTTCTCCAATTCTTTTGGTAAATCGTGATGGGACAATTAAAACCAGCTGTGTATAAACATTTCAACCAATAATTGTATTCTAATTGGTAATTTTGTTGTTATTAATTTGGGGTACACTGATTTATCACCCACTATCTTATCCCTTAAGATAATTGCTACCACTATGGAAGACGTGATGTTTCTGAATGGCTTGGAACCGTTTAATGCATTTAAAAAAAGAAACATACTTTTAGCACTAAAGTAAACATACTAATTTCCATTTAGCTATCCCTGTTATTTAAAAGATTTACACAACTTTTATTTGAGAATTGTAAAGTAAAAAAAGAAACAAATTATATTTAATTAAAATCTTGGGAACTGCAAATGGAAAATTTCAATAACTAAAAATAAGTAAGGCTCTATATAAACCATGTTTTTAGGCTTGGATTAAATATTTTGGAATATCTATGATATATTACCAAGCTGATCCACTTTACTAATTTAAGAGAGGAACAATGGCTTCCCCTCTTCAACCGAAACCATTCCACTCCCACTCCATATTATTGATTAACTATATGAAGTTGCGACCCATACCTTAGATAATTATGGTATTGAATATAGAACATTTCAACTCTCTAGGGACCACTTCGATTTAACCCTTTAAGTTCATATTAAGATTTACAAAATAACTTAAACTTGAACATTATAAAACATACTTTCTATCCAGTGGCGTGCGAATCGAAGGGGGCCCTTGGGGCGATCGCCCCCCCCCCTTTTCGGCACCTCGGGGCTAAAAAAACTGGTTTTAATCTCATAATAGTACATTCTATATCCGCGGAAAGCCGTTTATAATACGATGAAAGAAATAGCTATTATCTTCATTTCTGATATTTTAAATCTCTGTAAATTACTCCTAAACTGAGAAAATTTTACTGGTTACAGTACCTATTTAGTGTCATCTCAAAAAATGTATGTTTAAGAAAACGCCTATAGGCATTTAATTAAATAATTTAAATATATGATATTTATATATTTACGTTTAACATCTAATAAACATCGTTGAACATCGTCTGAGTAAGTAATTAGCTATGTGTTTCTTAGAGCTGACCAGATGTTGCTATTGTACTATGATGAGTTGGATGTTTCTGCATTTATTTCACTTTTCAATAAAATCTAAAATGCAGCGGTTTTTGAGAAAATTAAATTTGAAAATTTCAAGTTCTATTTTCACCCACCAGGAGTTACCGCATAATCATGACAAGAAAAGCAAAGATTATTTATTTAAAATTTTGAACAACTTTGCTTTTACAAAGTTCTTCATAAAACCACTCCTGAAGTGAGTTAATTAATGTCCATTTTTATTAATTGCTTTGCTAAGGTCACGGAAATTCAGCCTTAAATAAATCATATAGAGAGAGGTTTTATGACTGACTTTATAAAAGCAAAGTTGTTCAAAAGTTTAAATAAATAATCTTTACTTTTCTTGTCATGATTATGCGGTAACTCCTAGTGGGTGAAAATGAAACTTGAAATTTTTATATTTAATTTTCTCAAAAACCGCTGCATTTTAGATTTTATTGAAAAGTGAAATGAAGTTACCTAACCTAGGGTAATGAAATGCACTATGTCCCAATTTAGGTTCTGACACTAAAGTCAAAGCATCTTCGAAGGCACTGTGTACTAGGTTTATGTTTAACATTTGCTTTGTCATCGACTAAAAAGTTAGGTTTCACCATAGTTTTATATGAAAATAACTTTGAATGATTAAGCATTGTTTGGTGAAATACCATTGAATGTTATGATGAGTTCAAAATGTTGTTTAAAAGCTGTGACACAAAAGTATATTATTGAGATTAAAAATGTATATTTAGAAAAAGGGTTGGTACCTGTAATTTACAACATTTGATGCTTTTCTGCAGTGTTATTTTATTTTGTCCTTTGAACTCAACAAAGCATTTGATTATAAAGGGTGTTAAAATAAAAACCAATCGCTTCACTTTTTTCAATTTAAACCTTACAGTTTTGGTCCAAAACTAATAAAAAATAATACAATTCATGCCCAAGCAATGACAATGAGAAAACAATATTGAATTGAGAATCTACTCACCCTTCCAGAGCCCTAGAGCTTAAGACCTAGCCCTTGCAGAGAAATTTGCCCTACGCCGAAAGTGCATATTATATTACAAATTTGTCTTTTTAAAAACCAATCGCTCACAATTTGAACCACCATAAGTACTTAAAATCTTGTAGATAGACCCCATAATGTTTGGAGTTTTTGATGGGGCATGTAAAGACCTTTCTTTAGACACCTTAACAAGATTTCTAACACAATCTTAGCCAATTTGGCATCAAAAAGAAAGACCTGGCAATCATCAAGAACTAGGAATAGACAGAGCCTCAAAGTTGGATGGAAATGTTTTTTTTATGTCAAATCGGCATATATTGAGTTAGAAACCTTGTTAAGGTGTCTAAAGAAAGGTCTTTACATGCCCCATCAAAAACTCTAAACATTATGGGGTCTATCTCCAAGATTTGTAGTACTTATGGTGGTTCAAATTGTGAGCGATCGGTTATTTTTTTAACACCCTTTATTGCTTTAAAAATTTATTTACATTTCAAAGTTTTTTTCATATAAAACCACAGTGAAACCTAACTTTTAAGTCGACACAGCAAATATTAAACATAAACATAGTATATTCACTAAAAGAATACTATGGGTCAATGCTTGGAGATGCTTAGAATCACTAGCTCTGGTTCGTGGATAGTCCTCTTTAAAAGTTTGATGCCTTGAGTTTATAATTCTGAGGATTTTACATGTTACTATTCCTCCTTCTTATCAGTAAAAGAAGCATTGACAACATCCTAAGTGGACCACCAAAAACATTAGAGTTGGTGGCATTAATTAAAGCCGGGCAGTGTAAAATTTAAAGGGTAGCACTCTGTCTCTTTTTTAATAACATCAGATGCGGAGGACCCTTCAATGTCTCTAAAGAAGACACATTAACCACAATAGGGTTTAAAGGGCGAATATAGGTTTGATATAATATGAGCTTATTTCAAAGGTGCCATTATATAGATTACTAGCGGCTACGCCCCTAGAGGCCTCTAGTGGCACTTTAAATGTTTTTGTTTGTTAAAGTTAATTTTTTATGTACGATACTACACTGTTAAAAATAATTTTTTTATTTAGTATCAATTGATACTCTGGAGAGTATTGGACCCGTAAGTACCCTACAACTATATAATTAATATATAACACTATGTAATACTATATAACACAATAATTATTACTATACAGAACCCATACATTTTTTTAGTATCGATTGATACGCTCTAGGGTACTATAGAATACGCTGTAGAAAAGTTTATAAAAATAGTAATATTTTATACATTGTAGGGTATCGGAAAATACGCTGTAGAAATGTTTCTTGATTTAGTACTATTTCATACGCTGTGGCGTATCAGACAATATGCAAGAGAATGGTTTATTAAAATAGTAACTATTCATTCGTTCTAGGGTACGAATCTGTACTGTAAAGAATAATTGAAACAGGCACCATTCATGCACACCTCTCATGGAAGTGTTTCAATGCTTGGTCGTTTTAGACAAAGATGAAATGTTACCTTTTATGCTCAGATTTATAGTTTTGTTTTTTGTAATTATGACTGACCATAGTTTTTATTTTTAAGGATAATGTTTAGTCCTAAACATATTTAAAGTAATTTTTTTACTAAATTTACATTTAAATTAATGTTTTATGGCTCTGCTTGGTATGTTTGTTGATATAACAAAATGTATATGTACATATAATAATCATATATTATAAACTAATCTTTCATACAAAGTAAAACAGTTTCATTCCCTACAAAGTATCAAAAATTATGATAGAGGGTAACAACAATTGCGAAGGAGGGCAATGAAAAATTACTTCTACCGTATTGAATTATATTCCCAAGAGCGTATTAGACAATACTATACAGACAAATACATTATTTAGTACTACGTGTTACTTCACAGAACATTACCTAATACTTAATACAGCATTGAAAACTTCCTTGTATCGTAATGAGGTTTTTTTCCTACTACGTACGGATTGATACTATACATTAATGTGAAGAATATAGAGTATCATCTGATGCTAAAAAAATAAATTATTTTTAACAGTGTACCTTATTTGACGCTGAAGTCTCCCAGATTTTAAGAAAATTTTCAATTTTTTTGTCATTTCTTTTGGGAGGGTGGTAGTACCCTCCCCCAAAATAGTTAAAAACCTTCCCAGGACATATGAGAATCTACCCTGTTAAGGAGAACCCGATCGGTTTAGCAAGATCCTTCGGTACACACAGACAGACAAACATCCTGTTACTTTAGTATAAGGATAAATAACTTAAAGACATTGACATATTTAACTGTATAAGTCTGTTTCTAGCCAAAACCGATCCAATTCGTCGATAGAATTACGCCAGTTTGCATAATCAATGTAGTTCCCTAAGAAATCCAAACATCACTGCATCACACATAGCTGTGTCTGAAGGTTGAATTATAAAGCTTCTGTTCAATCATAGTCATAATGAAGAGGAACGGATTTGACAGACATTGGATGCTGCAACTTTTACTTTTGATCAAATAAATTTTTCATAAAATATTTTTGTAAAAGTACATTGAAAAAGTAAGGGCTGAACCACTAATTAAAAAAAAATATTTCATATTTAGAATAATTATTTAAAAGTATGTAATGGCACCTTTCATATAAGCTCATATCATATTGAACCTATATTCGCCCTTTAGGCTCAAATCTGCCAGAAGGACTGATAAATGGCAGCTCTAAACCGCCCACCTGGTTCTAATTTCAGGCCGGAACAACCATGGAGCATTGTGTCATGCATATGTTATAATAAAATACATGAGGCTCATATTGTCCTTACATGCAAAAAGCCATTCAATTAAACAGTGCTTCATACATATTTTACATTTAGTCTTGCTATATTCTTTTAATTAAAAATAAATATAAGCACAATATTCTCTCTCTGGGATGGAGGATTATGATGATTACTTTCACATTTAATTTAATTCAATGTTTTGTTATTATATCTTTTTTATTTGTAATTGTCACTGTGTTTAAATGTATCAATAGTTCCATGTCAACAAATGTGGACACTATTTTATGCATGCTTAGTAACATATGCAACTACATGCATGATTGGATAGTTCATTTTATAACCCAACGGACTTTTAGTGCAACCTTTTCCTCCCTTTATTATCATCAGATGCAGAGGACACTTCAATGTCCATCTGTAGGCTGGAGGATTATGAGGCAGCCTAATAGAAGACAAGACCCAGACTCATTAGCAGAATAGTATTGTCCCACATACCAAAAGATGGGGCTGCAAGATTATGATGCAGTCAAATAGAGAACTGAAGCAGGTTATGTGAGATGTGCAGAATTTGAGGTAACAAAGTGTCATGCACAAGTAATAATTCTATTCATGCATATGATGTAGTGAAATACATAAGCCAATATAGAGAGGGGTAGGTTTCTGGTAAAATCCATAAAGGTGTGTGTTTTAAGGCTTAAAAATAGTAGTAGAATGATAATATTCACTAAATATGTGTATTTCTCAATGAAAAGAATTATAGACAAAAATTTTATTAAATATTTAGCATTAATTTATTTGTTCTACTACTGTTTTTAATTTATAGCACATAACCTTTATAGATTTTACCAGAAACCTACCCCTCTCTTTGTCCTGTTTCAAAGAAAACAATGTCGGCTCCATCGTCTCTATGAAGATAAGAGCCTATCAACACATGATAAACATGAATACCCAATAAAGGGCGGACTAAAACCGCCTATCCAGTTTTAATTTCAGTCCAGAATAAACCTGTGTACAATGCTAAATTAATCTGTTGTTAGAAAATCAGAGCATCAACCTGAAGCAGGTATTAAGAGAGTAGCACCCCTTGTACCTTTGAATTTGAGGTAGCATAGTGTCATGCACATGTTTTAAATGAACTCTGTACATGAGGCCAATATATGTGTCCTTCCATGCTAAAAGCCAATCAAATAGTGCTTAATACTCCACATGATAATTTATTTGACTATTTTTTTTCGACTCTATCCACTATACTCACATTACTCTCTCTGGGATGGAGGATTATGATGGTTACTTTCACATTTATTCTTTTTCTATGCAATTATGTTTTTAGTTTATTTCTTGTTTGTTTTTAAAAGTAAAGCTTTTCTATAATTCAGGTTGGTCCGTCCGTCCGAGACAAGAAATTTCTATGTGATCTAATTATCCAATTGATCTGATTTTTGGTATATTTTTGACTCTTATATATTTATATTATGATTTTTTAGTTCTGACACTATACAAGTGTTAATGTCCATTTGTCCTACCGTTTCAGTGCTTCGCTTTTATGGATGTTGTCATCCTTGTTATCTAAATTACCATGTTATAATGTATTAAAAGTTTAAAGTCAAGAATAGTTATTTCTCCCATATATTATCATCAGCAGCTTTCCACGGATATAAATATGTACCATTATAAGATTCTAAAAAGTTACCACTCCCCTCCCTTTTAATGTTATAAAACTAAAAATAAAAAAAGCGGAGGTGTGGTCATGTGCCTACAACAGCTGCCCTCAACTCTGCTCGAGGGATTGTGCTACCAGTCAGCAGCCTATGATGAAAGTTAAACACAAAATTGTGATTATTATTATAGTAATAGTTCTGTCGAGGGTAGATTTAGCGACCAATACCCAGGGGAGAGGGTATTAGAAGACAACTACCATGGCAACTGGTGCTCTGGAGATCGGTTCATTAAACACCCCGCCAGGCTGATCACGGCTTGTCGCCAAAAAGATCTTGTCTTTATTAAATAAATCAAAGGGATGTAACAAAAAGAAAACAAATCGCCATTTTATCTGTTTTTAAACTCATTTTTATTAAACATTTTAATAGATTTTATAATTTCAGATAAAATCAAACCCTAAAAGGAAAAGTGAGTGTCCCCTTCCATTTTTTGACTGGCCTCGAGATGCCATACAACCACTTCAGATTCCTCAAATGCGAGGTCCGTGATATTTAAAGGTATGATGGAATTGATCCGCCACGGTATGGAAACCATGCTCTTTATTTTCCAAAAGCCAATTTAAATTCGTGGTATCTAAACCACCATGCCCGCTGCTTCTCTAGTCTTGAAGAGGACATTGACAGCTGGAAGCTCTGGGCACCCCTAATGCTAGAAGATATGGCCAGGTCCGAGGTTGATGCCCTCCGGGACAGGGTTTTCCGGAGGGCATCAGCCGCCGAGGCCTATCATTGGTCGATTTCTCCAGCTTTGAACCGTTCCAAGACAGTGACTCCCTGGCACCAGATCTCCCTAAAGAAGTTAAGAAAAGTCAAGAAGACTTCTAAGCAGGCCCTGAAGCAAGCTCTAGAGGCTAAGCCGCCAAGGCAGAGATGGAGGCCTTAAAAATGGAGAACCTCTGCCTCAAATTAAAAAATTTAAAGATTTAAACGTTTTATTGTTTTTTCCTTCAATTTCCTTCCTTCTATTTTTTTGTTAACTCAAAATACATCTTTCAGAGAGTTAACAAAGAAATGAGACCTGTGGTCACTCTAAATAATTGAAAAAAGTAAAAAAAAATTCTTTCTTCGGTGTGTGTCGTCTCTCCTATCATCTGTTTCTTTTTTTGTCATGTATTAGTACACTAATGCATGTACACTTTCAGGTCACCAGAGAAGAACAACAGGTTGCCTGCGACACACTGCGGAGGACATTCTAATTTCGTGGTTGCAATAAGCAAATAAAGATTTTCATTTTTCAGACCGCTTAATTATAATGTCTGCCGGCTCTCTAGAGAACTAAGCTGGCCAGATTTTTACTGCAGGTAGCTTACTTCTCTAGCATATATTAACTATTCTCCTTTCCTCCTAACAATACATTATTGGGGGGAGAATAGGACCTAGATAGTATTTATCATTTGTTAATATATTGTTATTAAGGTTACACATCAAAACCTAGAGAAGATATCCATTGCAAACTAACACCTATACCAGACTGCCCCTAGCTACGGAGACCCATATCTACACTCCATGCCCGGCAGCTGTCCCCCCTCTGGATATCTGTTGAAACCTTAATCTCATCATACAGGTAGATTATTTTTGCTATAGCTGCTCTATAATTATCCTGTCTGTATGTCTTAACCACCTCAAGGGAGATATAGCTTCAGTCCCGCACAGGTCAACCCCCACACCCCCCAAAAAGACCACCCTCAAAATTATTTTAAGATTTAAAAAAATTTCAAATTGTAAAAGAAAATTTAATAATTAGATATGATCAAACTAATTTTGTCATTTCAATTCAATTAATTAGTTTTTAATCTGGAAAAAAATATAAATTCAATGTAGAAAGTTTTTAAAATTACATATGAGGTGACCGTTTTCATAATTAGTAATGTTAAAATTTCACAAGAATTTTAACAATTTTTACTCTGTATTACTTCAATGTAACAAACGTCTTTTTTTGATTTAGCAATAATAATAAGCTACCAAATACATATTCTAATAATTTAGGGATTATTAATGTCTCTTTATTAGTTACTTTTTAAATTGAAAGAAATTAAGTCTCTCTTTAATGTTACAATGCTGTGACATGAAAGCGATGAAAGGTTTAAAACCATTTGAGGGTTAAGTGCCCTTCTCCAATTCAATATCAAGGATGATGTTGACACCTTTTTAACATCTCCAACTTCCTGCAATTGTTACTCTACATTAAATTGGGAAGGGAATGATATTTATCACTACTGAATCCACAGTATTGAATAAACACTAAAACTGTCCCTAACTGTCTAATTACCAAAACTGTTATGATGAAGGTTAAAGACAGAAAATTGACACTTACAAGGATTATTATACAAATATGCAGTTTTGAAAGCAAAGCACATATATAATTTGGTCGTTGTATTGGTGAAGGAATTTTTTAAACCGTCATTTTATCAGAGAGGATGAGGACTTTGGACTGTAAATATTAATGGGAACCAAAGTCTTATAAGCATGATGCATCTCTCAATCTTTGGGTACTTTCACACAATCTTGTCTGATTGGTGTGAACTAACAGTGTCCAGACTTTTAACAACAGCATCATTTTGTTTATCATCATTAGGTATGTATTGCAGTTTATTTCCCATAGTCTTTTACCATCAGATCTCTGCATTTTAATCAAATTCTTTATCTATAATACAAAGTAGAATGATGTCTGTCCGTCCGCCCGTCCGTCTCTCCGTCCATCCGTACGTCCCTTAAGATCGCGGTAACCACTGAATCGATCGGATTCTACTCTTCAGGGTATATACCTATTGGTCCTGTGGTGGTTTTAAGCTATTTTCTTGGGGGGTGGGTCACCCCAACCCCCCAAAAAATGAAAATTCCCCCCCCCCCAAACAAAAAAAGTTTTTGAGTTTCAGAATTTTTTCTTCTTTTAAATTTTTTTTAATTACCTCATGGGGCAAAGCCTCCAGAGGCTAGGGGCGAAGCCGCTAGTTTATTAAAATTCAATAAGAACTATTATCCAAACAAAATTAAAACCCTTGTAAAGAAGGAGTTATTGTTATAATAAAGTAACAGGATGTCTATTTTCTATTTGTGTCAAAGGATCTCGCTAACCGCTGAACCGATTTGATTCTCCTTTGCAGGATAGCTTCTCATAGGTCCTGGGAAGTTTAATAACAATTATTAGGAAGGGTATTACCACCCTCCCAAGAGAAATTGCCCCTAGAAAGATTACCCCCTCCCCCCCCCCCCAAAAAAAAAATGGGTTAGCGAATTCAACTACCCCCTCCTCAAGTGCCCCAGGAGGCCTCTAGGGGGGTAGCCGCTTGAATTGAAAATATTAACCCTTAACGGTCGGGGGGGGGGGCGTTCAACGCCCCCCCCTCCGGTTTTTTCTATCTCATTTTCTGTGTGTGAAAGATAAAGAGCCCAAACTGCTTGACTTTTTAAGTATGGGTATGACTCATAACTGAGAGTTGGAATTTTTTGATTATCTCCATCCTGGCGGGCACAGGATGCCAGCAAACCTGGCAGGGTCATCCAGGTAAAGAGCAAAAATATTTTTTTGACTAAAACAAAGCATTTTATCATACAAAAATACAAAAAAATCCTCTAGTAGTATATCCTTATATGAAATTCAGGTGTTCAAGTCACTTTCAGGTTCCAGGTATGATCCTGCAGGTCCTGATCCTCCAGGTCTCCAGAAATCTTTAAAAGGCTCCTGTGGCCGCAATTTTTGACTTAGAGACTTCAAATTTTAAACTTAAGCTTTTCTTACATGTCTACATAACGTATTAAAATTTCATGAAGATCCGCCGCCGATTTCCCGCCGACCGCCGACTGCGGCGGCTGGCAGCTGCCAAGTAAAGCTGCGGCCGCTGAAATTTATATTTTGATATTTCTAATGTAAAATTTACATAAAAATAAACATTTTCTGGGAAAAAATTTTTCTTCTAGCTTCAAAAATAAGAAAATTACAGCCGTTTGAAATTTTTAAATAAAAAAAGACCTAAAAACAAAGGTTGTTAAATAAAAGGGTGAAGGAAGCGAAAATTGACTTAGACTTATAAAAGGTCGGAAATTCATTATCAAACAGGGGACTTGCACAAAAAAATTTAGCCCTCTAGCTCTAATAGGAACTGAGATAATTAGGGGGGGCGTTGAACGCCCCCCCCCCGACTGATTAAGGTGCGGCAAGGGGCCCGACTGTAAAGGGTTAACTGAGAAAATGTATTATTTTCTAAACCTTAAGCGAAAAAAATATGATATATGTATATATTTTTTTTAATTTGTCCCAAAAAGTCAATTTTAATTAATATTTTCTATAGTTTTGACCTTTGTTTTTTATAAAAATTATTGTATTTTTCCAGCTTCGCTTTCATTGATATGATTTCTCATTGTTTTTGCTTATATTAGTATAAAATTACACAATTTTTCTTGGCGAGAACGTAATTAAATCATGTCGAAAAAATGTGAAATTTTCTATCTATTTATCCAATCTTTTTGGTTAAAATGTGCATTTTTACACGTATGTCGCATAATTTTTAAAAGCAACGATATTTCTATAACTAGGGTCAGCCAGTCCATTCGTCTGGGACAGTTAGCTCTTTTCGTTTATTTAAACTAATTATGATTGTACTATAAATTAAAAATTTTTATTATGATTCTTAGGTTAGGTACGATTTAGGAAGCGTAGCAACTCAATGATCGTTACCAGAATGTCTGCATGTCTATTTAAAACATGTTGATTTTTCATTTTTTTGACAGCATCTTTTATTTCATTTCAATTTTGAAATACTAATTCCTAGAACAACAAACTACAATGTATAAGCGAACCATCTCTAAAATCAAGTCCTTAAAGTACGTTTAAAAATAGTATCCTGTATTTAAATAGTTTTGCAAAAAAAATTAACTTACAATTTTGTTTAGAACTATGTAAAAATATCCTGCTTATTCAATTCTGATTTAATGTTTTGATATTCGTTTGTCCTACAATTTTAGAGCTTCGCTTTTATGGATGTTGTAATCATTGTTCATATATATGCTAGCAGCTTTGCCCCTAACATATTGAGGCTCTGAATTTAAAGGGGGTTCCACCCTCTCCTAGCCCTCTCAACGCACCTTGAAACATAAGACTTTAAATTGCGTAAATCCGCCATTTGGGTATTGGGATAACCAACAGACTACCAAACTAGAAGTCCTAGCTGTGCATTAGGGCGGGTTCATATCGGAATTAGACAAAGCGGGGATATGCAACAGATAAAATTAACCTTAAAAACATTTCTGACCGAAAAAGAATTTTATAAAATTGAGTTTTAGAACACGACCACTTAAAAATATAATTCGTTACTTATTAGTATGCAAAGACGACATTCAAAATTTTTTGAATCAGAACTATGCCTTCATGATGCTCCCTGGAAAGGCCTTGAGGAGCTGAATCAGGAACTTTTGTCCGTTTCAAAATATCTCGTTCCTAGCCTTAGAAATCACTAAAAAACCACAATCTTTAAAGGTTTATTGAGAATTGTCCAATTTGTAGAGGTTTTTTAGATTTTCTCAGACTAGGAACGAGATTTTTTGAAACGGACAAAAGTTCCTGACTCAGCTCCTCAAGGCCTTTCCAGGGAGCACCATGAAGCCATAGTTCTGATTCAATAAATTTTTGACTCCCATTTACAAATAGCTTTACAATTGAATGTCTGGTCGTCAGCGGTTTTAAGACTTAGGATAAATTTTAAATCATCCAGAGGTGTATTATATCTATATAAATTGAGTGCAGATCCCCGCTTTGGCCTCAGAAAAAAAATGTCCAAAATCGACCCACCCTACTGTGCATGGTAAAGATTTGCGCCTGTTTATGGGCCAATGCACTCCCACTTCTCTTACTAAGTCGGTTGTTGTTGCTTAAATAGCAAAGAAATTTAGTTGAAAGTTTAAAACTTATAAGATGATTCTAACAGATAAGAATTAATTATGTTAATAAGTTAATGTACGATCCTAAGATAAATTATACTTTAATAATAAGTTAAAAAAAAACTATGAAAATTATAAAAATAATAAGTCAGAAAAACCAAGGATAATTATTGCATAATTTTTAAAAAGTAATAGAATTTTAATAACCCTACATTAATTAGAACATTTTCCGAATTTTTCTGGTTAAATTTTGCCTGTATATGTTAATTGAATTGTTAATTTATCCTTACTTGCAATTCTTGTTCTCCACTGGACCGATTGGGTTTTTCTTTGTAGTAAAGCTTATTATAGGTAGCTGCACCCTCCAAAGAGAAAAAATACGCCGCCCCTATTCCTTTATTTTGTTTATCTATTTTCAATTTTCTTTACCGCCCCCCTCTTCGATGTCTCAAATGCCTCTAGAGGCCTCTAGGGGGCGAACCCCCTAGTTTATAAAATATAGAAACATTGCAACTACTTTCTTCTTTCAATTATAAAATTTTGAAATGGGGGGGAGGGGGGTGATTATGAAAACTCCATAGAAAAAGAAGGATCTTGTTCTCCAGATAATTTCATAAGTTTAAAACTTGTTTAACATATTTACATTGCATAGTGCAAAGGTAGAAAAGTACCTATGATGTAATTATTTTTTTCTTCAGGAAATTAATTTTATTATCATTACACAAGTTGTACTTTGAAACAAGAAGGCGAACCATCGTTATTTATTAGCGAAGCAACTTTATGAGTGTTTATGTCTGTCTGTCCTTCCTTTCCCCTCCGCCTGTCTTTCCTCTCCTAATATCTTCCCCGTCTCTTTATCTATTTTGTCCTGGGGGGGGGGGGGGGAAGTGGGCTCTCGGAGGGGTATAACATTCCACCCACTCAAATAAAAACCTAAAACCTCCTCTTGGCGATTATTAAACTTACGTAAAAACTTTTCAATTATAAAACTAAAAAACATCACAGGACCAGAAGGTAAATTCCATCGAAAGCACAACCTAATTGGCTCAGTTGTCAGTGAAATCTGCAGAAACATACACACAATTTAAGAATAGGATGGTAAAGATTCGTATGCTTTTGGTAAGACATTATTGTATCTATAATACAAAGTAGCTTGATGTCTGTCCGTCCGTCCCTCTGTCCCTTAAGATCTCGGTAACCACTAAACCGAAATGAAAATTCCCCCCCCCCAAAAAAATTATTTTCTTGAGAACACATTAGACTATGAGCAGCACCAGTAGTACTTTATTTTTATTTATTTTTCTTTAAAAATCATCTCTTGGGGCGAAATAAAGTAGTAAGGTGTTTTGTTTGTATAAGATTTCGATAACTACTAACCCTATTGAATTCTCCCTTTGAGGAAAGCTTTACATAGGTCCAAGGGGTTGGTTTTAGGGTGATCTTTATATATTCAAGTTTTGGGATGGCTTTAGGCCATTTTGTGCAATTGCCTACCCTGGAACTTAGGGGCGCAGGAGCTAGTATTCTTATATAGTACGTTCAGAAAGTACTTATAAACAAGGATGACAACATCCATAAAAGCGAAGAACTGAAATGGTAGGACAAACAGACATTAACACTTGTATAGTGTCAGAACTGAATTATCAGAATATGAAAGTATAAGAGTTGAAGCAAAATTGTAAGTCAATTTGTTGAAAAAATGCTTGATACAGGACAATGTTTATGGATATACTTACATTTTTAGGACTTGATTATAGAGTTGCTTCGCTTAAAATATTGTTCTTTGTTGTCCCAGGAATCAATATACATTTAAAAATCAGATCAAACGGATAATCAGATCACATAAAAATTTTTTGGTAAAAAAGTAGAAAAGTCAACATGTTTAAAATGGACATACGGACATTCTGGTAATGATTATAGAGTTGCTACGCTTTCTAAATCGTACCTAACTACTACAGGAATCATCATGCAGAGTTTGAAATCGATAGGACAATTATAACATGCCTAAATTAACGAATAAAAGCTATCTATCTCGGACGTACGGACGGACCTACCCTAATTATAGAAAAGCTTCGCTTTTAAAAAGAATTATTTAAAGAAACCAGAAATTTGCAGTATTGTGCCTCAACAAAGTACGACTGCAAATGGCGAAAGGCTTTATGGAATGGATATAGTCATAAATAATTAATTTACTTCCATAAAATAAGTCTGCTACAATAGTTTAATTTCTGATGTTAATATTGTTTTCATGTTGGATGAATAATTTTGTAATATTGATCATCTATTATATTACATGTATTATATATTGGTTGGTTTTTGCTAGTGTTAGGATAGCTTGGTCTGCAAGTTTACGGCATTCGCTATTATATGAAGAGTTGCAATATTTCTTCCTTTTAAGAGCCAAGCCAATTAAATGAAATAATTTTGAATAGTTTATCCATTAGCATATCCTTATATCCCTGCATTTTGATTATTATTACGTATTTGTTTTGGTTTAATAATAGGTTGGTTTTTTTTTGCGCGCATAATGCTTTCTCCTACTTTTGCGTAACATCAGCACGGTTAGATAAAGAGCGTTTTATGGTGTTACTATAATCTAGAACATTTATATCAACAGTATTGCAAATATGGTTTGAGTAGCTTTTCTATTAATTTGCTATAAACGTCAGACTGTCCGTCTTACAGTAAACTTATGAACTAAAACACATAAACCAACTGAATTAAAAATACATGTTACAGCTAAGTAACTTTATATTATCGAGATTATTATCACTGTATTTTTTAAAAATCATACATTTAGTTTAAAATATAAAATAGTATTAACTTCTGTGGTGCGTTATTTTCAGACATTAAACTGTTTTTAAACTATTTTTGAATGGGGGGTCAAAAATATACTAGGACACCTATAGAATCAGACTGCAGAGCCCAAATTTGAATTAAGTCCCCAATAAACTTTTTTTGGGGGATTTAAAAATTAATTTTTACTGTTGCTCTGGTCATTTTTACCAGATCAAAGGGTCTTTTTTTACTTCGTGTAATATTGTAACTTAGTGAACAATTTTATATAATTCACTTTATACTGATACAATAAAAAAAACATTACTCTGTTCAATGGAAATAATTTTTTTTCTAAAACAATTAATTTCATTGAAAAATCTGACATAATACAATAAAAAACATAATGCTGAATTTAAACCAATTAGAAATTAGAATTTCCGAAAGAGTGTTTTCACAAAGTGACTTATTTCAAACGTAGTTAAATAATTTTATTTAATAAAAATAAAAAGAATGAGAACCCTACTCATAAAAGATACATACTTTTTAAAAATATTTTTAAAAATATGTTTGAATAATCTTATTTTATATCATATTTTTATATGTGACAAAAATAAATTTGTTGTATTGCATAAACATTTGTTGTCATCTTAATTTATTTAACCCTTTACAGCCAATTTTTATGTGTTTTAATGTATAATAAACATGAAACATTTTTATGTTAATTCATTGATATATTGTAAAGAATTAATTTTCAATTAGTATTGATAGTTAAAATCAAAAGACCTAACTTTACTGTATACTAGCATACAATATTTACGAAGCAAGACACTCTAAAAGCTGAGTATTTTACCTACAAAGGGAAGAAACATTACGATTCAGTAAAAATTATTTAATCCATAGTAAAAAATAAACTTTAAAATCCTAATAAAAATTGATGTGGGCAATTGTTCTCATTTTTGGCTTTGCAGTATGATTCTACAGATGTCAAAGTATATTTTTAATATACCTTTTAAAAATAGTTTAAAAACAGTTTAAAGAATTAAGTTTTGATTTTGATAAAAATTTGTAGAGATAAGTGTACAGAAATTATATTCTTTATTTTTATTAATTATCCACAAATACAATCACTTAATTTTTAAAAAACTCAGCTACAGGGGCGTCCAAGCTTTTTATTTTGGGGGGGGTAAAATTTTTTTAAGGGGGGGGTAATTTGGTTTTGGGGGGGGTAAAATGGCGCGCGAAGCGCGCCGCAAATTTTTTTTACCCCCCCCAAAATTTTTACCCCGGGGGTAAAATTTGCTTGGGGGGGGGTAATTACCCCCCCTGAAATTTGTTGGCAGGGGTAAAATTTCTTTACCCCCCCCAAAATTTACCCCCGGGGTAAAATTTTTGGGGGGGGTAATTTAAATTTTATAAAAAATTTAGTATTAAAAATGCGCGCGAAGCGCGCAAAAATTTTTTTTGTTAGAGATTTTCTATTTTGGGGGGAGTATTTACCCCCCCAAAATGGTTTGGGGGGGATAAATACCCCCCCCAAAATCGTTGGGGTTGCCTACGGCACCCCCAAGGTAGGGGTAATTTTTTTTTGGGGGGGGTATTGTTCACAAAATTTTGGGGGTGCCTACGGCACCCCCAAAATCGTTTGGGGGTGCCAAATGGCCCATTACCCCCCCCTTTGGACGCCTATGCTCAGCTACAGGCATTATGATAAACTCTAACCCTACGAGGCTTATATCTGCGGTGCCCTAACCCTGCAGGGCTACCAAGTATAACCTAATCTATAATAAAAAATAACTTTGATTCCCACCCCCGCACTTCTTTTTACATATTTTCAAAACGAATTTAAAAACAAGTTTTTGAATAGACAAAGCTTTTTCTTTACATAAAAAAAAACAATTAAATATAATTGTACTAAATATTTTATTTAAAAATTTTTTGAAATGTTTTCACACCAATTATCTAGCTAACTTTGTTATACATTTTTCAGGGATATTTTCTTCCCCTCTGATTTCTCAGTTTAAAATAATAGTAAAAATTTGTAAAATAAAGGGTTGTAGGTAGATTAATTTCACCATTAGTTTTATCCTCCATCATGAATTAACTCATAATAAAGAGGCACATTTTTGGGTTAGCTATAGTACTTTTGTTCTTTTTAACATATGCATTTTTTTGATGATGGACGTTACACATTCAATTTAGCAAAAAAATAAAGATGGCAAAAAAGTAATTGGATGCCTATTTTTACGAAAAGACCTCGCTAAACTTATAACTGATATAACTCCATTTCAAAGGGAAGCTTCTTGTAAGTTCTGAGAAGTTGCTGTATCTATATAATGGAGGGGCTGCGAACAAATTTCTTTACTTCATTCATACCAAATAGCTTAATAGATCTTAACAAAACAAATACTAACCATTTTAGGAGAAAATTTATTAGACACAAAAATCCAGGAAAATTTTAAAACATATTATGGCGCTTCGCGCCATCAACTCATGCCTTCAATATACTCCCTCATTTGTAGTGGGATAAAGTTTAAATTTTTCTATCCTCTAATTTAACAATTGATTTTGCTGTTTTTAGATTGTGTACATACTTTGTATTGTATGTACCCTTTTTTTTAATTGGACTTTCGATCTCCATTCTATTTAAGTTTGTTATTGTTCCAAGCTTCAGTTTAGTTTTCATCAGACATAGATAGAGTAAACAATTATCTTATAAAACCCAAAGTAAGTCTTCAATATTTTAAACGATTTTTTTACATTTTTTTACATCGTCTATACATTCATATGTCCTATCAAATTCAAACCTCATTAGAAAGATTCCGGTGACAATTGGGTATAAAATAAAATGTATAATCGTTTGAAGAAATTTAATGCAACTGTTTTAAAGGAAAACTCTTTATATAAAAGTAATCGGATGTCTGTGTGTGTGTGTAGCAAAGAATCTCGCTAACCACTGACCCCAATTGATTACTTCTTACAGCGAAAGAGGACACTTCAAAACAAATAATTTTCATTTTTATAAAACTAAAATAAAAGAGATGGGCCAACTTACCCTCAAGAGAAACTATAGGACTCTACTAGTCTATGTGCTTAGTTGCTAGTATGTACTGTTTTAAGCAGAAAAGTTTCTCTATGATAGGTTCTTTGTTAGTATCTCTATTTATTAAGGATGGGTTTAGTTCAGCTTGCAGTACTGGCATGCCTCTGTCTAACTCTTTCTAATGGAAATCCGGTAATATTTCCTACATTTTTAAGCCCATTTTGGTACATATTCTGTATAGAAGGTTACTACATGGCAGGTCAAGTATAGGCCATAAGTGCATGTAGAGGAAGGACTTTCCATTTCCAGCTTGCAATGAGAGGTTCTTTTTAGTACCATCATTGGACGAATTTTAAGGTATTAAACTGTTAGTCCATCAATTTCACTGCATTTAAAAAGTTGAAAAAACAGCTTTTAAATTTGTATTGAACTTTTTGTATCCTTATTGCACCATTTAAAACAATTTAATTGTCATATTTGCAGGTTGATACTGGGCTTATGCGAGCCAAGAGGTCCATCACTCTCTTTAAGGTTTTTTTTAAGTATACTGCTGGTCAATATATTCTAACCTTATCCTTAAGTGGCAAAGCATAAAAAAAATCATGCATGGGAAATGACTGAAGGACTGACTGACTGATTAATGGAGGGACAGACAAAATGAATCATAGAGTAGCTTCGCTAATAAAAGGAGGGAGGAATTGTAAGTTCCACTGCATAAGTAAAGGATTTACCCCAAAAAAATTATTTGTTTACATACACTATTTGTTTATTTCTAAAAATTCCTGTTTTCCATTTTTACATAATATCATCAAACACCCTAAAGTAGCCAAAATGTTTTGTTCCTTTAATGTATTTGTTTCATTTTGAATCACTATTGCAAGTTTAGGCATTAAAAATATCTTTATAATCAGTTTTCAATATGAAATACTTTGTACATTTTTTAGAAATTTGAATATTTTTTTCTAATTTCAGGATATAGGTAAGAGAAATTGTCTTTAAGAAGAAGTTGTAAGATAACCTTTTTAATTTTTGTTTATCCAAAGATTTTAAATTTTTGAAGAAAAAAAAATATTTAAAATGTAATTAAAGGAAAAATTTATTAATATTAAAATATTTTCAGATGAAGATCTAGACTATGGTTTTGGCAGGTACTGATGGGATTTTTTTGCATTATAATTTGAACAATAAAAAAGTTAATTACAATTGGGTTTTAAATATAATAATACAATGAAATTGTTTTTGTTTAGAAAGAAAAGGTCTCCACAAGCAGATAGTAGTGATGAAAGTTCAGAGGAGGCAAGAGGAAGTGAGAGCAATTCTGAATCTTCTGAAGAAGGAAGTGGAGGAGGCAAGGGAAGGGGCAATGGAAAAGGTAGAGGTAATAGAGGTAAGAGATCACCTCAAGAAAGTTCATCAGAGGAATCAAATGAAAGTAGTGGGGATAGTTCAGAAGAATCTTCTGAAGAAGGAAGTGGAGGAGGCAAGGGAAGGGGAAATGGAAAAGGTAGAGGTAATAGAGGTAAGAGATCACCCCAAGAAAGTTCATCAGAGGAGTCGGATGAAAGCAGTGGAGATAGTTCAGAAGAGAGTAAGGAAAGGAAAAAGAGATCACCTGACAATGATTCTTCTGAAGAGTCAAATGAAAGCAGTGGAGATAGTTCAGAAGAGAGTAAGGAAAGAAGGAAGAGATCTCCTGACAATGACTCTTCTGAAGAGTCAAATGAGAGCAGCGGAGATAGTTCAGAAGAGAGTAAGGAAAGAAGGAAGAGATCTCCTGACAATGACTCTTCTGAAGAGTCAAATGAGAGCAGTGGAGATAGTTCAGAAGAGAGTAAGGAAAGAAGAAAGAGATCTCCAGACAATGATTCTTCTGAAGAATCAAATGAAAGCAGTGGAGATAGTTCAGAAGAAAGTAAGGAAAGGAGAAAGAGATCTCCAGACAATGATTCTTCTGAAGAATCAAATGAAAGTAGTGGTGATAGTTCAGAGGAAAGTCTAGAAAGGAGGAAGAGATCACCTGACAATGATTCTTCAGAAGAATCAAATGAAAGCAGTGGAAACAGTTCTGAGGAATCTCTTGAAAGTGCAGAGAGTAATGAAAGCGAAGAGTCAAATGAAAGTACTACCAAAAAATAAATGCCTGTGTGAAATATACAAAATAAATATGAAATTAGTAACTATTAATAAAAAGTTTTCCAATAATTTATTAATTTATGAAAATTTTAGCTATCATTGAAATAGAAGAATAAAACATAGATCCATATCTTTTCATAATTACTTTAAAATATAATTGTATAGCACTAAAGTACAAGGATAAGTTAGGTTAAAGGGTGTGCAAAAAAAATGCAGACATTTTAAAATTTAGATTGCGCGGCTTGTGTTAATAGTAGAAAAACGTTATGCATACCATTAGAACTGCTATGAAGTCTATTTTTTGAAAATATAAAAACGATTCCTGTGCTACGTATAGTTTAGGAGCTACGTAGTAGAATGTCCCAAATGACTTAAAACTTGACTTGCAAGTAAATCATTAAAGATTAAAGTAAATAAAAAAAATATGTACCTTTTTAAAATTCAAATTGCGCGGCTTGTGTTAATAGTAGAACAACGTTATGTATACCGTTAGAACCGCTATGAAGTCTGTTTTATGAAAATATGAGAACCATTACTGTGCTACTTATAGTTTAGGAGCTACGTAGTAGAATGTCCCAACTGACTTACAACTTGACTTGCGAGTAAATCATTAAAGATAAAAAAAAGTGTGTGCCAAAATGCGGACATTTTTAAAATCCAAACTGCTCGGCTTGTGTGAATAGTAGAAAAATGCAATGTATATCGTTAGAATCGTCATAAGCTGTATTTTTTGGAAATATAAGCACAATTGTTGTGCTATTTTTAGTTTAGGAGCTGTATTGATAAATGTGAGAAAAGTGGAAAAATTTAATCTTTAATGATTTACTCGCAAGTCAAGTCGAATCGTTTTTATATTTCCAAAAAATAGACTTCAAAGCGGTTCTAATGGTATGCATAACGTTTTTTCTACTATTAACACAAGCCGCAAAATCTAAATTTTAAAAATGTCAGCATTTTTTTTGCACACCCTTTACATTGCAGCCCCAATATATTTATTACTCTTGATGGCCTGTACAACAAAATAATCAATCCAACTTAAAAAGAATTTTTTTGCAGATAAAGATTTTTGTTTAATTAAGTCACATATGATTTATCAATCTAGCTTTGAAAAGCATTTTTAAGTAGTAGATTATTTTTTCTGTAGCCTACAATTTTTCAAACCACTGAACTGGTTGAGTTTTCCATATAAGTGAAGCTTCACATAGAACCCAGGAAGTTTTTAAAGTTATTAGTCTAGTCTACGGATGGCTTCAGGCTATTTTTCTGGCCTTTCTCTACCCTTCTAATACTTAGACCCTTGTTGCTAGTGATGAAGCCTATAATTTTAGATAAATCAAAAAGAAGGGAGGTTGGCTTTTCATTTGTTTGTTTTCTTAATCAGGTCAGGTCAGGATAAATCATAGATAGATAGGTAGGTAGCCCAGCAGAGTTAAGGCATCACAGGTATAGGTCCTGCTGGAGTTAGGCATAGAAAGAAACTACATCCTCCACACCTTATTTTAAATTTATTTAAAAACAGAAATTACTAGTTATAATTTGTATAACTCAAAACTTTTCATTCCATATTTTCTTCAATTACCTATGCCTGACGAATACTATGCTTGCTGACTTTAATATTGTGATGGAATAAACCTATTAATTTAAGAAGAATGTATGGTTTGTGTTTTATGCTGCAGGCAAAAACAGAAAAATAAATAGGCTTAAAAGGGCGTAAGAAATGAATTTTAAATGAGAAAAAAATCTTAGGGAGTAGCTTAAATAGCCTAAAAGCTGCCTAGACAAAAATGACTTCTCCAAAGGTCCAATTGTTTACAGTATCTTACATACTGACTTTTTTCGCATCGTATTATAGACAATTATCTGTGAATATGAAAAGGGAGCCAACAAAATATTTTAATTCTTAACAAAAAACGTTACAGCTTGCGACAGGACCTGTTTGAATCCACTGGAATGAAATCTGATTTGGAACCATTTTTTTGGGTGTTGATTGTATATGTATTTATCCATGTGATATGCAAAGAGAATCCCTATGAACAGGCAATGCAGTATTAGAGTTAGGCTAGGGGTAAGGACGTTCAAGCTTTTCTTTTGTGATGGGGATAAAATTAGGGTTTTTAAAAGGTTGGAGTGGGATAATCTAATGTATTTTAAAAATTTCAAGGGGATGAAATGAAGGGTTTCAAAGTTTGAGGGAAGGTATATAACCCTTACTCCCCAAAATAGGATATTGTAAAGGAGAAACATGTCGGTTAAGTGGTTACAGACAGGCAAACTATCAGACATCATGTTACTTTTTATATAATGAAGAAAGGAAAAATACTTGCAGTTAAGAACCAATACGGACATAAAGCCAAAAAGACAGACAAAGCAAATTCCCTCTTATGGTCTGTCTGCAACATCATGGTCTGTTGGTAATTCAATGCACTCAAGTCATGCAAACACTTGCATCTCACAAATCAAGGAATATGTAAACAACGCCATAGGAGAGACTTCTACATCTATTGCTGCTATTAATAGCATTGGACGCCAATAGGCGAATCTTTTGAACGTGCTCAGTTAGGACTTCCAGACAAGGATTAAGAGTTGGTTGTCCGACGGATGTTACTTTAACTAAGCCCAACGTCGTGTAATCAGAAACAAGAGTATCTTATAATTCACTTCATTTACTTATACATTTATTCTAACATATCCTGTAAGATGAAGAAGGGAAGAATTTTGAGGGTAGTAAGAAATGAGTAGTAATATGGGTAAAGTTACTTAAACCGAAATTGTACAGCCTACCCCCAGCCCCTTGCTTGTAATCTAAGATCTCGCAAACGTTACATTGTTTTTCTAGAAATTTTTTTATCAATCCAGCCATGTTTTAGTCTATTAAACATAGAAAGGGGAGAGAGGTTTGGTATCTGTTGGGGGAAAAATGGATTTTACCGTAATATGCAATAATATTAAGAGAATCTTCATTTATACAGTTACTCAACAAGGAAGTTTACAACTCACAGGTTTTCAGCTTGACAATCAATACACAAAGATATCTATCCATCTATCCAGGGAAGTCATGTTTACCCCCCCCCCCCCCTACTTTTTTTAAAGATAGGGATGCCATTGTTATATTCCCGTGTTTTTTTTATACATACATTTTTTGATATCCAAAATGTGAGTATTATGTACAACTCCCCCCCAACCTAATAATTTAATATCCCCTCCCATAAAATATTTTTTTAGGGGGGAGTGATATTCAGCAATCTTTGCGCATCATTTCATTTTCCTCCTTCAAAGGTGAATTATCCACATTTCCAGATTTTAAGCTCCCCCCCCCCCCCCACAAGAAAAAATTGAAATCATCTAACCATTTGTATATCTATCTATACACGTATTTGTTAGGGATCTTGGACAAAGTAGCTTCGGACAAAGAAGCTTCAGGACAAAGTAGCTTCAGGACAAAGTAGCTTCAGGACATTTACTTAAACTGTTTTTAACCTATTTTTAAAACGTATATAAAAAATATACTATGACACCAGTAAAATCAGACTGCAGAGCCTAAATTTGAATTAAGTCCCCAATAAACTTTTTTGGGGGGATTTAAATATTAATTTTTACTGTTGCCGTAGTCATTTTGATCAAAGCAAAAGGTCTTTTTTTTTATTTGGGTAAAATTCGTAGCTTTTAGAGTGTTTTGCTTCATAAATATTGTACTCTGGTATAGAGTAAAATTAGGCCTTATGATTTTACTATAAAAATTCACTAAAAAGTTAAATCTTTACAATATACCAATGAATTAACATTAACATGTTTGTGTTCGTTCACCTATTTTAAACACATAAAAATTGGCTGTAAAGGGTTAAATTTGATGTCAACATGACAAGATGTCAACAAATGTTTATGCAATACAACAAAATTATTTTTTACACATATACAAATATGATATAAAATAAGATTATTCAAACTTATTTTTTAAAAATATTTTTAAAAATTATGTATCTTTTACGTGTATAGTTTTCATTTTTTTCATTTTAATTAAATAAAAATTATTTAACTACATTGTAAATAAGTCACTTTGTGAAAACACTCTTTCGGAAATCATAAAAAATTGAAATGAAACAAGAAATCTTATTGGTTTAACTTTAGCAAATGTGTTTTATTGTATTATGTTAAATTTTTTACTGAAATTGATTGTTTTAGAAAAAAAATTATTTCCATCGAACAGAGTAGAGTTTTTTTATTATTGTATTGATATAAACTGAATCATATAAAATTGTTCTGTAAGAAACAATTTAACCCCAAACTAAAAGTTGCTTTTGCTTCCGTCAAAATGATCACAGCAACATATAAAATCAATTTTTAAATCCTCCCAAAAAAGTTTATTGGGGACTTAATTCAAATTTGGGCTCTGCAGTCTGTTTCTACTGGTGTCATAGTATATTTTTGATATATGATAAAAAATAGGTTAAAAACAGTTTAAGAAAAGTAGCTTCTCAAAAAAAATTATTCTCCAATAGTAATAAAGGTCATGGCCGCAGTGCTCAGCCCCCTGGCCTGCCTAGCCGCGGGCGCTCGGCCCCCTAGCCTATAACCTAACCTAACCTAATCTATGTTAGCCTCAGGACATTTATTTAAGTAAAATATCCTCAACTGTTAATACATAGGTAGTTTGGAATTTCGTGGATTTTACAAAAAGTGGTTAGTAGAGTTTTACAATCTTTAATACTGTTTTTACAATTTTTTAAATGATGTTTTTACAATTTTTAGGTTAGGTTAGGTTAGGTTATAGGCTAGGGGGCCGAGCGCCCGCGGCTAGGCAGGCCAGGGGGCCGACCGCTGCAGCCATGACCTTTATTAACAGTGGAAGCTACTTTGCCCGAAGCTACTTTGTCCGAAGCTACTTTGTCCTGAAGCTACTTTGTCCTGAAGCTACTTTGTCCTGAAGCTACTTTGTCCGAAGCTACTTTGTCCAAGATCCATTTGTTAGTTCTCATTACACTAATAGAGAATCATTTAAATTAATATAGGGACGTTTCCTCAAAATAGGTAAAAATCTTTTAGATTAAGCAAGACTTAAGGTATCGCTGAGGGTTGAGATTTTCTAATCTAGAAGATCATATAGGAGTTCTGAAGTTCTCTCTTTTATGTTGTTTTTGGTCTACCTGGCATTTTCTTTCATTGGGAATTCTCTGTCAAGCCTTCATTGGTTAAATTATCATGTCCTTTCCTCAGAGTGTGCCCTAACCATCTCCATTTTCTTTGTTTTATTGTCAGCTTGATGTCTGACATATCACTGCGATTCAAAAGTTTAACATTTGTGATCTTATTTGGCAAAAAGATCTTGTGGATTCTCCTGAGACTTTTATTAAAATATGTCTTTGGCTTGGAGACAATTGCTGTGTTCAGAAATCTTGTTTTTAGACTTTGTAATGCTCCGTTGTAAATGATCCTGTAGTTAGAAGATAAATTTATATGCCATTGACATAACCTTATATTGTAAATAGAAAAAAGCCTTATTAAGTAACTTGCTTTAAAATCTAGTGTTTATTTGTGGGAATGTATATAAACTAAAATGTATTTGAAATTAAATGTTTAGGCAACACTAACTATTATTATTGAAATTTAAGAAATAGGGAATAGTAAAAATAGTAGCATTTTTGAATAATTTAAACTTATAGAGTAGTTTCGTTGTTTAACTTTGTCAAATAGATTCATTTGTTGCACAATAAACTGCCATTATCCTTTCCTAGTAAGTTTTTTTGTCTGCATATTATGATTTCGATAACTACTGAACTATTTGAACTCCATTTAAGTTAAAATTCATATAGGATAGTTCATTTTTATATCTGAGTCTATGGATGGTTTTAAGATAAATTTCTGTCCTTATCTACTTCTTTGAATTATAAATATAGAGCCCCTATATAAAAAAAGATTGGGCTGTATAAAGTAATTATGTCTGAGCTTTTTCACTAAAGAGGTAATTTTATTCATGATAATTTGAAATTATATTTTTGATAATGTCCTATCCCTAAAACCTTATATTTCATGAATATAAACAACAAATTATTTATTTGGTGTTTATACGTTTCAGTAAAATTATTTCACTCAAATATGTTATATAACGTTAGCTAAATCTTCAAGATTGAGAAGACATTGGACTCTAAATTATTATTGTACCCAAAGTTTTATAAACAAGCTCTGTCAATTATTAATCTATTACCCTATAAAATCTTGAAGAGTTGTTATACCAACAGTGTCTAAACTTTTCAACCACGGTAATTGATTTTTAAATTGGCAAAATAACGACTTCCCCCTCTCCCTCACATACAGTCCTGATGAATGAACGAACTGACTAATTAGTGTTGTCCATGTTAGCAACATTTTTCCCCTGTCATGATATCCACATATGTATATTCTATATTCATTACTACAGTTTAATGTACAGGTGCAGGAGGAGTAATTTTGTTTATCATCATTTACTTTTATAGGATGTACATTAATTTTTCGGCTAATGTATCTTTAAATGTTAAAACTCTGTCACTAAGCAAAAACAAATCTCCCAAATACTTTGCTATTTTGTACTATTTGCATACAGGGATGGACGTCTTTTTGCACATTACTACTAATATAACTGTTACTTAAACCAACTTATTCATCATTTACTTATTAGAAGCGAAGCTTTTCAACATTAAGGGTCGGTCTTTACGTCGGTCGGTCTACAAAATAAACAATAATGGAATAAAGGCAACATTACTTAATAATAACCTTTTCAGCACTTTTAACCACCCCTTTATTCATAAAATAAAGAAAAATAAGGAAGTGTTTTTTTCCCCCAATTTCTTACCCATGCAGGGGGGGGGGGGCATATACTTGCAAGCTATCTAGTATAAATATAGCATAACCTAACCTGAATTGAAGTAATAAACAATCAAACAAAAACTAACTCATTATTTTCAATTTATTAAAAAATAAGAGGGGGTGTTATGGTGGTCAACAAGGTACTTTGTTGAAAAAACGAAAACATTCTTTCATACTAACGGATATACATCGTTATGACGCACATGCCCTAATTATAGAAAAACCAACGGTTTCTAAACAAGGATGACAACATCAACAAGAATCGAAGCACAAACGGACAAATTGAGTTATAGAGCAGATTTTCTGTTCTCATAACAAAGGAAAAAGAGAGAGAATATGCAAAAACTTAAAGATAATCACGAAATCTCAAAGCAAAGTATAGTTTAAATGTACATATATCATAGGACTCTTCAATAGCAGCCGAGAAAATCATAATCTGACTGA
The DNA here is from genome assembly GCF_053477335.1 of Acartia tonsa. NCBI lineage: Eukaryota > Metazoa > Arthropoda > Copepoda > Calanoida > Acartiidae > Acartia > Acartia tonsa. Next base: position 26,492,780 of record NC_137273.1, on the reverse strand, counting down.
CGGACTGACAGACAAAGAATTATTAAGTAGCTTCGCTACCAAAAGACTTAAAAAAGAGCAGTTATTCGAATTAGTGAAAGTAAATTTCTTATCAAAGTTCGTAATCTATATGAAATATCTTCATAGGGTCCACACGAATGTTTGAAAAAAGAAAATATAGTTATTTATCACATCGTATGTAGACACGTTTCAGCGGAAAGTAAAATAAAAAATTTTAAGAATAATTCCAGTTTAGTTATTTATCTTATACAGTAAGTTTTTTTTGTCTGTAACAAAGTAACTCGCAAAGGTTTTTAACTATTTTGGGGTAGAGTATCTCCCTTTCACAACAAAAATGACCCCGCCTCCTTTTTTTTAAAATTTAAAATGAACATCAGTAAGTTTAATTACCTTAAGTGAACCTATAGGCTTCTAGGTGGGCAGCCGCTAGTTGATTTTATAAAGATTTACAAAATTTTGATGAAATTGAAAAATGGGCACAGCCCTAGTTGAAATATTTTCCATCTGAGGATTGAGAATAAAGTAGAAAATTTAAAAAACGCCCAGATTTTAACTAAATTTACCCACGGGCCAAAAGTTAAAGAAAACCTAAAGATTTTATTTATTAAAAGCGGTGCTTTTGTACAAATTATGGTTTGCTTGTCTAAAAGTCTGTATTTAAATGTATATATCCTAATATATAAAGTAATAAGCTTTTTTTTTGTCTGTACCGAAGGATCTCGCTAACCGCTTTCCTTTATAGGGTAGCTTTTCGTTTGTCCAGGGAAGGTTTATAACTATTTTTGGGGAGGTTGCCACAACCCTCCAAAGAGAAATCGCCCCTAAAAATATTTTTTTAAACTGACTTTTTAATCTAAACTTTAAAAAAATATTTTTTATTCAATTTCCCCCTTCTCCAAGTGCCTCTAGATGCCTCTAGGGGCGTAGCCGCTAGTTCTATCACATAAAGTAGTAAGTTTTTTTTTGTCTGAAGCTTAAGATTTCGATAACTACTGAAACTATAGGGTTCTTCATTTCAGGGAGGCTTCACACAGGTCTTGGGATAGTTTTAGACTGTTTTATTTTTATATATGAGTCATAAGATTGTTTTAGTCTATTTTCACTCCTTTTTTTACCACTATGAATACAAAGCACCTAGTGCAGTAGCTTACAAAGCACCTAGACACTAGGGGCGTAGCCGCTAGTATTGAATAAAGTAGTAAGTTTTTTGCATGAATCTTATGATCTCAATACCTAATGAACTAATATAGTTTTCCTTTTTAAAGAAGTTTAACCTATGTCCAGGGATAGTTTTAGGCTATTTTAATTTTTGTTTCAATTCTTTGGATGGTTTTAAGCTATTTTTCTGCAACATCTGTACAGTGTACACAAAATAATTTTATCATCCTTGTTTTTGGAAAAAATTCAAAATGTTCAATTTGATTTCATAATTTATCACAGCTTCTATCAAACATTTTAATAGGAGGTTTTAAATACATAATCAGCTAAAATAAATGGCCTAGAACCTGTATTTGGCCATTACTAAACCTATTCGAATATTGTGGATCGATCAAACAAGCGTTTATGAGATCTTGCTGTACATACATGTTGTTACTTTAGTACCCGACCCAACCATAATAAAACAAGGCTTCTAGTGTATTAAATTGCAAATTTTAATCTTAATCTGATTTTTAAAATAGCTGGCCAATTGAAAAATATAATTGATTTGAATTTAAAACCTATTTTGACCATTAAATTCATTTTAATGCTAAGATAATATGTATTTTATTACATAGGAATTTTTAAGTAGATTTAAAAAAAAATAAGTTAATTTTGTTTTTCTATGGTAATGTAGCTACTCTGTAACTATTATATGTCCGTACGTCCGTTACTTTACACACAAGGGTATCCTATAATGTATCTTAGTTTAGATAAAAAATCAATAAAAAAAATTTTTAATTTAATTTTTTAAAAAAGTTTTAAATAAATTTTTCAATTATTGTTTTTTATGCGTGTGGGAATAGGCGCTCATAAGCCCCCCCCCCCCCCCCAACACACACAAACAAAAAAGTTTTAACCTTGACCCCTACTTGATTTTTTTTATTTATAATCAAATCCCATGATATATACATATTTCGGACGTTAATTACAGGCTTCTTTACCCCTCTGAATTTCTCTACAATGCCCTACCACCCCACCCCCATCAATCCAGTGCACGCCTCTGATTGAGGCCTTCTTGTATGCCTACTAACTAGTGACATAAAAAGATGGTACATGTAAACCAAAACCGTACCAAAATTGATCAACCCAATCAGATTTTACAAATTTGTCTTCCGTTCGTCTGTTCGACTTAAACTTAAGATCTTGCATATACTGCACATAGTTTATATTATGGTTTTAAGCTATGTTTTTAGAAGTGAGACAATACCTTCATGAATAAGAGACCTATAACAAACTATGATTTAACTTTATAATTTTTCATTTTAATATTTTTTTTTTTTAGATTTAAAAAAAAAATCTAAATTACGAAAAATTGGTTTGATCAAACCTCTTGGGGCATAGCCCCTAGAGGCTAGAGGCGAAGCCGCTCGTAATTTATAATGTAGATTATTATTATTGGTGGAAAAGTTTAGACACTGTTACTTTTGACAGACCACTCATGAATCAACCATGACTTTTAATGTTTTTAAACTCATGAATAGGAGATTGTATCATTGAATATAAAATCGTACAAATAAGTAAATTGGGTTATGCGACAATCCCCCCAAAAACTGGGCCAATAAGTCGTGCTAGCCTGGGGGTAACCATTTGGAATGTTCAATTAACCACTACTAGGCCCCGACAAAAGACAATGACAATTATTCTTACATACATTTAGGAATGTATTGTCAATAAATCACTAAATATTACATTTTTTAAACATAACATTGATCTATGAGTCTGGGTTGATTTGGAATCATTAATATTGTCACAAACTTGGAAGGATTTTTACTGTTTTCTATGGGGAGAGGGAGAAGAGTTCAACCATGTCAGGGAAATTGTCCGTACCCCCCATCTTCAAAATTTGAGTAAGGGGGTGGGGAAATATCTAAACCCTTTCAAGAGAAATCAAACTAACCTCCGTTAAAAAAAAAATTTATATTTTTTTTTAGCCAGAATTTAAGATTAGGGCGTATTGACTCCCCCTCACACACAAAAAAGATAGCTAAGGGGTGTAGAAGCTAGTAATCGAAAGGAGACCCTGTTACAGAATATTTGCAATATGGCTTTACAATTGATTAATATCCGCTGTATTAGAACTAGTTCCCAGCCATGATGAAAAATTATGTATGGCATATTATTTTAGACAATTTTCAACGAATAATAAAATAAAAATCATAAATAAATACCAGTTTTGCTAGCCGGGCCTCGGCCCCTCGTGCTTACAAAACTTGATTTAATATAATTTTAATAATTTTCCGCAGAAGATGTCTATAATACGATGCGATAATAACCATTCCATTTTCAATAATCCTAGTCACTGTTCCAGATTAGACCACTTATATGTCTTCTTAATTCTTTACCCATACCCACCACACAGTGGGATAAAATCAGCATTTTAGTTAAAATAAAAAAAAGTGAAAAATTCTTTTAAAAAAGGCTAGCATGGTAATGAATATATTGTGACTCGGTTACAACACCAGATTTCATGTTCTCTAAAAGATGAAACATGCAGCGGGCTAAATATCAAATCCTCCCTTTACCAAACGGGTGGATGAACGAACTGACAAATAAATCAGTTCCATGTTAGCAAGCTAAATTGATGTAATTTAAAAAAAAAACTTTGTTTCTAAATATTGTGTGCAATTTTTCATCTCAACAAATTTTGGGCTAAACTAGATATTAAAGTTAGAGAATGGGGGGGGGGGGGCGGGAGTTATATGTAGCTGTGTCCCAGCCTTGAAGACCCAGTCCCAGCTCTGTATTGGGTACTTTTACCATAATTAGCAAGAGGACATTGAATAAAGAATTATATATAAGTCCCAAAAGTTTTATAAATCCGTTTTTTTTCATTTAATAGCTCAAAAACTTTGAGGACTCTTATCAAATATTGATTGGGTTATACAAACTCTCAGTGTCTAAACTTTTCCACCAATACTGATAATCTATTAATTATATTTTATACACCCATAAGCCCTGTTAGGCTACTAAAAATACTTTCATTAGACTTTTACCCTCCTTTACAATCCTTTTTGTAAACAGAATGATCATAAATTTTATATAATTTTTAGTCTATTTTTAAAATTTACGCGCAATTTGCAACTGTGACTGTTTCTTCTTTACATTATAAATACACAGAGGCATTTTTCTTTGACCTAAAAACAATAACAACTAAATATTAAATTGGCCACAAATAAACAAGAATATAAATGATAGTAGTAGCGAAGAGTGAAGTAAAACTAAAGTTGGAAAATTATCAAATTAGGTAAATTAATGCTTTTCCTCAAAAATCTTGCTAGCACATAATCCCCCTCTCTTATTTTTAGGGCTATCCCGTTTCTTATGTAACCTAACCTAATATAGCCCAAGGTAAAACAATAAAAATGAAAATATGCCCCCCCCCCCAATTTTTTATTTATTTTAAGATAATTGCTTGGGGTGGGAAAACATGTCTGGACACTTTGGTGCAAACCGCCGGTAAATCTTTCTAGTAGTAAGTTGTTTATCTGTTAGTTCATAGTGCATACGTAACGACAGGACGGACGACCAGCCCAAACTACAGCAAAACTTCGCTTGAAAAATGTATTTTTATTTCAGAATGAGATTTTAATTTTATAGGCATATCTAGACTTGTATACGTCTTCTGTATAATTCAAAATAGTACCCAAATTTTTTTAACCATGTTATCTTATTCGTTGGATCTATTAAATTGGGCACTTTTATAATTGTAATTGGTTGACTTCAAACAAGTAGTGTCAATGTTTGTAAGCCTAATTAAAATGAGGAATAATTTTGTTAATTATCATAAAGATGTACATCAATGTATCATTCATTGTCTTATCCCTAAAATCCCTGGGCCTGATATGATTGTACAGATGCAGAATTATAAGAAAGTTACTAGGATATCCTCTCAAGAAACTTTTAACCAATTTTCCTTCATAATTATAATTCACATAATAGATATACACTTTCTAGATAACCATTGAGTGCTGCAGATATAGGAAAATAAACATGGATTTTTGGCAATAAGAAAATAAATTTTTATGCATCCCTAATAATGACAATCAAAATTACTACTAGATATTATCTATTGGTTGATAACTTTAGACACTCCTAGTTTAGAACTTACCAATTGAAATTAAATTAAAATACCAAAAGTTTACGGATAGAATAATAGTTATTTCTCGTATCGTATTATAAACGGCTTTCCGGGGATATAGAATGTACAATTAGAAGATTAAAACTGGTTTTAATCTTATGATTGTATATTTCTATATTTGAAGAAAACTGGATATAATACGATGCTAGACATAGTTTTTTCGTATAAATGAGAACCGGTTCTTATCCACTGGATTCAATTACGAGAAAGTGATTTTAAAACTTTGGGTACCTATGTAATTTACAGCCCCAAGATCCCTTACTACCAGAAAATAAGGCAAGTAATCAAGTCTTGTGTTTTAATGCTTAATACTTCTTAAATCAAAAGAAATGACACTATGAGAGAACAGACATGTAATTTTGTGTAAGAGTTAAGAAAATCATTAAGAACGCAGTATTAATAATCATCCATCAATGGTACTGAATTAGCAGCACAAATCGAAATACAAGTGACTCTCCAACAATAGTTTGGCTCATTATCTTGATGGGGAAGGCCCTCCTCCTTCATCATCAACCTCATTCCAAATGCTGCCTCACGTATCACTCTACCCTATTCTATCCCCTGCCTCAAAACCCTCTGTTGTGTGAGTATTAACAAACATCAAACCAGAACTGCCTGAATATCAGTCAAGATTATTAGATTTTCAGAAAGAGGAAAGTCATTTTCTAGTAAATCCCGTAAAGGTGTGTGTTATAAGGCCTAAAAATAGTAGTAGAACGATAAGGTGCTCTATATATTTGTATTCCCTATTGAATAGAACAATAGGGAAATTTTTTTTTTTTTTGATAACCGTACCTGGAATATCTTAAAAAAATAAGAAATTTCTATCAAACGCTTTGTTTGGCTCAAACTGACTAAAATTTAAAAAAATATAATTATAATAATAATGTTTTCTATAGGTACAAGGTAAAGGTTAAGAACAATCTATACCATTAAACAAAGGAAGAAGCCATTCTTTACAGCAACGGTGCCAGATGTACACATTTTGTGCGTAATGTACGCATTTTGGACCTAATTTTTGACAAATGTACACATTGGGCAAAACCGATGAGGATGTACGCATTTTCAACATTTTTATAAAAATGTACACGTGTACACACAAAAATTGAAATTTTCCTTACAAAAATGGACTTTTGTCCCCCAAAAATTGGCTTCCTTCCTCGTGTTTTTTGGTTATAAACATTGAAGTTTAACTGAATATTTATATTTTTTGTAGTAACTTGTAAAATTACAACTGAAAGTGTTAGGTTGACTCCCTCTTCTCTCTTAAGAGCTCCTAGATGCCTCAAGTGTAATTCCTATTAGGATAGCATAGAAAATCCCCCTCGTACCCCATCCCCTTCTCCCCATTCCCCCCTCCCTTTCCCCCTTCCCCCCCAAAATGTACACATTGGAGGTCCAATGTACACATTATTTGTACACTTTGATCTGAAAAATATCTGGCAACTATGCTTTACAGGTTGATTTATTCAAGGTGACAAAAATTAGTTTTATGTTTGTGGAATTTCATGTTTGTTTGCTTTGAAGTAGAAGGTTTCAATGTGCATTGTTTCATTTCAATTTCACTACAGCGAACAACTACATTTTAGAACATTTTTTTCTGTAAATTAAACTTTCATTATCAAAAAACTAACTTGTTTTTCAACTATATTTTGGTCAATCTTTATTATAAAAAAAAATATTCTGGCTTTAAAATAGGATTTGAAACTAAAAATGACATACTACACAACAAGCAAAGAAAGAATATGACATGCAACCTCCACTTTGAATCTCTTACCTTCTTATATAGATTGTATATCTGAATGTTTTCAAAATTGTCTGTATGTAACTTGTTGTGTTGGTTTGTTTTACTAAGTCATTGTATTAATGATTTGTTAAAGTTTCATTTTAATGTTCACTGCTCGTACAACCTGTAAAGAATGGCTTCTTCCTTTATTTAATGGTATAGATTGTTCTTAACCTTTACCTTGTACCTATAGAAAACATTATTATTATAATTATATATATTTTTAATTTTTGTCAGTTTGAGCCAAACAAAGCGTTTGATAGAAATTTCTTATGATAGATATTCCAGGTACGGTTATCAAAAAAAAAAAAAAATTCCCTATTGTTCTATTCAATAGGGAATACCACTATATAGAGCACCTTATCGTTCTACTACTATTTTTAGGCCTTATAACACACACCTTTACTGGATTTACTAGAAAATGACTTCCCTCTTTATAAACTTAACAGAAAATTAACAATAAACATACTTGTTATAAAAACTGATATGGGATAGCAATAGCTTAGTTTGATGCCCTCTAACTTGGCCTACATTTGTATGTTACTATATAAGCTCCAAAGTAAGAAAATATTTCCCGGGAGACCTGGATAATCTCTGAGACCATGTTTGATATGTGATGGACTGAGGCATAGACTAGTCCCTGTCTATATTGCCTAAATTCATTGTATTGCTAAAACATCATTGAGGGGTTTAATATTTGCAGGTAAAGCTGCCTTTGGGATTTTTCAAGTATAATCTTCATAGCCACACAATTTTATATTTCTTAGGTATCTTGACAAGTTAGCAGAGATGATGATATAAATAAATTAAACAATAATATACTAAACATACTACACTAAACTAATTAATTAAATACATACAATTAATTTTAACATGATCGTAACCATCATAATCCTCCATTCCAGTGAGGCAAATGTGCACTGACTTTATATATAATGGCAAGAAACAATGAGGAATATTTAAAATTTAACTGGCTTCTTAGCGTCGCAAAACTGCTACATAATCCTCCAGCCCAGAGATTGATATAACATATATCATTCAAATCTTGCAGAGAACTAATTTTCTTATTGATGACTGCCATATAGGACACCGTTTGTAATAGACTTTTGTGAAATTAAGTGGGCTACTTGGTAGAATTGGTTCTTTATCCTCCAGCCCAGAGATTGGCATTAAAGTGTCCTTTCCATCATATTGAAGTGTTTGATCATAGTTTAAGACTGCCATACAGGAACATATCAGACTTTAAATTTGATGGGCTACTTGGAGAAGTTATATTGCTTCATAATCCTCCTGCCCAGAGAGTGACATTCAACTGTCCTTCCCATTATGTAGTGTTTGGACTTTCAATGGAGACTTGAACTTAAAATTGTTTAACTCCAATAAGATTTGATGGCCTTAGTGGGAGAGTTGATTTGATTCATAATCCTCCTGCCCAGAGAGTGACATTCAAGTGTCCATCCCATCTTCTGGTAAAAAAATTTATTTGATGGCAGTTGCCACACAGGTATACCATTTGTATCAGATTTACCTGTTAAATCTTGTGGGCAGGGTTTCGGATCCGGATCCGGATCCGGATCCGCAAGGATCCGCATATTTTGAGTCCAAGGATCCGGATCCGGATCCGCAAAAAAAATGCGGATCCGGATCCGGATCCTTAGACTCCAAAAAATGCGGAAAAAATGGAAAAATCTACCTAAATTTATATAAAATCTCAGACATTCTCTTGATGAGAGCCAATCTTTAAGGTTTAGGTTCAGACTTGAAAGTTAAAAGTATTTTTGACTTCGAATTGAAGAATAAATTTTTTTAAAAATTTGGTGATTTTATTTTTATTGTCAAAGATCCGGATCCGGATCCAGTAGGATCCGGATCCGGATCCGGATCCGCACTGACCAAATTTTGAGGATCCGGATCCGGATCCGGATCCGCATAAAATCAATGCGGATCCGAAACCCTGCTTGTGGGCTTTCTTAGGGGTAAAAGGCTATGTGGCTTCATAATTCTCCTGCCCAGAGATTGAGATTAAAATATTCTTCCCCATCTTCTAGACCTAGTTCTGAATTTTATTATTTATGACTCCCATGTAGGAACATCATCACTTTCTTATAAGATTTTATGGGCTTTTTAGGGGTAGGGTTGAATTTCTTCATAGTCCTCCTTAACATTTAAATGTTCTTCCCATTTTAGAGTGTTAAAATTTTATTTGGAGAATGCAATACAAGAACAAAATAAGTAACAACCTACTGTAGTAAATGATGGGGAAGTAGAATTGCTTCATAATCCTCCAGCCCAGAGAGTTACATCCAAGTGTTCTTCTCATTTTAGTGAATTTTTATTGCATCATGTAGAAACCGGTTAATATCTGGTGGCCTAAAACCAGTTTAATGGTATATTGTGTAGAGCATTGGATGATATCCAGTTTTCTAAAAATAGAAAAATGTACAATCAAGAGGTTAAAGACAGTGTTTTAAACCTGTGCCTTCATCATCACAGGGTCAAAAAAACTGGTTTTCATCTTATAATTTTACATCTTTATATCTGCATAAAGCTGTTCAAAATCTGATGCTAGAAATAACTATTTTCTACTTATAATTACAGAGCTGGATCTTTAAATCATTTTAGTGGTGAACCGGATCGGGGTGTGCTAGAGGTGGGCTGAAGGTGAGCCACAGCCACTAATAAAAAACATTGATCTTTAAAAAGATTTTTGGCGCGGTTTGATCCCCGCCCACAGTGCCTTCGAAGGTGCTTTGACTTTAGTGTCAGAACCTAAATTGGGACAAAGTGCATTTCATTACCCTAGGTTAGGTAACTTTGCTTTTATAAAGTTAGTCATAAAACCTCTCTATATATGATTTATTTAAGGCTGAATTTCCGTGACCTTAGCAAAGCAATTGATAAAAATGGCCATTAATTAACTCACTTTAGGAGTGGTTTTATGAAGAACTTTATAAAAGCAAAATTTTAAATAAATAATCTTTGCTTTTCTTGTCATGATTATGCGGTAACTTCTAGTGGGTAAAAATTGAACTTGAAATTTCCAAATTAAATTTTCTGAAAAACTGCTGCATTTTAGATTTTATTGAAAAGTGAAATGAAGTTACCTAACCTAGGGTAATAAAATGCACTATGTCCCAATTTAGGTTCTGACACAAAAGTTAAAGCAACTTCGTTTGCACTGTGCACCGGTACAACTTTATAACTTTAGCTGTGTCAGTACAATATTTTATATAAAATATCTTACTGACACGGCTAAAGTTATAAAGTTTTATATTGTTTTATAATAAAACAATAAGTAATTAATTGCAATAAAATATCAAACTAATTGAAAAAAAAATGTATTTATTAAATGTGGTTTACCCCGATTTGGCGCAGTGGTTACACTAAGTGAGTGTGACTGCCGCGCTAGAGGCGCGCCACTGGGTGCGCTGGTTTGCCTATGCCCTTTTGATTCAAAGATTGATATCTTGGTGAGCCGATCTGGCGCGCCCTGATCTGGCGCACAACTAAATGATTTAAAGATCCAGCTCTGTAGTTAGTAAGTTCTTACTGTGCAGATAGACATACAGAGATCCTGTAGATTGATATCGAATGTTCCTTTATTTTCATAAATCTATTATTCTAACTTCTAGAGGCTCTAGCAATGCATTTTAATTAGTTGATAAGGAAGTCAATAATTAAGCTCAAACTTAAGTTTGAATTTTTTTTAAAAAGCGTAGCTTCTCTATTTTTAATTAATTACTTTAATTCTTTTATAGACATTTTTTTGTAGATAATTTTCTAGTCATTTTACTTGTAACTAACTTGTCTGTCTTTTAGTTTTGCTGTCAATCATATTTTAAACCATTTGTCATTATTTATTTTTGAGCTTTGCTACTTTTAAATGTTGACATCCTTGTTTATCTGAAATGCAGGCGAGAAAATTATAATTTTCTTGGCATCTTAGAGATGAAAAAAATTAATAACGAACAATTAGTTATTATGATGATGTGAATTTTAACTAATTTTTTTAAAATATTGATTATTGGATTAAATAATTTTTTTATTATCCTTCTTATTTCACGTCGCGAAAAAAGGGATGGCTAAACTACACCCAAACCATCTGATCGATCATGTAGATATCATCAATTTGACATCTCGCATTGTCCTATATATTGTATTGGCTATAAATTTAACAATTTTCAAAAGATTGAAAGAGAGGGGGATTTCAAATTATGATAACTTTAAAATTGTAATTCTTATTTTAGCCAGCTACTGGTTTTACTTTATTAGAGTACATGATAATAATATATTTATTCTTACGTTACATCTAACTTTATCTAGCTTAGGGATAAGACAGTGAACTGTTAATTCTAATACAAACCAATTATGATTATCACTCATGTTCATTAAGATTATTGTTAGAAACATTGTACTAGTTTGTACCAACCAATCAGGATTTAATAAAAGTTCCCAGCTTTTCAAATCCAATGAATGTGAGGACGTATTCATAAAACTTTATGTACCAGTATAGATTATTATCCAATGTCCCCTCCCTCCCTGGTTGAAAGTACACAAAGGCCCCTCAGTTTGACACCAATTTTGTTTCAATCATTATTTTTAGACATCAACACTTATTTCACATTGTTGTACAGCTCATTTGTTACGTGCACTTCGATTTACCATCAGGGTGTGGATACAATGTAACCTGTCCCGGGGGCAGGGATGTGTCAACACTTTCGCTTGAAATTTCAATCTTCACCCTGTAATGTTTTTGTACTGGACAAAGTGTCTCAAAATTCAGCTATGTAACATAAGCTGTAAAAATTGGAAAGAATTTTAATAAATATAATAGATTTGAAATCTGCATAAAATTTTAAGGATTTTTTATAAAATTCGTTTTTTATATAATTCATTATTTAAAAGCGCAAATCCAATTTAAGTTAATAAATTTTGACCAATAGGATAGGTGGATTGGAAACTACCTGCGCTCTAATTGGTTGAATGATGTACATCACTTAAGCTTCTCCAATCAGGGCGCAGATAGTTTTCAATCCACCAATCACAGATGTCAAAATTATTTAACTTAATTTGTATTTGCGCTTATAGATAAAGAATTATACAAAAAACGAATTTTGTAAAAATTCCTTAAAATCTTATGCAGATTTCAAATCTATTATATTCATTAAAATTCTTTCCAATTTTTATAGCTTAATGTAACATCATAAAAATGAGGGATTATCCATCTCTTTTTTAGAATTTTTAGTGTTCTACTATTTTTTTCAATTTTAAAATTTGAGTACCCTCCTCACCCCCCCCCCCCCCAAACAACAAACAGCTATTTTAGGTTAGGTTAGGTTATAAGCTAGGGAAACGAGCGCTGCAGCTAGGCAGGCAAGGGGGCCGAGCGCTGCGGCTAGGCAGGCTAGGTAGCCGAGCGCTGCGGCCAGAGTTCATAGAGTTCTGTTGGGGGGGTACTCAAATTTTCAAAATTGAAAAAAAAATTTCTAAGAGGATATTACCGAATTTTCTTTCCCACTTCTCCTCTCATCTAACTCATTTTTATTACGTCACAAGGCTGATTTTTGAGACACTTTAAAAACATTACAATGGATCATTACATGGATGAAAAACATTACAGGATGAAAAAAGGCGAAGCCATGTCTTCTAAATTCAAATTTTAAGCAAAAGTGTTGACACATACCCGCTCCCCCCCCCCCCCCATCTACCACACACTATAATATCTTAAGTATCTGAATAAATGGGATATTTTTTGAAAATCAACCCTATGTTTTCAATAATCTGTTCACATATGTTTAACACAATGTTTTCCTGTTTATCTTTTGTAAAAGAATCTGGACTACCAAATTATCATTATTATTATTATTATCATTGCTTACCCATTTTGCTCATCTACTATTTCCTCTACTAGCGGATTCGCCCCTAGAGGCATATAGCAGCACTTAAAATGTTTTCTTTCAAAATATCTTGTTTGAGAAATAATTTGTCTATGTTAAGATTAGCTGTTTATATTCACTTTAAAATATTTGGTATTTTTGGGCCATTTTTCTTAGGAGATTTGCAGTACACTTCTCAAAAATAGTTATAAACCTTCCCAGGACTTATGAGAAGCTACATTGTAAAGGAGATCCATATCGGTTCAGCAGTTAACGAGATTATTTAGTTCAGACAGACAGACAAAGAACCTGTTAAACCTTATAATAAAGTAACAGGATGTTTGAGTGTTTGTCTGTGTGTTTGTGTGTTTGTATGTTTGTACCGAAGGATCTCGCTAACCGCTGAACCAATCGGGTTCTCCTTAACAGGGTAGATTCTCATATGTCCCGGGAAGGTTTATAACTATTTTGGGGGAGGGTACCACTACCCTCCCTAGAAAAATATTTTTTTTTTTAATTTCTCGATTTTAGAAAGAGAGTTCAACGAAAAATAAACGTCAAACGCAAAATAGCCATGTTTTAAATATAAAAAAAGCATTTAAAGTGCCATTAGAGGCCTCTAGGGGAGTAGCCGCTAGTTTTATATAAGGAATTAACCAGGAAGGGTAAGGACAACGATAATCAGATTATTTAAAATTGACAAGAATTGAAATATTATTACTTGGATGTTGGATAAGTGATGCTCACAGCTGGCTTAAATAACGATACCTCTATCCACCCCCGTTTACCACTCCCCTTCAACTAAATGAAAGAACCGACCAACTAATGAGATCCATATTAGCGAGCAAAATTAACAAAAGAAAAGGTTTCCCTGTTAATCCTATATTCATTATTTTTACAAGCTACTTGATTATAAATTTTGGATGGCAGACACCTCATTTACCGATGATGTACAAAGCAAGTTTTAAAATTAGAAAACAATTCAAGTCTAAAATACAGCTTCTACCTAATTCAACTGATACTAGCTGTTCTATGAAAGGGCTGAGGGTGTCAGGAAAAAGGCCTAAAACAAATACAAGACATTTATAAGCTTTACTTAAAAATATAACCAAATCGGACCTGTAATATCCGGGATCCTGAGCTTCAGATAAAAAAACCTTAAAACTGAATATATTAGGATTTGGCCTTAACAACCTTTTCAAAATATTTATAAAACTCGATAAAATTATATGTACAAAGATCATAATCAGAACCTGAATTAACCTTCCATAAAAAAAAATTGATGAATGTCTGATGAAAATACAGACTAACAGGCTGACAGATAGACAGAAAAAGTAAATTATACAGAAACTTCGATACTGATCAGGTTTAAATTGATAGTTGATAAATGAATAATGAATAAAGTGATAAATTATTGTACATCCAACGATAATACACAAAATTAATCCATTTAGTGGTTGAAACGTTTGGACACTCAACTTAATGAACCATTTAATCAAAATAAAAGTAATTGAATAAGAAAACATTTCTTAAAAACAACGTGTGGACTTATAATGTAATTAACAGCTTAGACAAGGCCCAATCTGTCCCACTTGAGGAAGACAATTCCTATATGACGTCATATAAATGGAAAAGAAAAAGGGAAGGGGGGAAACAAAATCTATTCAAAAGAGATTGAAGAAAAGGGAATCGTCTTCCTCACAGTGGGACAGATTGGACTTCGTCAACAGCTTAATGTAACCCTCGCTTCCTGAATGATAACACTTTATAACTTCTGAGATGACAATGATGTAGTTTAATAAATTTAAATAAGAGAAATAATGCCCCATTACTATCTTAAGTGTTTTTTTAAATGGCAGGAGACTTTTTACGATACGCCAAAATAATTTTTTAACAGAATATTTTTTTTGTTTCTTCTTTAATAAATTAAAATTATATTTGAAATTTTTTGATAAAACACTAAACAATTTTTATAAGAGTAAATAGCAAACACTAGATATCTTTTTCTAGAAATATTTCTACAAACCATTTAAAAAAAGAACATCAATTGTACTTTTGCAAGATGTAAATAATACAAGTTTATGGTCCAGAGAGAAAGGGGACAATGGGCTGTTTAATACACTAGTTCCTTAAGTTTTATGATAACGTTTTCTTATTCGTCTGCTTATCAACTTTGGTAAATTTTGATTGGTTTGTTAAATAAGTTGAGTGTTAGAACGTTTCAACCATTAATTCTAATTTACAGAAGGGGTAATTGTTTATAACGATTTTTGTATCATCATTAGAGATGAACATCAATTCATTGGCCACTGTCTTATCCCTTTAGATTGCTGCCTATAGCCCCAAATAGCTCCTTAAAAGTTAATAAAAAGTATTTGGAAAAATAATTTACAGAGTTCGCCAAACCAATGTCATTTAGTTTAATATAGAGTGTAAGGTGCTGGTAATTTTGGAGAGGGTAAAACAATATATGATAAATAGATATACATCCCCTATTATGATAAACAAAATTTCCCTTTTGGTTCATTGAAATTATAAGTTTTAAAGTTTGGATACGGGTAGTTTGAACAACAGACAGAATCTTAAAGTGCTCTTATTGTAAGACTAGTAACAGGAAAAATTATAAGATGAATTCCAGTTTTGTTGGTCCAATTGGTAAAAATATGATAATTGATTATTTTATTTTATTATTCGTAGAAAATTTTTAGTACAGGATACGATACATGATTTTTCAGTATAGCTAATACCGGTTCTAATCCTGCAGTTTGGAAACCATTCTGGAAAATAAATTATTCTTTTGACTATCCTCATATTGTTGATTTGTCCATAGCAACTAGCATCCAGGAATTACATCCACAACCCATTAAAATAAGATGACAACATCCGTGTTCAACTTATGTGCTGATATTACATCAACATGACAATATTTAAGTTATCTATAATACAAAGTATAATGATGTCTAACCGTCTGACTGTCTGAAGTTTAAGATATCGGTAACTTTTGAGCCACTTCGGTTCTACTCTTCAGTAATATACCTACTGGTCGTCCTGTGGTGGCTTTAGGCTATTTTCTTGGGGGTGCGAGACAACAAACCCTCAAAAAACAAAAAATCTCATCTCTTGGGGCAAAGCTTCTAAATTCTAGGAGCAAAGCGTCTAGATTCTAGGGGCGAAGCAGATAGTATTAAATAAGGTTGTATTGATTTGTTATCCATAGCGACGTAGCTTACTAATCGTTGCACCGATATGGGCCTCCTTTGCAGTAAAGCTTCTTATAGATCTTGGAAAGGTTTATAACTTTTTTGGGGGGGAAGGTACTTCAACTCTTTAAAGAGAAATTGCCCCTAGAAAAATTTTTTTTTTCTCTACATACCGTTCCCCCCCCCCCCTCTCTGCCCTAGTGGGCGTGTCCCTAGGCCTTTAGGGGCGTACCCGCTAGTAACTATAAATAAATCGATTTGTTATTTCTTGGATCTTACCCCAGAATATGATGTACTCTAATAAAGTGAAACTCTTAACTGGCAAAATAACGATATCTCCCATCAATTCCATTTACCCTGTCAGGGATAAATATTTCCTGATAATGTCTCACCTCAATAATCAGATAATTCAACCGACTGTCTTAAAGCCCTTGTAAGGTAGCTTCACAACTATCTACTCATTGTGTTCTTAAATAGATACAAAAGTGTAGGAAAAAGATGTGAAAAAAAATGTTCCAATCCTGAGCTTTAAGATTCTGTCATTTTGTGTTATCTGAAAGTACAAGACTTTCAGTAATTGGGAAAAATTTTAGGGGGGGTATGCTCAGGAATGAAACAATTTATTTAGGCTTGCTTTGCTTCTCATGGGTGTGCCTCTGGTCATCTAAAATAAGAAGATTTATAATGTACATATAGTACATACCCCACCCCTTCCCTCCTACTGTATGAACAAACTGACAAATAAATGATGCCCATTCAGCAACCTAAATTGACGAGAATTTTTCCCCTGTTATAATATCAACACGCATATTTTATATATTGTGTTGTACAATAGTTACAGTGTGTTTTTTTTTATGAGAACTTTTTTGAAAGCAATTTTACCCCCCTTATAGTTATCAGAATTTAATGATTAATGGCTTATTTTCTTCGTTTTTTAATGCAATTAATAGAACATTAAAAAAATATTACAGTTTTTGTTTGAAAAGTACAGTAAAATGTAAAATTCAAAACTTAGGTGTCAACATCTAAAAATGGTTTTAGCGCATTTTTCTTATGTTCAAATTTTCCACCTTTTGCAAGAATAGCTGCAAAACGCTTCAAAGTTGAGATCTAGAGCTAAAAATTAATACAGATACTATTGGGGACTTGTACTAAAATATATCAAAGTTTGCAGGTCATGTCTCAATCAGGGAGGGAGTACTGGCCCCCCAAATTCGACTAATGAAAATCCAATTTTTTCTTGCAAAGCGTAGAAGATTTGAGCATAAGAAAAATGCGCTAAAACCATTTTGATGTTGTCACCTAAGTTTTGAATTTTAGATTTTACTGTACTTTTTAATTAAAAAACTGAAATATTTTTTTAATGTTCTATTAATTGCATTAAAAAACTAAGAAAGAAGCCATTAATCATTAAATTCTGATAACTATAAGTGGGGTAAAATTGCTTTCAAAAAAGTTTTCATAAAAAACACACTGTATTAATATTTAGCAACCAATCATATGAACCAGAAGTAAATGTCAACACCAGCTCTCGAGTTTGACTGGATAAACACAACACATTGATGACAACAGTAGAACACAACCAACAATAACTGCAACAACACATTTATAATAATGTTGTTGCTACTAAACAGCAAACAAAATATAAGCAAGGATGACAACATCCATAAGTAGCGAAGCATAAAACATCATGGAATTGATAATCGGACAACTGTATTATAAAGCTGATGTTTAGTTCTTATAACGAAAATTAGAGAATAGATGAGCATATATGGTAATCTTCACTAAAATTGTTAGCTGTTTATCTTAAATAGCAACCTAGAAAATCACAGTGAAAAACAAGGATATGCTCATTAGTTGCGCAGCAATAATAAACCCTATATTTCTAATAACTAAGCTAATCTATAATTACAAATGTCCACCTGTCTGCTAATTTTATGGGAATACGTGATTTTATTGGCTGCCAATAAATTATCTGGAAGTAAAGGATTTTTTTGGCATAGGTGTATGATAACCCAATGGCAAAGACAACAACTTTTCAATATATCTTATTTTTTCAACATCAGGAAATGAAGGCAATAATATTCAGGGATATAGGGGATAGGACAATGAACGATAAATAGTCTTCCCCCAAACGTCTTTTCTTTGAAATTATGCCTTTGGTACCTGTTAGATTTTTTCCTGGGGACAAAGGTTATCCTTCCATCCTTGATTATTATGTATACAAATACAAACAAACTAGGACAATTATATCCAAAAATTGCTTAGCTGAAAAACAAATTAATGTTAAATAACCTGTAAGAGCTTTGCTTATTGCATTTAATTTTTATTGATCCTCTAGTACAAACTGACTAACAAACAAACATTCTGTTACTTTATTATAAGTATGTTAGGATTTTTGGCAATTATTTTACTTTTATCTATATTGTACTTTATTTTTAAAGGGATCAGCATACAATCATTAAATCGGAAAGCCTTATAAACCATTATGTTGCTGACTAGCAAGCAGACGGTTAGACACACCATAAAAGTAGAAAATATTTTAAAATACATATAGGCAGATAAAAGACACATAAACCATATATTCGTTGACATTTTTCAATTTATGGGTTTGTTTTATGTGTGTACTAGCGGCTACGCCCCTAGAGGCCTCCTGGAGCATTTAAAGGAAGGAGGGTGGGATAAGGTTAAAGCTGACTAAAAAACTTATTTGGCATCTGCAGCTATCATTTACCCACTAAGAATGGCTGCATGCGGTTTCAGTCGGTTTAGGTAGAATAGAAAATTAAGCTGCTAGGACTTCAATATTGGGATATAAGCCATAGAAATATCTTTTATCCAGATAAGGTTTCTATTTATTTCAATGAAGATTTGAAATCTCCCAGATATCCAAAGAGATAAGAAAATTGCCGATAAAATTGCTATACATCCCAAATGATGATACACAAAATAACACCTTCTCTAGATTTAAATTACTGGTTGAAACGTTTGGACAATCAACTTTATGAACCAACCAATCAAAGTTCAGTGAGAGTGCCCAAAATTAATAAGAAACGTTATCTATAACTTTGGGGACTAGTATAATAAACAGCCCATTGTCTCTCTCTCTCTCTCGGAAAGATCCTCTCCGCATTTATTTTTTTTAAATTTCAGGGGGGATGATCTATACTCCTCTCTTGAGACGAAGAGCAACACATTTTTACAATTTTATTTATATACTAATATGTTTCACTGAATGGTAATTGTTATTTCTCGTATCGTATTATAAACAGCTTTCCGCGGATATAGAATGTACAATTATATGACCAAAACCAGTTTTTTTTTAGCCCCGAGGTGCCGGTTCTAATCTTATGATTGTACATTTTTATATTCGTAGAAAGCTGGATATAATATTATGCTAGACATAGTTTTTTCGTATGGATGAGAACCGGTTCCTATCCACCGGATTTGAATGAATACGAGAAAACCTCTTTTTTCAAAATAAAAACCAAATATAACTTTTATTTTAGAAAAATGAAAAAAGTAATAGAAATTTTGAAAGAGATATTTTAAGAAAATAGTTTTTATTAAGAAGAAAAAATATTAAATTTGAACCTTTATCTAATATAATATAATCTCTTATCACTTATGCATAATAATAATAATAATATAAAAATAAAGTTGTTGCTATATCAAATCAACATCTCAACAGCAGTGTTTTATCAAATACGCCAAAGTTTCACAACTACAAATTAATTCTTCCTCAAATATCACATTGACAAGTTTTGAGTATTGACATTGTGAAATTGATTTCTAAGATGTCCTTTCATGGTTTTAGGCTATTTGATTTTAAACGTATGTCTTGGGTCTGTTTAAGACTATTTTTACCCTTTTTACATCCTACGAATACTGAGCCTCTAGATTCTAGGGGTACAGGAATAAAGTATAGGATAATATATCTAAACTAATATTTGTTAAGCTATGTGTTTCCCAACGACGCCTGAAAATCACGTATAGGTTTCGTGATTTTATTCCCAATTAATTTCATTGTTGCTATAAGCTACTAGGGGTGTAGCCTCTAATGAAAAGATAGTTCAACATGCGCTCTTTTTAATATAATCGATTTTATAAATAACAGGTCTTTTTGTGGACCTCTAAAAACTTTGAAGTTGTTGCTATATCAAATCAAATGCTCAACTTCCCATTTTATTCACGGAATAGGAAAAAGGATTCATATAGTAAAAAAATAGTCCTTGTATTCAACTATTTTTTGAAGCTTTCTTAATACATTATCGAAGCTTTTGGGTGCATAACACTATTACGACTAGCAAAAATACAATCAATCTACTAGCATAAAAAAAACAGTAAATTGACTGTCATAAAGACAGTTTTGTTATCAAATTACCACCTCCATTTTTAAGGGGTATGACATAAAAACAGTTATTACTTCTCTGTAGTTAAAATTTTCCCGTTTCTGTTTATGTTTGTTATTATGTTAAGCTTTACTCAATAGGAAATAATCCTGTTTGTTTCTCTGAAAGCTTATCTCTTTTCCATATGTAACCCATTGATGCTTAAAGGTACAACCATGTCGAAACTTCATAATTTGCTAACCTTATAGTTCATTGATCAAGGGATTGGATAATGGATGGTAAAATAATCTTCTCCCTGAAAAGGAAAATGTAACTTTTGAAAATATAACACTTCTTATACCAATGAAGGAAATTGATTAATTAATTGCACTATTAAATGATGCTTATCCCCACTCATGATGTAAATAATTTTCCTTCTGTAGATTTAAATTATTGGTTGGAAACTTTAAACACTGCTAGTTTGAAACAACTAACCAGGATCTAATATGATTATAAAACTTTGGGTAACATAATGATTTACAGTCCAATGTCCCCCCCCCCCCTCCCTGATTTTTGCAGACTATATTTATCAAAACTGTGCAGCTACTCTAAACTTTGAACTTTGCACAAAATTGATTTTGGTACTTAATGTTTTAGGAGATTTACAGTTTACAACTTTTTTTGCTGAGTTATTTATATACATGATTGTTCTTGTCTTGGTTTGACATTTTGGAGATATTTTAATATTTAAAATACAAATCAATGATTCCTACAACTATAAGTGAAACAAGGAAATGCCAATAGAAGGTTGCCTAATCGAAAATGTTTCAGCGTAGCCGTAATATATTTAATATAGGTATTTTTATTAATAGCCTAAAACCTGCGGATTTTTTGTTGTCACATATATGCACCCATTTCTCAACTTCATAAGCAACATATGTTCACATCAAGTCCCCCCCCCCCCCCATCTTTCTTTTTTACCCATTTCATCTTGATTTTGATGTTGTGTGGTGTTGTGCTAGTGTTGTTGTGTGTTGATTTGCTTCACAACAGCAGTTGCCAACTCATAATTTTCAATGCCAATAAATCAATAAGTTTTTTTTGTTTGTTTGTAGCTTAAGGTTTCAATAATTACTAACCTGATTAAGTTCTCCATTTTTGGAAAGCATCATAAGTGTATCATAGATATTAGGGGCGAAGCTGCAAGTTTTATAAATAAAAATATTTTTTAGTTTCTGAAAGAATGTAATTGTCTGGAGGAGAGATACATTAGGCTTTAAGTAACATAAATACCAGTGGCGTGCCAAACCCTTTGTTTAGAAGGAGGGGGGGGGGGGGGGTTGGAATTTACCAAATTTTGAACCCTTCTCCCACACCCGTAAAACAAAGTAAAAAATCTTGCTGACAATAAGCCAAAATGTTGAAGCTTCTTATAGTAAGGTTTCTATATATTTTGTGGGAGTTAACCTCTACCATCCTAACAGAAAAAGCCATAGAGATAAATTTACATCACCACCCCTTACTTTATTACACTGCATCCACATAATTTTTATTTCTTGAATACATTGGTAGATTTTTTTGCAATAGATTTGGCAGATTTGTTTATGATTTTCGCGACCAGGAACTGATGATTATAAACATATACACATACACTTTTAACCATGAAAACCTATCTTATGCAAGGAGTCATATGAGAATATAGTCAATGTAGGCCATCCATAAATCTAGATTAGTCTCCGTTGACCCCCGAGAAGCTTTATTTAATGTACCTTTTAAAGGATCTCGCTAAACGCTGAACTGATATGCTTCTTCTTAACATAATTTCCTTTTAAAGGTCAAGATAAGGTTACAACCCAAATTTGGGGATGGTACCACAACTGTCCTAAGATGACTCGCCTCTAACAAGAAAAAACGCATCACAATCAAATAAATCATTTAACAAACTAAATTGAAAAGTGGAGGGTCAACATACCACCCTCCCCCCCCCCCCCCCCCAACCCAACATCCTTCAAGTGTCCTCTATAGGCGAAGCCTTTAATTAGGAGTTGTGAATGAGACAGTGGATTTATTAACACCTCTAATATGAAAGACAAATTTAATCCTTAAGGCTTAAATGAGAATAAATGATTGGATGAAAAGTTTGTACACTGCAGATTTTTTATGTTATTCGTTGACTAAAATTATTGAGTTTTTATTTAAATATTAGTTCATTTTTTCCAATAGGGGTAATTTTGTTTATCAAAATTAACAAGTTGATAAATTTTTGATCCGTTGTCTTATCCCAGCCTTAGTCTTGGTTATAATCTTTTTCTTCTCCTTTGAAACAAGAAAGTCAGTGTGCTTAGTTATAGCAGGGTTGTCACGGGGCAAAGTTCACCAACATCTCAGTCATATCTAAATATACATCACATATACTAGAGTTACTATACAAGACATACGTATTACTTTTCATATGCTACTAGAAACCTTTAGGGACACTTTAGGTGAAGTGTGGGGGTCGACTAGTTTAGTTTAAATAAAAATATAAATTTTTATCTATTTTGGTGGGGGTTTCCTCCCCCGAAATAGTTATAAACCTTCCATGGACTTGAGAAGCTTTTTTGCAAAGAAGAGCCCTACCATTTTAACAACATACTTCTGTAAAATCAGACAGACGGCCTAAAGACATGCTGTTACTTTTATATAAAAATAAATAATCATAAATATGTTGTAAAGCTACTTAGTATTTTAAATAGTTAGTAATTTCCAGCTTTTCAAAATGATATTTATTTAATACTTATATTTGCGGGAACTTTTATTTAATGAAATCTTCCAATTTTTAACATGTACAAAACGGCCTGCTTTATTGCATCAAGATCCATGACAGATCTATATAGAAAATAAATGTCTATATATGAGCTCAAGTTTTCCAAATATTAAGCGTTTAAATCCCATAGTGCTCCAATAATCCATAATAAACTCTCATTGACCAGAACGATATGACCCATTATTTTACTGCATGAAGAATAAATTCCTTTTTTTATTTCATGTTGCTATTTGAATTATATTGAAGTATTAAATTTATATTCATAAAACAGAAAATTTAAATTTATAATATAATAAATAAAAGAAAACTTAGTTTTAAAATAATTTGATACTAGCGATATGTGTGTAATGTGGTCAGATATTGAACTAAAATTTAACAGATAACTAAACATTTTAACCCTTTCAGGGCGATAATTTGAAATAAAAAATATTAGGATCCTAACATATTTTAAAGAGAGGCAAAATTATAAATACTTTAAACAGGGATAGGATAATGGAAAAAAAAGATTAATATTCAATCTAGCTAATAGCGGGATAGTTTTAGAACGCCGCCTCTAGTCTTAAACATATAACAATATCTTTAAGAGGTTAACTCACAAACAAACTATAAATTTTACATATTCAGGCATTACAAATTGTTTCCAGCATGTTTACTCTCTGCAGATGTTAATGTAAAACATACAAATATCTTGTAAATTTGATTTGAAAAAAGCTGTATTTTTATGCTTGTAGTTTTCCAAACGGATAGCTATCTAAAAAATATATTGCATGGTATATTATGTCTATTATTATCTAGTATATATATATAGTAAAGGTATCACTCTATGGTATGGTTGTGTCGGCTTATGTACAATGTTCAGACTTTGCAGCTCGTGTCTTTAGATGAGGTTAACACACCATTACTTTACTATGCCACCTTGATTTTTACCTACATGCAGAGGCAAGCAGAAGTGGGATGTATCCAGCCCCCCCCCCTTCCTCCTCTCAGCAAAATAAAGTCGGAGGATACAACCCCCTGGTGTCTACCCCGTACAACACAGTTGACAATGGACAACCCCCCCCCCCCCCTCCTTCTAACAACTCCACTAATTCAGCCAAGGAGGGTGTCATGGTAAAAAAGCCACAAACCCCATAAATTTAAGCTTGTAGTAAAAAAAACCTCGTAAAGCCCTAAAGGCAAAACTATTCCATATGTCCAACACTTTGATTTCATGATCTTTGTCTTGAAGTCTTATATGTGCATTATTAACCGCTGAACCAACTATATTTTCCTGGTTTGTGGGGGTTTGAAGCTTTTTTAGGTGGAAAAAAGTAATAATAAAGTACAGTTTGTATATTTTTGGAAAGCTTTTTGTATATCAACTAAAAATGAGTAAAGTGTATATATGCAAAGAGATCTTATCAATTTTATCACATCACACCTATACAAAGACATTTAAAAGACTTAAAACAATATACCCATTCTAACCATTCTTCCTTTTACCCAAAAGTCTTAATTTTCGCATTAACAAGGATGAACTTGTCCATAAATATGGCAAAAAAAACATTAAATAAAATACAGTAAATAGTGATATCGGATAAATTTAGCAAATAAATCTTAAATATTAGAGTAAAATACTATAAGGGGGGACCCTGTACCGACTTTCAATTGGGTCTTAGAAAATCAACCATTAGCGTCGGGCATATTAACACAGCCAAGTCGCTACAAAAGAGCAGAACGCAATTTGCTAGCGGACGAAAAAGGTCCTTAACAGTGGGATCTAAGTAATTGTCTGGTTATAATGTAAATTTATTTTCTAAAAATGATAATTAGTTAATTCTTGAATAAAAAATTATGGATCAAAAACAAGAATCAGAGAATTCGCAAATAGGAAGCTTATGAACAGACTATGAAATGTGGACGTACTAATTTGTGTGATTCATAGTAGGGTAGCAACTATAACAATAAGGTTATCCTTTTTTATTTTATTTTTAACTTTTAGATTTAAGACAGGATAATTAATCGTTCGGTGCAAATGTCACTTTAAAATTATCATGTCATATCAAGACTAGGCGACAAACTAGAAATCAAAGAAGCAACTGTATATCAGAAAGTCCAAATGTCTTTTTAAAGGTGTTTTACCAAGTACCAGTAATATTAGCTATAATTTTGTAAGCAACGCAGTTCTTGAATTGTAAGAGCGGCCAAATTAAGCATTTTTATAACAGCAATTATAAAACCAATGTCATTGTATTAAATCTTATTCACATCCTAAAATTTTCAAATTTTCTATTAGACCAAGGTATGACTTGTATTGCAGGAAGGAAAGGGACATTGGACTGTAAATTAGACTGGTACCCAAATTTTTGAAATACTTTATTTCATTCCTTGGCTCAAAATCTTTGAGTACCATTACTGAATTTTGATTAGTTCCTAACTATTAGAGTTCAAACTTTTCAATCAATAGTTTTAATCTACAGAGGAGGTAAATTTGTTAATCACCATTTGGGATGTAAATCAAATTATCAAACAGTATCTTATCCCATAAGATTCCTGCTTGTCTGTCTTGTTCATATGTAAATTTCAGACAGACAGGCAGACAGTCAGACAAACACAAACTTTAAATTAAAATCTATGAAAAAAATCATTGTTGATTTACATAAAGTTCTCAAATAAACGACTTTGGGTACCTGTTGGGTCAGTTTTTTAAAACTGCTGCTATGTCAGGCTTTAAAGCCAAATAAAAAGCAACTGTATCGATTGTTTTGATGGTAACAAAACTGTTATATTTCAAACTAGCAGCTAGGCCCCTAGAGGCCTCTAGGGACACGTAAAATTGTTTTTGTCAAATTGTGTTAAAATCAGCTATTTACCAAAAATATTTTTTACTCCGCTAGTACCAATTTTTATTTTATTTTTGCGACTTCTCTTGGTAGGGTGGTGGTACCCTCCCCCAAAAAAGCTATAAACCTTTCCAGGACCTATGAGAAGCTACAATGTAAAGGAACACCATATCGGTTCAGCAGACACACATACAAACAAACAAACAAACATCCTGTTACTTTATTATAAGGATGTTCCTCAGAGATTTTAAGTGATAAGACAATAGACTTTCACACAACACATCTCCTATGATGATAAATAAATTGCTCATTCTGTAGATGAAACTTATTAGTTGAAAAGTTTGGACACTTCTAGTTTGTACCAACTAATTAGGTCCCCAAAGTTTTTAATCAACAACTAAGAGAAAATATTTTTATGACTAATAACCTATAATCCCAAACCTTATACAATATAATCCTTGAATAGAAAACTTGATAATAATTTTCTTTTATGATATTCAAATAAAGATGGATATGTACGGGGCTCGGCAACCGCAAGTTTTTTCAGCAGAATTGTAATTGTGACTAAAAATAGAATTTGGTAAAATTGTTGGTAAGTAGTTATCTTTAGTCCCCCAAATTCTGTAAAGATTTTTTTCTAACGATTGGATTTCATGAACAAGCTAAAAAGTTGACACAATAAAAACTGTCCCGAATTTGTATTAATTTTGAGGAACACGACTCCAGTTACGTCATATTTTTCTTTCCCGAAAAAGGGAAGGGGTAAAGAAAAAAAAGGGAAGGGGGGAAGAAAAAAGAGATGGGAGAAAAGGGGTTTTTTCCCATCTCTTTTAAAGAGATTTTCTTCCCCCCTTCCCTTTTTCGGGAAAGAAAAATATGACGTCACTGGAGTCGTGTTCCTCAAAATTAATACAAATTCGGGACAGTTTTTATTGTGTCTAAAAAGTTTATTTTAGATAGAGAGAGAGAGAGATAAAGAAAGAAATTTGACACATTTGACAGGCAATGACGGAATAGTACTCACCTCATTTAAGAAAATTTACTCTGAAGTCAAGAACTTTGAGTTTATGGATAATGTCATTCTTGTTATAGAGATGGATTATTTGATAATGCTCTTCTTATACAGTTTATAGTTTTAACAGGGAGATAGGGGATATTGGGCTGTTTATCTCACTAGTCCCCAAATTCTTATAGAATAATTGTATTATTCGTTTGCTAAATAACCTTGGAGACTTTCTGAATTTTGATCGGTTGGTCCATTTAGTTTAGTTTTTAAAGGTTTTAACCAATACAGGTGGGGTAATTTTGTGTAACATCATTGGTGATGTACATTAATTCATCAGCCAGTGTCTTATCCCTTTATATCTCTGGATTCTATCAACTTTATTTATAGGCTACACATAATAGATATTAAATTAGATGAGAAACCAACATTATTATGGGTAATAAACTTTTTTTGTACTATTTAACAATTGTTTTTATTATACTTTAAATTACAGGTGATTTCACCTAAACCAATATATACATAGATTACCACGAACAATCCCCTCCCCCATTTTGGAATTTAAAAAAAATATTTTTTCACTATTTTTTCGAAACCAAAAAATATCCGCAGGATTAGAACGATTATACAACCATTTTTAGCATAGTATTACAAGCAATTTTGCACGAATATTAAAATATATTAATCATAAAATTAAGTCAGTCCTTCTTCGAACCCTCGGTACTAAGAAAACTGGTCTTAATCTTTTTCATTTTAATATCAGCGGAAAGCTGTCTATAATACGATGCAATTATAAACTCATTTAGCCCTAGTAAGAAATACTCCTTGTATAAGCTAAAATACTAAAATAACCTTAAAAAAAGCATGAATAATACTGAATTTTTACTGGTTCATATGCTAATTGATAAAAATCACCAAATTTATAATTAATTTTTTTATGTTTTTGTATTTTTAAAGAATTATATGTAAAATTCATATAGCAAACTAGTTGGTACCTAACTGTTTCAGGAATAATCATGCAAATTTTGAAATCAATAGGACAATACTAACATGCCTAAATTAACATTAAGAGCAATACGTTACGGACGGACAGACGGAACGACCATAATTATAGAAAAAACTTCTTACATCTTAGAAATAAAGAGAACTATAATTTTCCATAGTAAAATGCAGGAATAAAATAAAAGAATTTGGTGACAAAGGGATAAATTTACTTATGTGTACTAATGTTTTTTTTTACAGAAAATTGTGTATTTTTAAAGTGTAGCTACCCAATGGTGTGTTAGCACTTCAATCCGTGAGTCCGCTTAAGTAAGATATAACAAGGATGACAACATCCATAAAAGCGAAGCACTGAAACGGTAGGACAAACGGACATTAACACTTGTATAGTGTTAGAACCTAATAATTATCATAATATAAATTTATAAGAGTCAAAGCAAAATTGTAAGTAAATTTGTTGTAAAACTGCTTGATACAGGATAATTTTTATGGACATACTTACATTTTTAGGACTTGATTATAGAGTTGCTTCGCTTATTACATTATACTTTGTTGTCCCAGGAATCAATATACCAAAAATCAGATCAATCCGATGATTTGATCACATAAAAATTTGTTGTTAAAAAAGTAAAAAAATCAACATGTTTAAAATGGACGTACGGACATTTTGGTAATGATTATACAGTTGCTACGCTTTCTAAATCGTACCTAACTACTAAAGGAATCACCATGCAAAATTTGAAATCGAT
Source organism: Acartia tonsa (assembly GCF_053477335.1). NCBI lineage: Eukaryota > Metazoa > Arthropoda > Copepoda > Calanoida > Acartiidae > Acartia > Acartia tonsa. The sequence goes on along the minus strand of NC_137273.1, from coordinate 26,463,867 downwards.
AGGACAATTCTAACATGCCTAAATTAACGGAAAAAGCTATCCGTTACGGACGTACGGACGGACGGACGGACCGACCCTAATTATAGAAAAGCTTCGCTTTTAAAAATTACTATAGATATTTAAGTCATGGGTGAGGGGAGGGAGTCACCCTTTTTTCTTATTTTTTTGGAGATGGTGAATATTTTTCAGGACAATATGTCTTGGCGTGTTTGTAATGCCCCCTACTCACAAACAAGAAAAACAAATACAAAATCATAAAAAAAATTCCTAGCAATTTCAATCAATTAGCGGGGTATGAGATCCTATTTAAAAGTAATAGGAAATTTGTCTGTCTTTGTGTACCGAAAAATCTCGCTAACCGCTGTAACTATGTGGTTCAACTTTAAAGTGAAGTTCTTATTTATAACTGTACTATTGTTAACTGTTGTTGTTTGTGGCCATATTTGCATTAAATTGTTGAAAAAAAGAGCGTACAAAAGCGTAAAAATATTTTATATCCATCAAATATTTTTATAGTTTGTATTCTTGAAATGATGAATGGTTGTTTGAAGTAATGAATGCCTCTTTTTACTATTAATAACTGCAAATTATTACCAGCAAAACGTCCCTATACTCATAGCATTTCCATGCGTCTCAGAAATGTTGTAAATAAACCTTTAAAAATTTGAAATATCTCCTATTTAATGCACTACTTAATTCGAACTGTCTTTTAACCAAGAAGGGAGGAGGCATTGGAATGTAAATTATACTTGTACCCTAAAGTTTTATAATCATGTTCCTTCATTTGGTTACTTTAAATTTATTTAAAATATTGATTTAATATTAAATTGTTATTTCTAACTATAGCCGTGTCCCATCTTTTCAACTAATATTTATTTTATCTACAAAAAGGGGTGATTTTGTTATTCATCAATGGGAATGTAGGACTTGCATATTTAAACATTTTTGTTAATTATATTTTCCTGAGTCTTCCATGGAAACTATTCTCCTTGTTTTAAATATCTGCAGCTTATATTTAATTACAATTTGAATTTTATTTAATTACTGTTTTAAATGTCTAATTTTACTAAGACTTTTGATCTCTTAGGAATATTTCAATACCGGAGATACTGTATAATAAGTTTTTGTAAGTACGTATGTAGTAAGCTATTAAATAAGTATTTAATATGAAGTTTCAACTTGAAATCACGCTAAAATTCCCCGTTTCAGAAAGGATTCATATAGGTCATAGGATGATTTATGCTATTTTCTTCCCTTCCATACAACTTTGAATATAGATCTCCTAAATGTTAGTATTTTCAAGTAATAAGGGGTTTTGATTGTCAGTTAAGATCTCGCTAACCACTGAATAAGTTCTCCATTTTAGAGAAGAATGAAATAGGTTATAGAATGGTTTTAGGCTATTCTATTTTTATAATTAACACAGAGCTGCAAGATGCTAGATACTGAAAGTGAATAAATTGATTAATATATATGCTTTAAATTGTTAAGGTCAGTCAATATGCAAGTTAGATATGATTAATTTCCTTAACTTCAGAAGAAGATAAGATAAGATAAGATAAGATAAGATTTTATTTCCTCTAAGGTGCATATAATTAGGGCGAGTTACTAATAAAGTTTACAATTTTTAACTATAGGTTTCTTCCTGAAAAAGATTGCAAGTTAATTAAGATACTAGATTTCTTTCCTGAAAGAGATTGCAGGCAAGATAATAAATAAATTATTATATTATACAGTGATAAATAATCCATTAAATTGTAATTTATTAGCAATTTTAAAATCCTGTAGTACATTTACTATTTATGTACCTAGCTCAGGGTTGTAGTGAACTTCTCCTACCCCGTTCACCTACATTTTACATTTTTACAATACAGTTTTATTTTTCAATTGAACACTGAGCAAGCTGTGAAGCGAGTGGATGGCTTAACCCCGGCCGGGGTTGTTGAACCGCAGTTCTTCGCGGCGCTTACCAAATCGTTTCATAGCTTTTAGAAAATAGTTGTAACAAATTATTTTAGTTACATAATGACATATATAAACACATATATAAGACTACTATACTACGGTATGCTGAATATACCATCTAACAATCATTCCACTAGAATCCATACGGGGTTTCCAAAAATAAGACCAGTACAATTATGTTACCGGTGCCATGGAAGTTGGCCATGTTTTTTTTCCCGTTATAGACTGCGACTCCCACCGACCTAACGTTCCCGGATTAAATGATTATAAGAACTGAGTAATTTAAAATCCTGCGGGATTCCAATCCCACACTTCTTTGATACCTGTAATTTATTTCCCAACCCGTCACCATATTCCTACATCCCTGATGGCGTTTATTAAATAAGAATAAATTTACATATTTGAGTTTTTGTTGGATAAAAACTGGAGGGCTTGATGGATTTTAGCCACATTTAAACATTTAACATTGAACATTGCAATAACAAGGAATACATATGCGCGGTAGGCGCACCTATGTACCTAGTAAGTTAAGTAAAAAACTTAAAAATAAAAATAAAGCCAGGCAAAAACCAAACAAAATATAAGATAAAACTTACATATATTTTTAAAAATTAAGATTTTAGAGAAAAACTGATTTCATTTGAGTTTTTGATAGACGTTACAGGTGGCGATGTACTTAGGTAACCTAAGTTGATCGTGTATTCAATATTGGCTAAGCTAGTTGTAGAGTGGCTTCGCGACTTTGAAGTTAAAAAGATCTTGTTAAGTTTGATATTAAGGAATTGTTTTTGCTAGATTCAATTTAAAAAGGCTAAAAATCATCTTAGAAACACATCAGTATACTAGCATTGTTCTTCAAGTGAAGGTTCTTTTAAGACGATAAGACGATAAGACGTTAAGACGTTAAGACGCTAAGACGTTAAGACGTTAAGACGTTGAGATTCAAGGAGAGAGGTAAAAGAATTAGAGAAAGAGAGGGATGGCAAGTTTGGTGTCCGAGTGGCTGCGCACCCGAGTTCTGACCGCGGCAGTCGGTCCCTGGAATAACTTATCTGGGCGTTTAACAAATGCTTCCTTGTTGGCAGAGTTCTACCTCTGGGAGATTTCAATTGAGGATGTTGTTTACCTTGAAATGCTTAGGATTTATGACGAGATTAATGAGCTGCGCTCATTTATCTTTGTCAGACAACCCCGTAGCTTGACAGGCTGCCTGTCCGGGTTGCTTTCTTTGCGGCGCACGCAAGCCGCCGTTCCTATCATCGAAGAACGGCTCATGGCGTGTGCGGAAAGATGTGCTCAGACTCTTAGTGGGCGGCGTCGGTCACCTTACCTGCCAGAGATTGTTGACGCTAATGAGGACTGAATGACTGAGTGATCTGATTTGGGGAGGAACTGACCGACGGTATGGCTGATTGTGAATAGAGAGAGGAGTGTAAGAAGAGGAGAGTGGGCAACAGACTAAAGACTATGAAACTGAGTGATGAATTTAATTTTGGTTGAACCCTATGATATTGATGCCTAATTTTGTAGTGAATGAATGTACACGTGAAAAAGTATGTATCAACCAATCGTATATTTAGATGAGTCTGCTAGAGCCACCCAGCTCCGACGCTTATTAACCTGTAACTGCAGCAACATATAAAGTAATGAATAAAAGTGATCGAGTTAGTTTTGTTTGTAATAATTGTTGAAATAAATATTCTCTCCAATTTAATGGATTAATTTTTATGTCAACAACCTTACTGTTGTTGCAGTTGTAAGTACATGTATCGCTGTGTCCCAACCTCACGCCTAAGCTTAATTCTCAGAGACTTAACAACCCAATAACGTCAACGCTGCTCTATAATAGGATGTGTCCGTGCGTTCAAATATAAGACTATCCGGCCTCAACAAAACTATAAATGGATGACAATGAAATTGGTGAGATGATGGATAATGGGAAAAGAGATTTGGTGAAGATTAATGATGTATGATGAAAATAATGAGTATGAAAAATATAATTTAAAAAAAAACATAATTAAATTAAGTTTGAAGTTAGAATGTTAGAATGCAAGAATTTGGTGAAGTTTTTGTAGAAAGCACTATATACCCCCCTCCCCCCCCTCCTTAACTACCCGGGTGAGAGTTCGGATCTTACAGATCCTATTTTTGGATTTTTGAGTATAGGACATGGATAAATAAAAATATTGATAGAACACTTACCATTTTTAAGTTAGTTTGTTATAGGTACCTATGTAAAATCTATTTGGTTAAGAAAGTGAGTAAAACATTTTCTATTGAATTCTTTTTCATTTACTATTTGCTTTATATTATTAGGGAGACTGTTAAAAATTGTGGGAAAAGAATGAAGGGGTGAATTTAGTAAAAAAGTTCTATTTACTCCATTTGCATATGCAAAGTTGTTTACATTTCTTGTATTGTACCTGTGGCGATCACGGGAGATTTCCCAGGTATTATTAAAAATTTCTGGCTGTAAGCCATGTAGGTACCTATACATAAATTTACAGACGTTAAATTTTATTAATAGATTAATGGGCAATATTCCATTACTTTTAAAATATTCTGCTGTGTGTGCTCTGCTAGGTAAGTTTTCTATTATTCTTACTGCCGCCTTCTGTATCTTCAAAATGGGATCTAGGAGATAGGCTGGACAGGCTGTGAACAGAAGGCAGCAGTATTCAACACTAGATTTAATATAGCTTGTATATAAAATCTTTAAGTGTTTCTTATCAAGCAAATGGCGCATGACACGCATAGAGTAAATAATCTTTGAAATTTTGGCATGTACTTTTTTAAGGTGATAAGAAAACTTTAATTTTGTATCCAAGCTAATTCCTAAGTGCTTTACAAAACCCTCATTATTATCATCTACAAGGTTTAACTTTGTGATCTTTTCAGGGATGCTTTCACCTACGTTGTTCATGTCTATGAAGACATTAAATTCAGTTTTTAATTGAATTTCTTCAGGGGTAAGGTTTTCTCTGGGGGAAGTAAAGACCATAACTTTGGTCTTGAGGGGATGGATTAAGAGTTCATTTGCGTTATACCAGGCGGTCAGTTTGGGGATGGTTACTTTTGCGAGTTCAATCAATTCTGCTAATGAGTTCCTTTCCATGAAGGTTAGGGCATCATCAGCAAAAAGATTAATAAAAACTTCTGGGCTGCAATTTGCAAGGTCATTTATAAAAATCAAAAACAATATTGGGCCAAGGACTGACCCCTGTAATACGCCTATGATAATCTCTTCCAACGTAGATGAAAACAACCCCTTAAAAAACACCTTTTGACGTCTATTGCTATAATAAGAACGGAACCATTGTAATGGTAATCCCCTTATCCCTGCATTCTTTAACTTTTCAAACAACAAGTTCCTAGGGATCATGTCGAAACACTTCCGTATGTCCAAAAATATGGACATACAGGAATTGTTTCGACCTAGGCACTGAGTGATCATATTTGAGAGATCAAGGACATTATGGTAAGTTGAGATGTTTTTCCTAAATCCAAACTGTCTGCAGTTGAAAAAGTTTTTTTCATCCAAAAAATTTACCAAGCTATCGCATACGTATTTTTCGAGGGGCTTGCTTAGGTTATCAATCAATGAAATACCACGGTGGTTATCCATTTGATTGAGTGAACCTGATTTGTGAAGGACAAGAATTTTGCTTACTTTCATACCGTCAGGAAAGACGCCAGATTGGAGGGAAAGGTTATAGACATGGCAAAGGGGGTGTGCGATAACATCCGCACAGCGAGAAATTAAAAACATGCTGACATCATTGATGTCTGTGGACCTTTTGGGCCTGATGTTCCTAATCAAATTTATTACTTTAAAAGGGTAAAGGGGTTCAAAAAAGATTGAGTCTTGAATAGGAGGGGGTAAAAATTCTGCAAAGTTTTTTTCTGTTGTTGGGATCTCAGGTTTAAGGGAGGTTCCAATCTGGCTAAAATAGGAATTGAATTCGTTAGCGATAGCTTGGTCACCCTCAACTTTCCTATCCCCGACCTCTAAATATGAACACTCAGCACTCTTTTGATCAAATCCTAGCATATCTTTTAAACAACGCCATAACTTTTTACTATCTTTGCCGCAATTTCTTATACTTGACCTATAGTATTCTAGTTTTGCACGGCGTACATTCCTATTATAAGAGTTTCTATAAGAGTTATACAACAGCTCACTCTCCCTTGTTCTTTCCCTAAGAAAATTGTCGTGGAGGGTATGTTTATGTTCCCTCATTCTCAAGAGGTACTCGTTCATGAAGGGCTGCTGGGGCTGGACCCTGGAATTTTTTTTGACTTTTACAATGGGGCATGAGATGTTATATAACTCGAGAAACTTAGCTATGAAATTACTATAGGCAATGTTGACGTCATTTTGGTTAAGTACATTTGACCAATCGGTACTGAAAAGTGCGTCATTTAGTGAATTAATGTTATCATCGCCTAGCAATCTTTTTTCATAGGTATCAGGTTTTTTTGGTTTTTTGTTAGCATTAATTCTGTACACATTTATCAGTAACAAGTGATCACTTATTTGCGATGTTAAGACACAAGACAGAGAGCGCCTCGCAGGGGTTAGGCTATTCACATGGGCTAGCCCGCAGTGGTTTGATTTATATTAAAATTCATGAAAAAGAGTAAAGAAATCAAAACTAATAAGAAAGTAATTAGTGAAATGAACTTATATAAGTTTAGATTATATCTAATAATACTGAATTTAAGAAAGCTAGAGAAAAAAATAAATTGAATTATAGAACAGCTTCTTCCAAACAAAAAGCACTAAACAAAAACTATTTATAAGTAAAATATTTCATCTGTAAAATTCCTCACTTTCTCATTTATAACTGTACGCTTTTTATCCTTATTTTTAGTAGCAAAGCTACTCTATAAATTAACTATAATGGTATGCAGGTCGGTTATGTTATTTACTAAGTATATTTGCGATTACTTTTATTTAATGAAATCTTCCAATTTTTAACATGTACAAAACGGCCTGCTTAATTGCTTCAAGATCCATGTCAGATCTATATAGGAAATAAATGTCTATAAACGAGCTCAAGTTTTCCAAGGAATATATGATTAAAACTCATAGTGCTCCAATAATCCATAATAAACTCTCATTGCCCAGAAGTATAAGACCCATTATTTTACTTTATTAAAAATAAATTCATTTTTTTCATTTCATGTTGCTATTTACCTTATATTGATGTATTTAATTTCTAATCATAAAAAAGAAAATTTAAATTTATAATATGATAAATTTAAGAAAACTATGTTTTAAAAGAATTCGATTGTGGCGACATTTTGTGTGTTCAAATATTAAACTAAAATTGTAATCATCATCATTAACCCTTTGGTGATGGTAATGTAAAGAAAAAAATATAATTTAAAAAAATCTTTTAAAAATCATTTAAATTATTAAATATTTACTTTCTTTTAGATAGTAATGCCGGGTGAGGAAAATAGATTTATTGAGAAATAGATATGCATATAGAAAACTAGCCAATAGGGAGATAATTATATCGAGCCAACTCTAGTAAATCATATTAATGCCACAAAAAAAGTTAAAGGTATCCTCACTTCTTTTTATCTTTCTTCTCTTTCCCATCATACTCATATTGTTTTAAGGGGTTTTCGTCTGTCTGTCGTTCTGTCTGTATACCTGTTCTTCTGTCTATCTGGCTGCAGATTTTTACCTTCCTATCTCTACCCATAACTTCCCCTTCCATTAAAATCTATTATTCTTCCCCTCCAATAATATTTTGAAAATAGTCTTGCTTGTTTTAAGTGACAGGGGTTACCATTGGATTTTAAATTATAATGTTATGGTACCCAAAGTTTTAAATTCTCTCAGCCGTTGGATTACGTAAATTGGGTACCTTTATTGATCGTGATTTATTGTCTCATCTGGCAGTGTGCATCTCTTCAACCATTTTATAAATCTAAGGGTTATTTTGTTTATGATAATTTTGGATTTACTTTTTTGTCTTATTCCTGAAGATTCCTGGATAAAGGTGGTTTTTCTTGTTATCAAAAGAACATATATCAATTAAAATATTTACAAAGCATAACATTTAAACAAGAACGATTACTTGTAAAGTTGCCTTAGATGTCAATGTGAAACTATGGTTATAAATTGATATCAGATTTTTAAAAAATATTTTCGAAGATTTTTTGTACAAAACGCTTAAGATTTAATAACTTCTGAATGTTTTCTGCTTAAGCTTTAAATAGGTCACGGGATGCTTTTAGACCATTTATTTTTAATATTTAAGTTTATGGATAGTTTTAGGCTGTAAATCTGCCTCTCACCCCCTTAGAATACAGCGCTCTTAAGCTATGGACACCGCCGCTAGATAAGAGGCAAATGAGGTTGAATTAGTATCCTTATGGTTTTCAATGTTAACAAACACCAAACACGACTAAATCTCAAACATGATTTAAATGGATTTATTTTTCCCCTTTACCCATGCAAAAATCGTTTATGCGTTAATTAAGACGTTTTATAACTCCTAAAGTAAGATGATATATGCATGAACGTTCATTAAATGACACTTATATTAATAAGTAGCGCAGCTATATTATTACATAAATAGGTAGCTCATCGTCGGATAGATGCTAGTTTCAAATCTCAACCAAAACTAAAGATGTTAAAAAAAAATTCATATTGTTGCTACTTTAAATATGTGAGATTAACAGAGGAGATAATAATTGGCCAGGGAAATGTTTTAGCCCAAAACAAGTTCAACTTTTAATCATAATACAGATACGACTTTCAAAGAAAGGTTTTTCAATTAAAGAATTGGTTGTTTGAATTTTTAGTAGACAACGACAAAAATCCCAGAGATCTTAAGGAATAAGACAAGGGATGATATGATAAACAAATTACGCATATGTAAACAAGAATTCTTTTGGAAAATTAGGAAACGGGTTGTTTTCAAATTAATGAAAATTAAAAGAAAAAACAAAGTTTTTAAGCCAACAAATGAAAATTGTTAAAACAATTTGGAGACCAGTACAAATAACAGTCCAATTTCATCTATATCCATGAAAAATACAGAACATTCCCTAGGTTATTAGATATATCGCTGTTTGTTATTTATGTTGCTATGAAAAAGCACCATATGTGTAAATAAATACCATTAAAATTTCCACACCTCCAACTTTCTGACCCAAAAGGGGCAACAAGGATGATGGTTAGCTATCTAGGCGAAACTAATAATATGTCTTTTGACTGTCAAAGTATTTCTACAATCAGTATGTATCTATCTTACTATCATAAAGTACTCTTTTTAATTTGACAGTTTCCTTCAAAGTGATTTGTTGAACACCCCCCCCCCCCCCCCCCCGACTTATTTTTCAATCGAATCCGGTGGATAGGAAACGGTTCTCATCCATACGAAAAAAAACTATGTCTAGCACCGAATTATATCCAGCTTTCTACGAATATAAAAATGTACGATCATAAGATTAAAACTAGTTTTAATCTTATAATTGTACATTCTATATCCGCGGAAAGCCGTTTATAATACGATGCGAAGATAACTATTATGTGTTGATTACTTTAGATAATATTGGGTGCTGGATAGGCTCTCAGGGTTATTGTCCTACCGTAGAATAAGGCACATGAGGTTTCAGATCTCGATGGCAGAGAGAAAGAATTATTAGGCTGTTTATTACACTAGTCCTCAAAGTTTTATAATATTTTCTTATTCGTTTGCTTAACAGCTTAACTTTATTGGATTTTCAGTGGTTGGTTCATTAAGGGGAGTGTACAAATGTATCAACCACTAATTGTAATCTACAGATGGGGTAATTTTTGGGTGTACATTAATTTATCGGCCATTGTTGTATCCCTTTAGATTCCTCTCTCGATAGTAACTTTGAGAGATAGTACCCTTTCTTTTAAGCTTTCAAAGAGATCGAAAGAAAACTGTAAGTATACAAAAAGGAAGAAATAATGCAGGGAAAATTTACTTAAAGAGTTACAACTTTTATAAATAGCCAAGCCCATAGACATCCAAGGATAGTGAGCAATACAGTGATAGGTCACCAGAATCAAAAATCTTTCTCCAATTATTAAAAATCTATCTTTATTAACTCAAATTCCATGTGTTTTTTTTAAACTAGTCTTTGCACCATATGTAAATTTCAAATTCCATCTGAAATTGAAAAAAACTTGTGGTTAGCGAGATTTAAAAAAAAACAGACAAAAAAATCTATTTGGGAAATCATGCTGTGTGTTGATAGTGTCCTTAAAATTGTAGCGTAGACTTTTACAATAAAACTCCCTGTCCCTGCAAAAAAAACGAAGAAAAATTGAATTAGCGCGAAAAATTTCGAAATTTAAAATGCATAACCGAAGATTTAAGTTGACTTAGAGTACTCATAAAAATTGACAAATAATGACTTTCAAAATTTGTTCTTATTCATAGCTGGATTGTAAAAATTGCATCCCAAATTACATATAAACGTTGGTAAAAAAGAATATGTTAAATGTATGATTAAGATTTAAGAATACATTAATATTTAATCTAAGATTTTAATATCATTTTTTCGAAAAAAGTAAATTGAGTAAAGTTAAAAGGAGACCACCATCATAAAGTTTGCTAGGGATGTGCATCAATACTAAATGATTGTAATTACATAGTTCAGTTGGGGATATGAGATTACCTTCATAGAGTTAGTGGAACATGTGCATTAATACCAAATGATTTCATTTAGTTAGTACAGTTCAGTTGGGGACATGAGACTACCATCATAGAGTTTGCGAGGAATGGGCATAAACACTAAATGATTGTTATTACAAATTTCAGTTGGGAATATGAGACTACCATCATAGAATTTGTGAGGAATGTGGGATCTACTGCAGTTCACGGTAAAATATTGCTGGTAACAAATATTGCCAAGAATCTATGAATTTTAAATGCTGCTAGCTGCCAAACGGCTGAATTTACAGATCATACCCACACACCATTTTAAGCGGTATACAAAGTCCCTACAAATAATCTGGAATAGCCAAGATCCAATGATGCACAGGGAAAGCTTCACTAAAGAAAAAACGCATAAAATAGGGCTTTTTTTGCGCATTTCTCTGCACTGCAAGATAATTATGCATTATTGATTTATGACTATTTCAGATTATTTGTAAGCCTTCTTATGCCGCTCAAAACAGTGTGCAGGCATGATCTGTACATTCAGCCTTTTGGCAGCTAGCAGCCATTTAAATTCATAAATTTTTGGCAATATTCATTACCAGCAATATTTTACCATGAACTGCAGTAGATCTGGAATGTTAACTAAATGATTGTTGTTACATTGGACAGTTGGGGACATAAGATTACATGATAAAGTTTGTGAGGAGTGTTTTCTATGCTTTCAAAAAAATTTTCTATAAAACCAAATTATTTTGTCACGACTGACCAATTACTTTTATTCTAGAAAACATATAACAAACTAAGTTTCAAATACCTAACTGTTTATTGTACTAATATTTACTATGGTAACATAAAAGCTTACACACAAATTTTCAATTTTCAAGGCTTACAAGTTTATTTTTCTAGCAAAGAACTTTCAAATCCACAACTGTTTATTGTACAAACACTAGATTATTTTTCCAAGCTGTACTAGGAAATCTTCCCTTCAAATGTAGTATAATTCATCTTTCAAATCCCTAGCTGTTTATTGTACAAATATTTACTATGGTAACATATTAGCTTGCATACTAATGTAATGCAACTACATAGATGTCCCAATTCTGCATTGGTCGTAACTTATAAGAATATAGAATATGCACTACAAATTTTGCAAGAGAAATTCTATTATATACTTTAAAGTTAACGTCCTTGAGTCCAGTCAGGGCAGGTTTTTTACTAGATTGCTTTAAATAAATCTTCATCACCAATACCCTAAATGGTTATGGAATTCGTGAATATTGTGGCTTCAAGTTGCTAATATAGTCCTTAGATATTGGTCAATACGTTCCTCCATGGTCAGTGAAGGGATAGGGGGTAACTGGTAGCCGAAGAAACATTTTATCAGTGTATGCGAGAATCAATTTGTTGTGAATTAAATACATTACATTTAAAATGTGTTAGTAAATAATAATAGTTATTTCTCGCATCGTATTATAAACGGCTTTCCGCGGATATAGAATGTACAATTATGAGATTAAAACTAGTTTTAATCTTATGATTGTACATTTCTATATTCGTAGAAAGCTGGATATAATACGATGCTAGACATAGTTTTTTCGTATGGATGAGAACCGGTTCCTTTCCACCGGATTCGAATGAATACGAGAAAATAATTTTACAATGTGTTTATTATAATCTACTTTTTATCTACATATCCTATCTTTAACAAGACTTTTTAGAATAATCATTTTCATAATCCTTTTATGCAACGAGCCTAACGTTAAATCAAGATGTCGGGTAGGGGGCAGAAAAATAGCCTAAACTATCCAAACTGTTAAAAAAAAGTTGCCTACTTCTACCTTACTGTAAATTCTACCTTATATTGTGAGTTGTAAGCTAGATTTAGATTACCTGACAAAAAAAATACTAATTCAGAAAATTGGACATATTCACTAGCTATTTCGCCTATAGCATTAGGGAATTTTTAATTGACGTGAAGGAGGGGTCAGTACAATAGCCTAAAACCTTACCAAGACCACCCTAAAATGGAGAACAAAATCGGTTTCTAACAGACAAAAAAACATATAATACTTTATGGAATTTGTAAAAGAACCTGGGCGGAAAAATTTGCCCTCACGAATGAAAAAAATTGTATCAGTACGTAATATCACGACCAACCTCCCTGTTATACTGGGTTGTGATACACTGACAAAAATTTAATCGACTAATTTTTTATATGAAAGGGGTCATAACTTATAATCACTGTCATCTATAATACAAAGTAGAACGATGTCTATCTGTTCGTCTAAAGCTTAAGATCTCGGTAACCGATTTACCGAATGGGCTCTACTCTTCAGGGAATATACCTACTGGTCCTGTGGTGGATTTAAGCTATTTTCCTTTGGGAAAACTTTATACATAGGCCATGGGAAGGTTTTAGGCTATTTCATTTTAAAAGTCTTGAAATGGTTTTCGGCTATTTTACTACCCTCCTTCTCTTTATCATATACTAGTTTTTGCCTTTGTAACAGTAACAAGCCCTTTTTCACTCCACAGGGGGAGCATAGGCCGTTGGCAATTTGTCAGTGTTTCTGTAACAATGTGGCTTTTTTTATGGATATGGGATAGGGTTGTCAGCCCTAAGCCCTATGATTGTGGTGTGAAGCGTTCATTTGCTCATCATACAACCAACCCTTTGATTGCACGACCTTCGTCTGAGAAGTCTTAACTGTGCATGGTAGTGAGTTGCGCCTGTTTTGAGCCAAGGCATTCCCCCTACTCTAACTATTTATGTCGCGCACCTGACATAGCAGAAGTAGGAACCATTTTTAACGTCTTTAGTTATGACGCGGTGTTGGACCGAGATTCGAACCTATCACCTTCCCGACGACGAGCGGATGAGCTACGTGTTGAGCCACGGTCGCGGGTAGTTTTTGCCTTTGAAAGGGTAAATATTACAAAAGTTTCAATAGGATAAAGTAGTTTTAAAGCTATGTTTTCTATGAATATATTTGTTCTTGTTACAAATAAGGAATCTACTAAATAGTTTATATGGAAAATGCAATAAAAGTCTCCTTTTTCGCTATTGAAATAATCCCCTCAAACCCATCCTATTATCCATATCTAGGGTGAATCAAAGGATAGTAATGGATAGTTTTGATTGAAGATTTAGGAATGTGTTAGAATTGTCCTATCAATTGAAAACCCAGTGTAAATATTCCCAAAATAAATAAGGAAAAATACACAAGAAAGTCGGTAAGTGATTCTTGGTACGATTTTACACAATATTAAAATAAGCGTGACTTATCTTTATTTCACTATTTATGTTCGTTAATCCGGTTGTCTGATTAAGTGTCGAGCTGCAATTTTAACAAAATGGGTTAAGATTGTGCCACTTGCGACAGAAGCGAATTTACCCTTAGTTAATATAAAACAAGGGGTATTACTTCCAATAATAGCGATTCTGTTTAAAATTATAAGCAAAGCATGCGGCTTAATCATTGAAAGTGTGAAAGAAAAAAAAACAGAAAGATTTAAAAGAAAGATGTAATAGTAATACAATTTGGACAACCCTATCATTACGTACAGTTAGACCGATTGGCAGAAGGACAGCACAAACAGTTATAGAGCAGCTGCGCTACTAAAAATGCATTATAAATTTGAGTATAATATCAAATATTTGTAAGTATACACTATACAGTATGTTTAAAATGTATTAAAACAAGTAAAATTATGTTAATATGTGGTATCCGCCTAGGTTAAATGGCAGACACCAGAGTTCAAATGACTACGGCAGTGCGAACAGACGTGGACACATATATTATAGAGAAGCTACGCTTCTCTAGCAATCACTAAATAATAAACAGAGTCTATTCAGTTGTTCCTTTATTCAGGGTCTAAGGTTTACTAAAGTTATATACAACAAACAATAAATACACAGATAGGAATAAGTAATCATAAACAGAATCAATATAATACATATACAATAGTCAGTTTGGGCAATAATGATCCCCCATCCCTGGAAAGGGTGGGGGGAATTAACAATACAGCTTAACCATAATAAGGCTGTCAGAATCTATCATTAATTTTAGGTATAGGGAGGGGGTCGGCAGACCCCTTCCCCAGGACTCGGGGGAGGGCCCTCGGCCCTTCCCCGAACCCAGGTCAGGGTTGCCATAGGCATGGCTCACGGTTGCCGAATACCACAACTCTCCCCTCGGAAGGCTGGGAGGGGGTTTCCCTGCCAGACTTCCGACAGTGGTTGAGGCCTTCGGCCCGCTCCTTAGGGCTAATTTATATACAAGCAATAACGATTCAATGGAATCCTAGTGGTGATTTTCAGGGCTGATGGGCCCCCAACGTGGGATAGAAGGTAGAGGCTGGCTTTTGTTGGACACGTAGCTCGGCGCCAGCAGGTGTCAGGTTGGCGTGGGGCACAGCCGCTGCGGGGCCGGTCAGTAACGGGGCATTCTGGTTGTTGTTGGCAGCGGCTGGGGCACTGGCTACCAGGTTGACCGTCTGGGCGACAGCCTGGCCTCCCGAGGGGCCGCAGGGCTTTCCAGAGTGTGGCCCAGGCCTGCCTGGGCGGTCATTCCCACTATCGGCTGATTGCATGGATACCATTTCCTCGGCTGCTTCCCGGCTGATAGGAATGGCATCCCAGTCTACTGAAAAGTCCCGGGACTTGGCATGGGTGAGCCTGGCTCTGGCCAAGGCCTTGCGATACAAGGTTGGGTGGTACAGGAATACTTGTGACATCGCGTTCATGGCGGCCCGTACACCTCCTTGTGCGGCTGCCAGGGAAATGATGGTTAAGTCTCCCAGCAGCTTGAGGATCAACAACATCAGACACAGTATGGCTGCGCCATCTCCCCACTTGTGAATAGCCTGTCTGAACCCAGCCCAGACATCCAGGGTTGCTTCTCCTTCCTCCGCCAGTCGGTCAATATCGTAGGACACAATCCCATGGTCTCCGGTGGTTGAACAGCTACCTTGCTGGACGCATGAGCCATACGACAGGCCGGTCAGCATGGCGGCCTTATACGCTGGGAACGCTAGCAGCTGCTGCCAGTCGTTCAGCTCAGCCTGCGAATACAAGCCTCCCGAACTGAAGTCATCCAAGGGCTCTGTCAGCAGCTGCTTGGGTGTATCCAGCGGGGGCGGCCTCTTCTTAGGTGCGGGGGTTAGCTCTATCCATCCTTCCTCAGCGTGTACAGTTAGGGGGTAGGTGGAGGAGCAGGGAATTTTGGTGGCGTGGCTGCTATACACCTTTGTCACGGCATCTACAAATCCTGTGGGCTCCACCGGCACCTTGTCCCAACATTCATTGCTCTCCCTGACAACATATTTATTGCGTTGGCAGGTAAGCTGGAGCAATACATCTCCCCTCAACACAGAGAACGTGCTCCCCTGGACACGCACCGGATGGGCTGGGTCTAGCTGCTGGAGCTTCCAGCAATTGGCCGCTACTTCTTCGGCTGCGGTGCTTCTCATTCGAGTTTCCAGGGTAAATCCGATGTAACCTGCATGTATCTGGGCCTGCAGGGGGACATCCACGTCCCTGGCCGATACTCTGGGCAGCGCTGCCGCGGCCGGGTCGGCTGCCACGAACAATGCTGGGTGGTTGGTGGCATGGGCCTCAAAGTCGCAGTTCACTATTGAGGTGGGGGTAGTCATGTTGATGAAGAATTGGGCTTGATGGTCAACCAGAAACGCATCCATCACCAGGCTAGGCTGGAGGCTGCGGATCAGACTCAAGGGGCAATCTCTCCCCAGGTGGTCCGACACGTAGGTGGCCTCTCCAGTGATGCAGGACAGCTCGGAATGGGGACACTCTAGGGTCAGGTGGTCAGACTGGGACTCCACCCGTCCATTCTCGACTACATAGGTCTCTTCCTTGACCAGCAGCCGTCGCTCCTGGAGCACTAATTCATTGCGGTACAGCTGGCCCTCGAAATGGACGTCCTCCCCTTCACAACCCACCCCCTCGGGGCTGTTGACCAAGGCGCCCACCATATCGAGGGTGAAGAACAGGGGATGGTTCAGCTGAAACGTCAATGGCTGGGTCTTGCCTGGCAGAGTGTAGACTCGGTTCCTGGCCAGGTCTCGGCACGTTTCTGGATCAATCTTGGTTGGCCGCATGAGGGTGGGGACCGAGGTCACCTTGAGGTGGCCCCATACTCCACACCTAAATGTCCACTGGGACACTGTGAGTTGACAGCTATATCCCGTGGTTTCCCAAATCTTGACTTGCTGCAGGACATGTATCTCATGGCCCAAGGGCACCTCCTGGTGTAGCGGCTCCTTGCTACACATCTGCTCCTTGTTGTAGGCGGTGACATGGGTGGGGTTGGCACAGTCCCACCCTACCAGGACATAGCTAGTTGTAGGCCACACAGCTGCGAGCAGTAGGCCCCACAGGACCATCCACCAGTGTGAGAATCTACCAGACAGCCATCGACCTCGCGCACGCATCTGGGGATCCTCGGCTCGGGCCACGGCTGCTTCTTGGGGCTGGACACTGCTAGGCTGTATAAATTTCCATTGAGCGTTATCTTTGGGTGCCCAGGGCATCCCGATACCCTCCCCAATGACAGACTGGCAGGCGACTGGCGCCTGCCTGGGTGTCGGCTCCCCTAGCCCCAAGGGGTCCCTTCCCTTGTCCATGGCATGCCCAGTGGCATGGGGCTGGAGTGCGTGTGGCACAGGCTCGCCCTGTATTACATCCCTCCCCTGCCCTAGGAACTCAGGTGCATGTGGCACAGGCAAGTCCTTATAATCCCAAATCTCAATCTCCCCAGCCTCTGGTGCGGGAGGCACAGGCAAGGCTGGAGGGTTACAATACTTTGGATACAATACATTTGTCAAATTTAACTTATCCTGGCTCAGTTGGGAATGGTGGGCAGCTGGGTTCCCTCTGCTGGCAGGGGGCGCTGGATGGTGTATGGCTGGGCTCTCCCTGCTGGCTGGTGGCGCTGGCTGATGGATAGCTGGACCCTCCCTGCTGGCTGGTGGCGCTGGCTGACTGGGGGTGACGGATGTCACCCCTCCCTCTGGGGCTGCTGGCTCATTCCAGGATCCAGGTATCTCGGTGGCGGCGACGGTTGTCGCCCCAGGCACCAGGGTGGGGGCGCTGGATAGCACCCCCCAGTCATCGCAGGTGGCGGCGGCGGTTGCCGCCCCAGACATCAGCTTGGGGGTGCAGGGGCGCACCTCTCGTCCTTCCCAGGTGGCGGCGACGGATGGCGCCCCATACATTGACTCCGATGCGCTGGCTAGCGCCTCTTGCCTCTCTCGCTCAGCGGCCGCCAGGGCCTCCCCGTACACTGTCTCAGTGGCGCTGGGTAGCGCCCCTCCACTCTTGCTGGGTAGACTCGGTCTGGCAGGCCCCATCATGTTGAGGCTGAAGGGTTGAGGCCTCAGGACTTCTGGCTCTGCAATGTTGGTGGGCTGCACGAACTCAGGTCCCAAGTGGTTGAGGCTGAAGCCCAGGCCAACCCGGTTGGGTTCAGCCGCTCCTCCCAGCACGTTGATCCTAGCTGGGATGGTTCCAAACTGCGGCATTCCTTAGGCTCGGCCCGTTGCGTTGGGGGCGGCTGCTTGCTGGAGTGTTGCTGGGGGCGCGCTCCCTTCCATGTTGGCTACTCTGCTGGGCTTTCCTGAGGGAGCGCCCTTGTCAGCGACGCGTCTCCGGCCAGCTACCTGGTCCCAGTCAGCCTTGCACTCGGCCGCCGTATGGCCTGCGTAATGGCAACGGTCACATTTGGCAGGACGGTCACGGCGTGGCTGGGTGCGTCTCTCTTCTAGGCTGACCTCCATAGGCGTAGGACAGTCTCGGACTCGGTGGCCCTTCCCATGGCAGCGATAGCAGCGGCCTGGAATCTTGTCATCTGGGGCAACCTTCCCCATCTGGTGGAGACCCAGAGCCAAGGCGCCAATCTCCATTGGCCCCGACTCATCATATTGGGGCAACTGGACGCTGGCCGATCCCGTGAGCCCGTCGGTGGCGTCCACTAGGCACACACCCTCCTTCAGCTGCTTGGTGATCATGGTCACGGTAAACATGGCTCGCCTCGTGTACTCAGGTACCGAGGCGATTTCATGACCCATCATTTCACGTTTCACATTAGCGTTATGAATGCCACGATTTAATTCGTCTATCAATAACTCAAGGTCCTCGTGGCTATAGGCCTCCCTATACAATGCACACTTTGTGGATATGTATGCTTGTATAGGTTCTGTCGAGTGCTGCCTATAATCTCTGAAGGCTTGCTTCAGGGTCTGAGATTCATAGGCTGGACGAAATAACATTTCACACTCGGCCTTGACTTGTTCGTATGTCAAGGCTTGGCCTGCCTCGCCAAACAGATGAGAGGCCATCTCCGCCGCTTGCCCCGCCAGGGATAGTAAAAGGGCGTTGCGGCGATTTAGTGTGTCATGGGGGGGCACACGGTAAGCCGCCCATGACATTTCTAATCTCCGGATGTGGGAATTCCAGGATTGCTTGGGCGGTCCTCGGTACTCCGGCAGGTTACTCAGCATCAGCTTGCGGTACTCGGCTGGAGCCGGCTGGGGATCATCCTGGAGCCATCCTTGGAGCTGGTCGCCTCCTTGCGCTTGTGGCTGCTCCATCGGGTCAAAGGTTCAGTGGCGGGACACAAAGTTTTAAGTCAATACTATAAGTGGTTTACACTTGAGGCTTTCTAGCCTAGCAGCCAACACTGTTTATCACTAGGTTGGTAGTTTAACTACAAAGATTTAAATTAGGTGTACCTAGAGTACTTGTCACTAACATCTGAGTTGTAGAGTAGGCTGGTAGGTGTAGATAGTTGTTGAGGGTCTGAACTGCTGTCAGGAACTGATTTGGTTTTCCTTATCACACTATAGATAGGAGGGAGGAGCTTGCAAGTCTTTTTTTCTAAAAATATCTCTGTTGGATGCTATGGAGTAGCTCCGCTCCTGTGTGTGTGTGTGTGTGCGTGAAATCTCCTTTCCTTGCAACGCGCCTACGCGCCGTCAGATTTGCGCACACAGGTAAAACGCGCACCTATCCCTCAATCTGCTCTCTCATTGGTCTGCTTTGTCTTATTCGTCCGTTGAATTTTTTGTGCGTCCCAAGCTCTGCTGCGCGACCCGTAAATGGCGCTCTGTTCTCCCGGTCGCTATCTCCACACCGTGGGCGGACTTATTCAAGTGTGGGTAGGAGGGGGAGCGCGTGAGGGGACGGGGTAAAACCGTCCGTTCCCCCCTATAGGGAGGGGGGTGCTGTAGGTTTGAAGTAACTGGGTGGTGAGGTAATTGTGCCTTTTCCTTAATCCTGAGCTTATTGTTATGTCACCTCAATTGTATTTGCTTCAATTTATGGTGGGCCCCTCCCCTTCCGTTGGGATAAGGGGTGTATTTGTTGTGCTGAAGGCTTGGGGGGTCAGATTGTTTATCAATGCATTGTTATATTACATCTAGGTTCTATTTTTGGCTTTATCACAATACACAACAAATTTGCTTACCAAGCCTGTTCTATTTTTGGCTTTATCACAATACACAACAAATTTGTTTACCAAGCCTTACCCATAAATCTATTGTTCAGCTTTCACACTAGGGTGGTAATCCCTAAAATGTGATATAATATCTGTTTTCTAGATGGGTGGCTGCGCTGTAGCCTCTCAGGATACTTGGAGTTAACGTAGTTTTTCTTCTGCTTGGTACACTACACTCGTATTTTCGCTCACAGCTCGCAGCTATTTGGCTTGTTTCAGCCTGTCGGCGGCAGGGAATGTCCCGTCCTGCAGCGCCGTGTATCCAAATCCGGCTGGTGGCGGCAGGGAATGTCCCTTCCTGCAGCGCCGCTGTTTCGGATCCTGCTATCTCTTGCAGTAAATGTTGGCCTATTTTCAGCCGTTTGCACTTATTTGGCCTGTTTCAGCCCGTCCGCAGGCCTGTTTCAGCCCTTGAGCGCTCAATCCTCCGTTAGATGTCGGCGCTTCTCGCGGTTCTCCGTCAAGTTTCGCTGCTCTCCGCAGTCTCTCGTCCGATTTCGCTACTCTCCGCAGCTCGGGTTCTGCCACACTTAGTGGTCTTTCGCTAGGTTTCGCTTCCACAACTGCCGGATACAGAGTTAGACCTTGCTATCCAGGGTGGGTAATTCAGGTTGCTTGTGTCAGTTTTGCCAGTTTCACTGCTGGGAGTACCTTAGCCTCAGCTGCGCGTCTGCTCTACACTTGTGGTTTGCCGTAATCTCACACAGCTGTCACCAAAAGTTGTGGTATCCGCCTAGGTTAAATGGCAGACACCAGAGTTCAAATGACTACGGCAGTGCGAACAGACGTGGACACATATATTATAGAGAAGCTACGCTTCTCTAGCAATCACTAAATAATAAACAGAGTCTATTCAGTTGTTCCTTTATTCAGGGTCTAAGGTTTACTAAAGTTATATACAACAAACAATAAATACACAGATAGGAATAAGTAATCATAAACAGAATCAATATAATACATATACAATAGTCAGTTTGGGCAATAATGATCCCCCATCCCTGGAAAGGGTGGGGGGAATTAACAATACAGCTTAACCATAATAAGGCTGTCAGAATCTATCATTAATTTTAGGTATAGGGAGGGGGTCGGCAGACCCCTTCCCCAGGACTTGGGGGAGGGCCCTCGGCCCTTCCCCGAACCCAGGTCAGGGTTGCCATAGGCATGGCTCACGGTTGCCGAATACCACAAATATATGTAGCGCGGCAATAACAAGTTATCACAATTTTTGTTTAATATAAAAACAATATTAATAAGGCAAAAATATATAAAAATAGGTATAATGCATATTACATAAATATACATATCTATACATTACAAATATAACAAAAGATTGTCCCATATTTAGGACTTTGTCTTAACTTTTGCTTAATTTTAATTAAAATCATAGTAGAGAAAAACCAAACTCAAAAGTTTTTCTTAGCACAATAATCAATACTTTAATTATGCTTAAGCAAACCATTTTAAAGCTATTTTTAAATAGAACACTGATTTATTATTATCAAGTACACTTGTATGATATCAGGGCAAAAACTTAAATATATTTTTTGCTGTGTATACAAAAATATGGTTAACTTTGTAAAAAGCATTTAAATAGAATTTAATTTTTTTTTATGATTATTTCACATTATGATTGATTTTAGCATAATACTTACAAAAATATTGCAATAATAAATTTAGATGAATTCCATGTGTTAGCAGAGACAAATGAAATGATATAGAAGACAGCCAGCTACAATACGATTTTTAAATCTAATTGTGCCAAAATAGATAGATGGCGGATTATTATAGATAATTTCACAAAATCTGTTTTTCTTTCCTTCTGTACCTCTAAAATATAATTTTCCTGTTCTTATTTGAGATAGTTGTTGAATTTAAGTTTAGATGATTTTAACTGATTTTTCCTTTTTGTAATAGGAATCAGTATTAAAAAAATCAAGTGAATCGGATAATTGTAACATACAAAAATTTGTTGTCAAAAAAAGTAAAAAATCAGCATGTTTTAAATGGACGCACCGACTTTCTGGTAACGATTATAGAGTTGCTGCGCTTTGTATATTGTAACCTAAGAATCATGATACAAAGTTTGAAATTGATAGGACAATTTTAATCTGTTTGAATTAACGAAAAGACCTAACCGTTACGGGCGTATGGATGGACCTACCCTAATTATAGAAAAGTTTCGCTTTAAAAGTGAAGCATTGTGATTTTGGGATAGTTAGAGTACACCGCTCATCCATAATCGTGAAACAAAACGCCTTTCTTTTGACATGTTGGACTCAAAAATGTGCTTAAATTGCATCTAATCTATGGATATGTTTGTGCAAATACAGTAAATGTTGAAAATAAGCAGAAATAACTGCTTTAAATTTATATATAAATCTGCAAAAATTATATATATTAAGAATAACCAATCATTTTATTGCACGACTTTTTGGAAATAAACGACAAACAAACATTTGGTGAAAAAAAGTAATTTAATTAGGAGACATTGGGCTGTTTATTACAGACGTCCCATAATGTTTATAACAATGTTTTATTGTTCGTTGGCTCAACAACTTTGGAGACTATTGTTAAATTATGATTGGTTGGTTCATTATGTTGAGTGTCCAAACGTTTCGACCATTAATCCCTTTAGATCCCTAATTTTAAATGATGTTGTACTAAAGATTAAGGTTAGGAAAGCTTTCTTTTTGATAGTGCCCCGTCTAAAAATTAGGGAATAGAAACGCAAACAAGTTGAGGAGCCTTTGGACGAGTCGGAGTCGGTTCTAAAAATCCTATTTTTTCCAATTCTACAAAACATACATATATATAAGCCTATTAGCAATAAATAAGCCATATAGTAAGTTTACTATCCAAAAATATTACCATTATTATGAGAACGTCATGCAGTGCATGTGCAAAAAGAGTTTGCCATTTTAGAAATACCAATTTTGCCATCAAAATGAAAATACGATGTACTCGATTAAATAGAGTTTCTTAGAACCAGAAAAACTTTGAGTGAAAACCCTATTTAAATTTGAACTTAGTCAATGTGGTTAAACTTGTATTATAAGTCTTTATGGCATGAAATAACTTATATGGTTCCTCTTTATAATCCAGCATCTTACAGGTTCAGTGAAGAATTATAACTACTTTTTGGAAGGGTACCACCACCCTCCCAAAAGATTTTTTCTTATATTACTACTTCCATCCCCCCTTCAGACAAATGCCCCTAACGACCTCTAGTATAATAATTCAGCTCTATTTTAAGATTATTACTACAAGCATTTAAACCCCTGTGTCTTAACCTCTTTTCGAGGAAGCTTTGTGTTTATCAAGTTCGAAATTAATTCCTTATCATTAACCTAAAATTAAGCGCAAATGTCGTCTTGTCAAAGTGTCATGGTTGAGACACCCTGTTAAAGCCGAATTCTATGGAACTTTGATCTATTTTTCCTTCAGCATATATACATAGAATATATGGCTACTGTGGCTAAATTTTGGTGAAATTTAATCGTTTATCGCCAATTACTTTGTAAGTTTTTGGGTAATTTTTAAAAAAATCATGTAATTTTACTTCAAAAAGTCCCTTTTAGATATATACTTTTCTTTATCTTAAAGAATACAGCATGCTTAACGACCTGCATTAAAAAAACTTTTTTCATTAGTTATATCTTAGAGGAAATCTATTTTTAATATTGGACTTGAACGGCTTTATTTAGAATATAAATTAAATTTAAACTCGTTATAGAGTAGCCGAGCTTTGCTTCTTATGATTAGAATTCTTCTTACAACTTAAGCAATTATATTTTTTATATTTAGAGAAGTTTTTTTTCTCAATCCCCTTGTGGATCCCGCATCCCCCCCCCCACAAAAAAAAATAAAAATTATTTTAACATCCATTAAAAGGACTCTCCACAGAAAAATCAACTTTGAATTTTTGAAAATCTAACCTGAAATTATTATTCTCTGTTCAATTTTAGGCATTTTTTGTTTTTGTGGCATCGCGATCGAAGCCCTTTGAAATTTTTTACCTCCTTTAAGTGAATCCTCCCGCCATTTAATTTGTGCTGCTTTAGTGATTTTTAGCTTCTATTTTTGCCGCCGTTGCCGCATTCATCGCCCTTCTCCGCCACTACTCCGCTGTACGTCGCTTTTTAATACATGCTCCCCTCTCCCTTGTTCAGAAATTAAATGGAGGCTGGGGGTGTTGTGTATAGCTACGTACGCAATGTATAGCGGAGTAGCGGCGGAGAAGGGCGATGAATGCGGCAACTGCGGCAAAAGATGGTTATATTTGGCGGAGGCGAACACAAAATGGAGGCGGCAGGATTGTCCAGTCAAGGAAGAGGATAAATCGTAGAGCGGCCGGTTGCAATGGAGCAAATGTTCTTTAGCGGCGAACATATATTGAGTGGAGAAAAGTGTAGTATATATTGTTATAGCGGCAGTACAAATAGGCGGCGGACAAAATTTTCAAAGGGCTTCGATCGCGATGCCACAAAAACAAAAAATGCCTAAAATTGAACAGAGAATAATAGTTTCAGGTTAGATTTTCTAAAATCCAAAGTTGATTTTTCTGTGGAGAGTACTTTTAAGCGACCCTCTACTCTTCAAACAAACAAACAGTTGCAACATAGAGTGATGTTGTTCTTCATCTTAAAGAAACATAGTTTTTTTTTTATTAAAGTTTTGAAATAATCTGTTAAAGGATTATTTTGAACGTACATGCTTTTGCATTACATATATAGAGATGCTACGCTTCTAAGATTATACCGGATTTATAATGGACGAATGGTTAGGTTAGTTTTTAATAAGTTGATTCTAACATATCAAAATTTTTCCACTATTAAAGCTATCCACAGAAAACAAACGGTCTGATCGTAAATGAATAGACCGCCTTCCTTTTTTAAGTTGTAGGGGAGGTCTAAAGTTAGCCAAAAGAAAATGCAATAAAATTTTTATATTTTTAGCAATTATAAAAATGATATTTTGCTTATCAGGGAACTATTCAATTGTCTAACATAAATAATAAACTTACATAAAAAAGGATGACAACATCCATTCGTATGGAAGTTTACAAATGGAAATCGCCGAACTAAAAAAAACAGACAGACTGAACAGAGCGACGAACAAAATAAGTTGAAGGGTAGATACTCAGAAATTTTTTTTCTCAATAGAATTTCCATCTTTATATTTTAAAGTAAAAAGTAAACGTCCAAGTTATAGAAAAGAAGTTAATTAGAAATGGTAATCTTTAGTAGCAGCCAAGAAAATCACGTTCAAAATTATTAACTTATAAACAAATTTAAAGACTAGCTTCACCACTAAAAAATAAATTTCTTTAGTAGGGATTAGTACAAGGATTCTCACAATCAATTTCATCAAATCGTTTTTGACTCTTTAAAAGGAACGTTAAAAAAAGGAGAGAAAGGGGGGGGGGGAGGAAGAGAGTAAAAAAATCTAGTAGAAATCCGGGGGGGGGGGGGGGCGGCGCTATATAATTTTATATAAGAAATGATTATTCCAAGCCCCTGTTGTGGTTCTAAACCTGAAGAGCCTTATCTTTATGACTGGATCAACGCTGAGCCTTTCCTACTTTTTTGAATTTCATTTGTGGTTCAGATTAGATTAAAGAGAATATCACTGAGAATATTGCATAACTATTGTCTGTGTTTCTGCTGTAACTGATTTCTTTATTTTATCAAACAGATGAATCAAGCAAGGATGATTAAATCCAAAGGTAACCCAGCTTCTTCAATGCTTAAAATATCCTAGATTAACAAGAACAACAAACAGTAATTCATTCATTCTTAATTATTAATGAACGTTTCAACCACAATTGTTCAATAAATTTTTGCTGCAAGCGTATTTGTATGCGTACAGATATACCCTAATTGTAGAGTAGCTTTGCTATCAAAAATGTCATGTGACGTACATAACTATCTATGCAATCAGAGTGCAGTAAAAATACAGTGCCATACCCATTTAGAATAGTGTGGCTAGTAAATAGCATAATAGTAAAAATACAGTGCCATACCCATTTAGAATGGTGTGGCTAGTAAATAGCATATTAGTAAAAATGCTGTGCCATACCCATTTAGAATAGTGTGGCTAGTAAATAGCGTAATAGTAAAAATACTGTGCCATACCCATTTAGAATAGTGTGGCTAGTAAATAGCATATTAGTAAAAATGCTGTGCCATACCCATTTAGAATAGTGTGGCTAGTAAATAGCGTAATAGTAAAAATACTGTGCCATACCCATTTAGAATAGTGTGGCCAGTAAATAGCATAATAGTAAAAATACAGTCCATACCCATTTAGAATAGTGTGGCAAGTAAATAGCATAATATAAAAATACAGTGCCATACCCATTTAGAATAGCTTGGCTATTAAATAGTATAATAGTAAAAATACAATGCCATACCTATTTAGAATGGTGTGGCAAGTAAATAGCACAATAGTAAAAATATTGTGTCATACCCATTTATAATGGTTTGGCTAGTAAATAGCATAATAGTTATTGTGATGTTAACAATACTTTTTAAACATTTTTCATTAATGATTTATGATTTGCAACAAAAATGCCACATTTCCAAATTAAAAGTAAAGAGGGGCAGTGCTTGGAATATAATTATAACTCAAATCTAATGTCAAATCATCCATAAAAATAATAAAACAAGGACAATTATACTTATAAACATCAACCAAGGACAATTATGCTTATAAACAAATTTTCCTTTAAATGCCAATTGTAACATAATTGCATGAAAAGTATAAAATTTTTTAATGAAAAATTGAGGGCATTGTGTTTAAAATATGACATTGTATAAAGTGGTCATGACATAATTGTTGTTGACATGTTGTTGTTTTAATAAGGACACCATTGATACAATTTATACAATGATCTTGAGAGATAACTCAATAATGAACGATAAGTTTTGGTTAAAAGTGTAATTTAGAGTCCCATTCAATCCTGAATATGTATTATGCGGTCAAAAGTAGTCATCGCTGACACATTTTGATGCTTATTGTGGGTTGTAGCCCTAATTCTCTGAAGTTAGGATTCAGATGCACACGGAGATTGGACGTGAGAATCCTTTCGCGCACAGCTGATTGTATCATATGTTACAGAACAAGCTGACCCGCAATTCTCATGGAAGCTACTCAATTATTACATCACCCTGGCCTAGAGTTTTGGCAGGTGTTCCATATTGACCCACCCTAATTAATGGCACTCTCATACGAGGAGCATGGACGAGGGAAAGAACGGTTAAAGAGCCGCTTGATTGGTAGAATCCTAACTTTCTACAAATCTCCCTCCTTACAACCTTAGGGCATCTCATGCTTATCGAAAGTTTGGTAGGTTAAGGGTTGGTGAGATCCGTAGGACTCTTAAAGTATTTTTTATTTTTGTTAAATAAAGTAAATGGTTGTGAATTGTGTCATACCAGTAGATTTTCTCATAAATCATTATTAAAATCTTCGCCAAAACCAAACATTGGCGAAGTACTCATCCTTGTGTTGGTGGCCTTTCTTGTGCATTATACCTAAAAATTAATAACTTGACCTTCGATTCTAACCACGTAAAAAGAACTTGGGGATAGATAAATATCCATTGAAAAAATTGTTGATGTTTATTTGAAAACTTTAGTATCCTTACATATAAAAGTAACAGGATATCTGTATGTCTGTACCGCATGACCTCGCTTAACGCTGAACAAATATAATTGTACTTTATAGTGTTGCCTCTCATAGGTCCTTGAAAGGTTAATCACTATTTTGAGAAAAAGTACCACCACCCTCCCCATGGAAAAAAGTCGTAGGTTATTTTACTATTTAATAAAATAAAACAGACAACCCTTTAAGTTTACGACTTTTGTTAATACATTTCTCTGCTCTTAAAAAAACTTTGTTTGCATGTACCAACTACATTCGAATTTAGATTAAACAATTACGAGGAGTTTCAACAGTCCCACATATTCTTTTATTTTAAAAACTTATAGTTTCGAAAAATTATGGTCATAACGCTAGAGCCAAATTTATAAATGAAAGTTAATCTTAAATTTATTCAAAAAGATATTAGATAGAGAAAAATATAATGTTTTTCTTCAGGAAAAGGGTTTTATTTTTACTAAAGTTAGAGAAAAAAGTTGGTTGTTTTCAGAAAATACCAACTAATTAGGTCCCCAAAGTTTTCAACCAACAACTAAGAGAAAATATTTATATGACTAATAACCTATAATCCCAAACCTTATACAATATAATCCTTGAATAGAAAACTTGATAATAATTTTCTTTTATGATATTCAAATAAAGATGGATATGTACGGGGCTCGGCAACCGCAAGTTTTTTCAGCAGAATTGTAATTGTGACTAAAAATAGAATTTGGTAAAATTGTTGGTAAGTAGTTATCTTTAGTCCCCCAAATTCTGTAAAGATTTTTTTCTAACGATTGGATTTCATGAACAAGCTAAAAAGTTGACACAATAAAAACTGTCCCGAATTTGTATTAATTTTGAGGAACACGACTCCAGTTACGTCATATTTTTCTTTCCCGAAAAAGGGAAGGGGTAAAGAAAAAAAAGGGAAGGGGGGAAGAAAAAAGAGATGGGAGAAAAGGGGTTTTTTCCCATCTCTTTTAAAGAGATTTTCTTCCCCCCTTCCCTTTTTCGGGAAAGAAAAATATGACGTCACTGGAGTCGTGTTCCTCAAAATTAATACAAATTCGGGACAGTTTTTATTGTGTCTAAAAAGTTTATTTTAGATAGAGAGAGAGAGAGATAAAGAAAGAAATTTGACACATTTGACAGGCAATGACGGAATAGTACTCACCTCATTTAAGAAAATTTACTCTGAAGTCAAGAACTTTGAGTTTATGGATAATGTCATTCTTGTTATAGAGATGGATTATTTGATAATGCTCTTCTTATACAGTTTATAGTTTTAACAGGGAGATAGGGGATATTGGGCTGTTTATCTCACTAGTCCCCAAATTCTTATAGAATAATTGTATTATTCGTTTGCTAAATAACCTTGGAGACTTTCTGAATTTTGATCGGTTGGTCCATTTAGTTTAGTTTTTAAAGGTTTTAACCAATACAGGTGGGGTAATTTTGTGTAACATCATTGGTGATGTACATTAATTCATCAGCCAGTGTCTTATCCCTTTATATCTCTGGATTCTATCAACTTTATTTATAGGCTACACATAATAGATATTAAATTAGATGAGAAACCAACATTATTATGGGTAATAAACTTTTTTTGTACTATTTAACAATTGTTTTTATTATACTTTAAATTACAGGTGATTTCACCTAAACCAATATATACATAGATTACCACGAACAATCCCCTCCCCCATTTTGGAATTTAAAAAAAATATTTTTTCACTATTTTTTCGAAACCAAAAAATATCCGCAGGATTAGAACGATTATACAACCATTTTTAGCATAGTATTACAAGCAATTTTGCACGAATATTAAAATATATTAATCATAAAATTAAGTCAGTCCTTCTTCGAACCCTCGGTACTAAGAAAACTGGTCTTAATCTTTTTCATTTTAATATCAGCGGAAAGCTGTCTATAATACGATGCAATTATAAACTCATTTAGCCCTAGTAAGAAATACTCCTTGTATAAGCTAAAATACTAAAATAACCTTAAAAAAAGCATGAATAATACTGAATTTTTACTGGTTCATATGCTAATTGATAAAAATCACCAAATTTATAATTAATTTTTTTATGTTTTTGTATTTTTAAAGAATTATATGTAAAATTCATATAGCAAACTAGTTGGTACCTAACTGTTTCAGGAATAATCATGCAAATTTTGAAATCAATAGGACAATACTAACATGCCTAAATTAACATTAAGAGCAATACGTTACGGACGGACAGACGGAACGACCATAATTATAGAAAAAACTTCTTACATCTTAGAAATAAAGAGAACTATAATTTTCCATAGTAAAATGCAGGAATAAAATAAAAGAATTTGGTGACAAAGGGATAAATTTACTTATGTGTACTAATGTTTTTTTTTACAGAAAATTGTGTATTTTTAAAGTGTAGCTACCCAATGGTGTGTTAGCACTTCAATCCGTGAGTCCGCTTAAGTAAGATATAACAAGGATGACAACATCCATAAAAGCGAAGCACTGAAACGGTAGGACAAACGGACATTAACACTTGTATAGTGTTAGAACCTAATAATTATCATAATATAAATTTATAAGAGTCAAAGCAAAATTGTAAGTAAATTTGTTGTAAAACTGCTTGATACAGGATAATTTTTATGGACATACTTACATTTTTAGGACTTGATTATAGAGTTGCTTCGCTTATTACATTATACTTTGTTGTCCCAGGAATCAATATACCAAAAATCAGATCAATCCGATGATTTGATCACATAAAAATTTGTTGTTAAAAAAGTAAAAAAATCAACATGTTTAAAATGGACGTACGGACATTTTGGTAATGATTATACAGTTGCTACGCTTTCTAAATCGTACCTAACTACTAAAGGAATCACCATGCAAAATTTGAAATCGATAGGACAATTCTAACATGCCTAAATTAACGGAAAAAGCTATCCGTTACGGACGTACGGACGGACGGACGGACCGACCCTAATTATAGAAAAGCTTCGCTTTTAAAAATTACTATAGATATTTAAGTCATGGGTGAGGGGAGGGAGTCACCCTTTTTTCTTATTTTTTTGGAGATGGTGAATATTTTTCAGGACAATATGTCTTGGCGTGTTTGTAATGCCCCCTACTCACAAACAAGAAAAACAAATACAAAATCATAAAAAAAATTCCTAGCAATTTCAATCAATTAGCGGGGTATGAGATCCTATTTAAAAGTAATAGGAAATTTGTCTGTCTTTGTGTACCGAAAAATCTCGCTAACCGCTGTAACTATGTGGTTCAACTTTAAAGTGAAGTTCTTATTTATAACTGTACTATTGTTAACTGTTGTTGTTTGTGGCCATATTTGCATTAAATTGTTGAAAAAAAGAGCGTACAAAAGCGTAAAAATATTTTATATCCATCAAATATTTTTATAGTTTGTATTCTTGAAATGATGAATGGTTGTTTGAAGTAATGAATGCCTCTTTTTACTATTAATAACTGCAAATTATTACCAGCAAAACGTCCCTATACTCATAGCATTTCCATGCGTCTCAGAAATGTTGTAAATAAACCTTTAAAAATTTGAAATATCTCCTATTTAATGCACTACTTAATTCGAACTGTCTTTTAACCAAGAAGGGAGGAGGCATTGGAATGTAAATTATACTTGTACCCTAAAGTTTTATAATCATGTTCCTTCATTTGGTTACTTTAAATTTATTTAAAATATTGATTTAATATTAAATTGTTATTTCTAACTATAGCCGTGTCCCATCTTTTCAACTAATATTTATTTTATCTACAAAAAGGGGTGATTTTGTTATTCATCAATGGCAATGTAGGACTTGCATATTTAAACATTTTTGTTAATTATATTTTCCTGAGTCTTCCATGGAAACTATTCTCCTTGTTTTAAATATCTGCAGCTTATATTTAATTACAATTTGAATTTTATTTAATTACTGTTTTAAATGTCTAATTTTACTAAGACTTTTGATCTCTTAGGAATATTTCAATACCGGAGATACTGTATAATAAGTTTTTGTAAGTACGTATGTAGTAAGCTATTAAATAAGTATTTAATATGAAGTTTCAACTTGAAATCACGCTAAAATTCCCCGTTTCAGAAAGGATTCATATAGGTCATAGGATGATTTATGCTATTTTCTTCCCTTCCATACAACTTTGAATATAGATCTCCTAAATGTTAGTATTTTCAAGTAATAAGGGGTTTTGATTGTCAGTTAAGATCTCGCTAACCACTGAATAAGTTCTCCATTTTAGAGAAGAATGAAATAGGTTATAGAATGGTTTTAGGCTATTCTATTTTTATAATTAACACAGAGCTGCAAGATGCTAGATACTGAAAGTGAATAAATTGATTAATATATATGCTTTAAATTGTTAAGGTCAGTCAATATGCAAGTTAGATATGATTAATTTCCTTAACTTCAGAAGAATGTATGTATTTACAGATAAAACCTATTTATAGAGTAGTAACGTTACAAGCATAACGTTTTAACGAACTGAAGTATATAATGCTTTTTCATCATATATTTTTATTTCATATAATTATACTTCTCATTATTTTGGATTTTGGGTTAGGTTAGGTTAGACAAGTTGGGTAGAGCGCCTCGCAGGGGTTAGGCTATTCACATGGGCTAGCCCGCAGTGGTTTGATTTATATTAAAATTCATGAAAAAGAGTAAAGAAATCAAAACTAATAAGAAAGTAATTAGTGAAATGAACTTATATAAGTTTAGATTATATCTAATAATACTGAATTTAAGAAAGCTAGAGAAAAAAATAAATTGAATTATAGAACAGCTTCTTCCAAACAAAAAGCACTAAACAAAAACTATTTCTAAGTAAAATATTTCATCTGTAAAATTCCTCACTTTCTCATTTATAACTGTACGCTTTTTATCCTTATTTTTAGTAGCAAAGCTACTCTATAAATTAACTATAATGGTATGCAGGTCGGTTATGTTATTTACTAAGTATATTTGCGATTACTTTTATTTAATGAAATCTTCCAATTTTTAACATGTACAAAACGGCCTGCTTAATTGCTTCAAGATCCATGTCAGATCTATATAGGAAATAAATGTCTATAAACGAGCTCAAGTTTTCCAAGGAATATATGATTAAAACTCATAGTGCTCCAATAATCCATAATAAACTCTCATTGCCCAGAAGTATAAGACCCATTATTTTACTTTATTAAAAATAAATTCATTTTTTTCATTTCATGTTGCTATTTACCTTATATTGATGTATTTAATTTCTAATCATAAAAAAGAAAATTTAAATTTATAATATGATAAATTTAAGAAAACTATGTTTTAAAAGAATTCGATTGTGGCGACATTTTGTGTGTTCAAATATTAAACTAAAATTGTAATCATCATCATTAACCCTTTGGTGATGGTAATGTAAAGAAAAAAATATAATTTAAAAAAATCTTTTAAAAATCATTTAAATTATTAAATATTTACTTTCTTTTAGATAGTAATGCCGGGTGAGGAAAATAGATTTATTGAGAAATAGATATGCATATAGAAAACTAGCCAATAGGGAGATAATTATATCGAGCCAACTCTAGTAAATCATATTAATGCCACAAAAAAAGTTAAAGGTATCCTCACTTCTTTTTATCTTTCTTCTCTTTCCCATCATACTCATATTGTTTTAAGGGGTTTTCGTCTGTCTGTCGTTCTGTCTGTATACCTGTTCTTCTGTCTATCTGGCTGCAGATTTTTACCTTCCTATCTCTACCCATAACTTCCCCTTCCATTAAAATCTATTATTCTTCCCCTCCAATAATATTTTGAAAATAGTCTTGCTTGTTTTAAGTGACAGGGGTTACCATTGGATTTTAAATTATAATGTTATGGTACCCAAAGTTTTAAATTCTCTCAGCCGTTGGATTACGTAAATTGGGTACCTTTATTGATCGTGATTTATTGTCTCATCTGGCAGTGTGCATCTCTTCAACCATTTTATAAATCTAAGGGTTATTTTGTTTATGATAATTTTGGATTTACTTTTTTGTCTTATTCCTGAAGATTCCTGGATAAAGGTGGTTTTTCTTGTTATCAAAAGAACATATATCAATTAAAATATTTACAAAGCATAACATTTAAACAAGAACGATTACTTGTAAAGTTGCCTTAGATGTCAATGTGAAACTATGGTTATAAATTGATATCAGATTTTTAAAAAATATTTTCGAAGATTTTTTGTACAAAACGCTTAAGATTTAATAACTTCTGAATGTTTTCTGCTTAAGCTTTAAATAGGTCACGGGATGCTTTTAGACCATTTATTTTTAATATTTAAGTTTATGGATAGTTTTAGGCTGTAAATCTGCCTCTCACCCCCTTAGAATACAGCGCTCTTAAGCTATGGACACCGCCGCTAGATAAGAGGCAAATGAGGTTGAATTAGTATCCTTATGGTTTTCAATGTTAACAAACACCAAACACGACTAAATCTCAAACATGATTTAAATGGATTTATTTTTCCCCTTTACCCATGCAAAAATCGTTTATGCGTTAATTAAGACGTTTTATAACTCCTAAAGTAAGATGATATATGCATGAACGTTCATTAAATGACACTTATATTAATAAGTAGCGCAGCTATATTATTACATAAATAGGTAGCTCGTCGTCGGATAGATGCTAGTTTCAAATCTCAACCAAAACTAAAGATGTTAAAAAAAAATTCATATTGTTGCTACTTTAAATATGTGAGATTAACAGAGGAGATAATAATTGGCCAGGGAAATGTTTTAGCCCAAAACAAGTTCAACTTTTAATCATAATACAGATACGACTTTCAAAGAAAGGTTTTTCAATTAAAGAATTGGTTGTTTGAATTTTTAGTAGACAACGACAAAAATCCCAGAGATCTTAAGGAATAAGACAAGGGATGATATGATAAACAAATTACGCATATGTAAACAAGAATTCTTTTGGAAAATTAGGAAACGGGTTGTTTTCAAATTAATGAAAATTAAAAGAAAAAACAAAGTTTTTAAGCCAACAAATGAAAATTGTTAAAACAATTTGGAGACCAGTACAAATAACAGTCCAATTTCATCTATATCCATGAAAAATACAGAACATTCCCTAGGTTATTAGATATATCGCTGTTTGTTATTTATGTTGCTATGAAAAAGCACCATATGTGTAAATAAATACCATTAAAATTTCCACACCTCCAACTTTCTGACCCAAAAGGGGCAACAAGGATGATGGTTAGCTATCTAGGCGAAACTAATAATATGTCTTTTGACTGTCAAAGTATTTCTACAATCAGTATGTATCTATCTTACTATCATAAAGTACTCTTTTTAATTTGACAGTTTCCTTCAAAGTGATTTGTTGAACACCCCCCCCCCCCCCCCCCCGACTTATTTTTCAATCGAATCCGGTGGATAGGAAACGGTTCTCATCCATACGAAAAAAAACTATGTCTAGCACCGAATTATATCCAGCTTTCTACGAATATAAAAATGTACGATCATAAGATTAAAACTAGTTTTAATCTTATAATTGTACATTCTATATCCGCGGAAAGCCGTTTATAATACGATGCGAAGATAACTATTATGTGTTGATTACTTTAGATAATATTGGGTACTGGATAGGCTCTCAGGGTTATTGTCCTACCGTAGAATAAGGCACATGAGGTTTCAGATCTCGATGGCAGAGAGAAAGAATTATTAGGCTGTTTATTACACTAGTCCTCAAAGTTTTATAATATTTTCTTATTCGTTTGCTTAACAGCTTAACTTTATTGGATTTTCAGTGGTTGGTTCATTAAGGGGAGTGTACAAATGTATCAACCACTAATTGTAATCTACAGATGGGGTAATTTTTGGGTGTACATTAATTTATCGGCCATTGTTGTATCCCTTTAGATTCCTCTCTCGATAGTAACTTTGAGAGATAGTACCCTTTCTTTTAAGCTTTCAAAGAGATCGAAAGAAAACTGTAAGTATACAAAAAGGAAGAAATAATGCAGGGAAAATTTACTTAAAGAGTTACAACTTTTATAAATAGCCAAGCCCATAGACATCCAAGGATAGTGAGCAATACAGTGATAGGTCACCAGAATCAAAAATCTTTCTCCAATTATTAAAAATCTATCTTTATTAACTCAAATTCCATGTGTTTTTTTTAAACTAGTCTTTGCACCATATGTAAATTTCAAATTCCATCTGAAATTGAAAAAAACTTGTGGTTAGCGAGATTTAAAAAAAAACAGACAAAAAAATCTATTTGGGAAATCATGCTGTGTGTTGATAGTGTCCTTAAAATTGTAGCGTAGACTTTTACAATAAAACTCCCTGTCCCTGCAAAAAAAACGAAGAAAAATTGAATTAGCGCGAAAAATTTCGAAATTTAAAATGCATAACCGAAGATTTAAGTTGACTTAGAGTACTCATAAAAATTGACAAATAATGACTTTCAAAATTTGTTCTTATTCATAGCTGGATTGTAAAAATTGCATCCCAAATTACATATAAACGTTGGTAAAAAAGAATATGTTAAATGTATGATTAAGATTTAAGAATACATTAATATTTAATCTAAGATTTTAATATCATTTTTTCGAAAAAAGTAAATTGAGTAAAGTTAAAAGGAGACCACCATCATAAAGTTTGCTAGGGATGTGCATCAATACTAAATGATTGTAATTACATAGTTCAGTTGGGGATATGAGATTACCTTCATAGAGTTAGTGGAACATGTGCATTAATACCAAATGATTTCATTTAGTTAGTACAGTTCAGTTGGGGACATGAGACTACCATCATAGAGTTTGCGAGGAATGGGCATAAACACTAAATGATTGTTATTACAAATTTCAGTTGGGAATATGAGACTACCATCATAGAATTTGTGAGGAATGTGGGATCTACTGCAGTTCACGGTAAAATATTGCTGGTAACAAATATTGCCAAGAATCTATGAATTTTAAATGCTGCTAGCTGCCAAACGGCTGAATTTACAGATCATACCCACACACCATTTTAAGCGGTATACAAAGTCCCTACAAATAATCTGGAATAGCCAAGATCCAATGATGCACAGGGAAAGCTTCACTAAAGAAAAAACGCATAAAATAGGGCTTTTTTTGCGCATTTCTCTGCACTGCAAGATAATTATGCATTATTGATTTATGACTATTTCAGATTATTTGTAAGCCTTCTTATGCCGCTCAAAACAGTGTGCAGGCATGATCTGTACATTCAGCCTTTTGGCAGCTAGCAGCCATTTAAATTCATAAATTTTTGGCAATATTCATTACCAGCAATATTTTACCATGAACTGCAGTAGATCTGGAATGTTAACTAAATGATTGTTGTTACATTGGACAGTTGGGGACATAAGATTACATGATAAAGTTTGTGAGGAGTGTTTTCTATGCTTTCAAAAAAATTTTCTATAAAACCAAATTATTTTGTCACGACTGACCAATTACTTTTATTCTAGAAAACATATAACAAACTAAGTTTCAAATACCTAACTGTTTATTGTACTAATATTTACTATGGTAACATAAAAGCTTACACACAAATTTTCAATTTTCAAGGCTTACAAGTTTATTTTTCTAGCAAAGAACTTTCAAATCCACAACTGTTTATTGTACAAACACTAGATTATTTTTCCAAGCTGTACTAGGAAATCTTCCCTTCAAATGTAGTATAATTCATCTTTCAAATCCCTAGCTGTTTATTGTACAAATATTTACTATGGTAACATATTAGCTTGCATACTAATGTAATGCAACTACATAGATGTCCCAATTCTGCATTGGTCGTAACTTATAAGAATATAGAATATGCACTACAAATTTTGCAAGAGAAATTCTATTATATACTTTAAAGTTAACGTCCTTGAGTCCAGTCAGGGCAGGTTTTTTACTAGATTGCTTTAAATAAATCTTCATCACCAATACCCTAAATGGTTATGGAATTCGTGAATATTGTGGCTTCAAGTTGCTAATATAGTCCTTAGATATTGGTCAATACGTTCCTCCATGGTCAGTGAAGGGATAGGGGGTAACTGGTAGCCGAAGAAACATTTTATCAGTGTATGCGAGAATCAATTTGTTGTGAATTAAATACATTACATTTAAAATGTGTTAGTAAATAATAATAGTTATTTCTCGCATCGTATTATAAACGGCTTTCCGCGGATATAGAATGTACAATTATGAGATTAAAACTAGTTTTAATCTTATGATTGTACATTTCTATATTCGTAGAAAGCTGGATATAATACGATGCTAGACATAGTTTTTTCGTATGGATGAGAACCGGTTCCTTTCCACCGGATTCGAATGAATACGAGAAAATAATTTTACAATGTGTTTATTATAATCTACTTTTTATCTACATATCCTATCTTTAACAAGACTTTTTAGAATAATCATTTTCATAATCCTTTTATGCAACGAGCCTAACGTTAAATCAAGATGTCGGGTAGGGGGCAGAAAAATAGCCTAAACTATCCAAACTGTTAAAAAAAAGTTGCCTACTTCTACCTTACTGTAAATTCTACCTTATATTGTGAGTTGTAAGCTAGATTTAGATTACCTGACAAAAAAAATACTAATTCAGAAAATTGGACATATTCACTAGCTATTTCGCCTATAGCATTAGGGAATTTTTAATTGACGTGAAGGAGGGGTCAGTACAATAGCCTAAAACCTTACCAAGACCACCCTAAAATGGAGAACAAAATCGGTTTCTAACAGACAAAAAAACATATAATACTTTATGGAATTTGTAAAAGAACCTGGGCGGAAAAATTTGCCCTCACGAATGAAAAAAATTGTATCAGTACGTAATATCACGACCAACCTCCCTGTTATACTGGGTTGTGATACACTGACAAAAATTTAATCGACTAATTTTTTATATGAAAGGGGTCATAACTTATAATCACTGTCATCTATAATACAAAGTAGAACGATGTCTATCTGTTCGTCTAAAGCTTAAGATCTCGGTAACCGATTTACCGAATGGGCTCTACTCTTCAGGGAATATACCTACTGGTCCTGTGGTGGATTTAAGCTATTTTCCTTGGGGGTGGGACACCCCCAACTCATAAAATTATGGTTCGCAGCACCAAAATATGTTTTTTTATTGAATATGTTCGAAATAAGTGGTTTTATCTCAAATTTTTTTTAATTACATCTTTTGGCAAAGCCCCTGGAGGCTAGGGGCGAAGCTGCTAGTGTTTATATATATTGACATGATGACCAATGTTTACTTATAATTTAGGAGAAATTCTTCTCAAGATTTAAATTACAATTCATTGCCCCTCCTTTCTAATTACATCAACATTAATACGTTATTAAGTTATTAATACGTCGTTTTTATGTTATGCACTATTACTTTTATATTATATATGTAGTCGTGCGAAAGAGGTTTCAAAAAAATTCCTGTGCACACCTACTACATTTAACCAGGGAGTAAGGGAGGGGACAATGGATCGAATATTCAATTTTTAGGGAGTCTCAGACTTTGGGGACTGGCTTAAAGGGAATGTGCAAGAATTTAGCAGTTTCTGACTGAGTTTGGGGACTTGCGCATAGAATGCCACTACTCGTTATGTATGTTTTGAATATTGCAGACGGGGAGAAGGGATAAGGGAAGTGGGGGGAAGGGAAATAAACACTCGTTGTGTTAGTTTGGAATGTAGCAGACGGGGAGAAGGGAGAAGGGAGGTGGGGGCAAGGGGCAAGGGAAATAAACAGAATAAAAAGGGGCAGTCATATTCTTGCTAGCATCTGGCCGGGTCCAATAATCTTTTAATATAAAAATCACACCAAAAAACCTCAATATATTTCATCAAAAACAAGTTGTGATTTTACTTTACATGACGCTATGGAAATCTATTATTCAATTAACAATCCCTTTATAATTTCCTACAAATTTATTGGATTAAACTGGATTTCATGCCCTTTCTTTGATAACTCTTATATTGAATTAATTGCCCATTGTCCCCTCCCTTACTCCCTGACATTTAACGGGAAGGCCAAATTTTAATTTTCAGATTGCCTTTCCCTGTGTAAAATGGGTGCATTCTATCCCAGGGATCAAAAGGGATAAGACAATGGCCGCTAAATTGATGTACATCTCAAATGATGATACACAAGTTACATCTTCTGTAGGGTAATATTAGTGGTTAAAACGTTTTGACACTCAAATCAATGAACCAACAAACTAAAATTCCATAAAATTTCCCAAAGTTGATAAGCCAAGGAATAAGAAAATGTTGTTATAAAACTTTGGTTACTAGTGAAATAAACAGACCAATGTCCCCTCCCTCCCTGACTATCCTGTCAACTAGATAACGCACTAATATCCTTTTTTTTAGTTGCGCAGCTACTCTATAACTTATTATAAGTTAGTTAGTACGTACTTTTGTAGTTTATCAAAAGTATACCTGTCTTATAAATTATGTATATTTGTGTTTTCGTTAAGATTTCGATAACCACTGAACCCATTGAGTTCTTGAATTTGGGAAAACTTTATACATAGGCCATGGGAAGGTTTTAGGCTATTTCATTTTAAAAGTCTTGAAATGGTTTTCGGCTATTTTACTACCCTCCTTCTCTTTATCATATACTAGTTTTTGCCTTTGTAACAGTAACAAGCCCTTTTTCACTCCACAGGGGGAGCATAGGCCGTTGGCAATTTGTCAGTGTTTCTGTAACAATGTGGCTTTTTTTATGGATATGGGATAGGGTTGTCAGCCCTAAGCCCTATGATTGTGGTGTGAAGCGTTCATTTGCTCATCATACAACCAACCCTTTGATTGCACGACCTTCGTCTGAGAAGTCTTAACTGTGCATGGTAGTGAGTTGCGCCTGTTTTGAGCCAAGGCATTCCCCCTACTCTAACTATTTATGTCGCGCACCTGACATAGCAGAAGTAGGAACCATTTTTAACGTCTTTAGTTATGACGCGGTGTTGGACCGAGATTCGAACCTATCACCTTCCCGACGACGAGCGGATGAGCTACGTGTTGAGCCACGGTCGCGGGTAGTTTTTGCCTTTGAAAGGGTAAATATTACAAAAGTTTCAATAGGATAAAGTAGTTTTAAAGCTATGTTTTCTATGAATATATTTGTTCTTGTTACAAATAAGGAATCTACTAAATAGTTTATATGGAAAATGCAATAAAAGTCTCCTTTTTCGCTATTGAAATAATCCCCTCAAACCCATCCTATTATCCATATCTAGGGTGAATCAAAGGATAGTAATGGATAGTTTTGATTGAAGATTTAGGAATGTGTTAGAATTGTCCTATCAATTGAAAACCCAGTGTAAATATTCCCGAAATAAATAAGGAAAAATACACAAGAAAGTCGGTAAGTGATTCTTGGTACGATTTTACACAATATTAAAATAAGCGTGACTTATCTTTATTTCACTATTTATGTTCGTTAATCCGGTTGTCTGATTAAGTGTCGAGCTGCAATTTTAACAAAATGGGTTAAGATTGTGCCACTTGCGACAGAAGCGAATTTACCCTTAGTTAATATAAAACAAGGGGTATTACTTCCAATAATAGCGATTCTGTTTAAAATTATAAGCAAAGCATGCGGCTTAATCATTGAAAGTGTGAAAGAAAAAAAAACAGAAAGATTTAAAAGAAAGATGTAATAGTAATACAATTTGGACAACCCTATCATTACGTACAGTTAGACCGATTGGCAGAAGGACAGCACAAACAGTTATAGAGCAGCTGCGCTACTAAAAATGCATTATAAATTTGAGTATAATATCAAATATTTGTAAGTATACACTATACAGTATGTTTAAAATGTATTAAAACAAGTAAAATTATGTTAATATGTGGTATCCGCCTAGGTTAAATGGCAGACACCAGAGTTCAAATGACTACGGCAGTGCGAACAGACGTGGACACATATATTATAGAGAAGCTACGCTTCTCTAGCAATCACTAAATAATAAACAGAGTCTATTCAGTTGTTCCTTTATTCAGGGTCTAAGGTTTACTAAAGTTATATACAACAAACAATAAATACACAGATAGGAATAAGTAATCATAAACAGAATCAATATAATACATATACAATAGTCAGTTTGGGCAATAATGATCCCCCATCCCTGGAAAGGGTGGGGGGAATTAACAATACAGCTTAACCATAATAAGGCTGTCAGAATCTATCATTAATTTTAGGTATAGGGAGGGGGTCGGCAGACCCCTTCCCCAGGACTCGGGGGAGGGCCCTCGGCCCTTCCCCGAACCCAGGTCAGGGTTGCCATAGGCATGGCTCACGGTTGCCGAATACCACAACTCTCCCCTCGGAAGGCTGGGAGGGGGTTTCCCTGCCAGACTTCCGACAGTGGTTGAGGCCTTCGGCCCGCTCCTTAGGGCTAATTTATATACAAGCAATAACGATTCAATGGAATCCTAGTGGTGATTTTCAGGGCTGATGGGCCCCCAACGTGGGATAGAAGGTAGAGGCTGGCTTTTGTTGGACACGTAGCTCGGCGCCAGCAGGTGTCAGGTTGGCGTGGGGCACAGCCGCTGCGGGGCCGGTCAGTAACGGGGCATTCTGGTTGTTGTTGGCAGCGGCTGGGGCACTGGCTACCAGGTTGACCGTCTGGGCGACAGCCTGGCCTCCCGAGGGGCCGCAGGGCTTTCCAGAGTGTGGCCCAGGCCTGCCTGGGCGGTCATTCCCACTATCGGCTGATTGCATGGATACCATTTCCTCGGCTGCTTCCCGGCTGATAGGAATGGCATCCCAGTCTACTGAAAAGTCCCGGGACTTGGCATGGGTGAGC
This sequence comes from Acartia tonsa, assembly GCF_053477335.1. Classification (NCBI taxonomy): domain Eukaryota; kingdom Metazoa; phylum Arthropoda; class Copepoda; order Calanoida; family Acartiidae; genus Acartia; species Acartia tonsa. The sequence goes on along the minus strand of NC_137273.1, from coordinate 26,421,249 downwards.
CTGGCTCTGGCCAAGGCCTTGCGATACAAGGTTGGGTGGTACAGGAATACTTGTGACATCGCGTTCATGGCGGCCCGTACACCTCCTTGTGCGGCTGCCAGGGAAATGATGGTTAAGTCTCCCAGCAGCTTGAGGATCAACAACATCAGACACAGTATGGCTGCGCCATCTCCCCACTTGTGAATAGCCTGTCTGAACCCAGCCCAGACATCCAGGGTTGCTTCTCCTTCCTCCGCCAGTCGGTCAATATCGTAGGACACAATCCCATGGTCTCCGGTGGTTGAACAGCTACCTTGCTGGACGCATGAGCCATACGACAGGCCGGTCAGCATGGCGGCCTTATACGCTGGGAACGCTAGCAGCTGCTGCCAGTCGTTCAGCTCAGCCTGCGAATACAAGCCTCCCGAACTGAAGTCATCCAAGGGCTCTGTCAGCAGCTGCTTGGGTGTATCCAGCGGGGGCGGCCTCTTCTTAGGTGCGGGGGTTAGCTCTATCCATCCTTCCTCAGCGTGTACAGTTAGGGGGTAGGTGGAGGAGCAGGGAATTTTGGTGGCGTGGCTGCTATACACCTTTGTCATGGCATCTACAAATCCTGTGGGCTCCACCGGCACCTTGTCCCAACATTCATTGCTCTCCCTGACAACATATTTATTGCGTTGGCAGGTAAGCTGGAGCAATACATCTCCCCTCAACACAGAGAACGTGCTCCCCTGGACACGCACCGGATGGGCTGGGTCTAGCTGCTGGAGCTTCCAGCAATTGGCCGCTACTTCTTCGGCTGCGGTGCTTCTCATTCGAGTTTCCAGGGTAAATCCGATGTAACCTGCATGTATCTGGGCCTGCAGGGGGACATCCACGTCCCTGGCCAATACTCTGGGCAGCGCTGCCGCGGCCGGGTCGGCTACCACGAACAATGCTGGGTGGTTGGTGGCATGGGCCTCAAAGTCGCAGTTCACTATTGAGGTGGGGGTAGTCATGTTGATGAAGAATTGGGCTTGATGGTCAACCAGAAACGCATCCATCACCAGGCTAGGCTGGAGGCTGCGGATCAGACTCAAGGGGCAATCTCTCCCCAGGTGGTCCGACACGTAGGTGGCCTCTCCAGTGATGCAGGACAGCTCGGAATGGGGACACTCTAGGGTCAGGTGGTCAGACTGGGACTCCACCCGTCCATTCTCGACTACATAGGTCTCTTCCTTGACCAGCAGCCGTCGCTCCTGGAGCACTAATTCATTGCGGTACAGCTGGCCCTCGAAATGGACGTCCTCCCCTTCACAACCCACCCCCTCGGGGCTGTTGACCAAGGCGCCCACCATATCGAGGGTGAAGAACAGGGGATGGTTCAGCTGAAACGTCAATGGCTGGGTCTTGCCTGGCAGAGTGTAGACTCGGTTCCTGGCCAGGTCTCGGCACGTTTCTGGATCAATCTTGGTTGGCCGCATGAGGGTGGGGACCGAGGTCACCTTGAGGTGGCCCCATACTCCACACCTAAATGTCCACTGGGACACTGTGAGTTGACAGCTATATCCCGTGGTTTCCCAAATCTTGACTTGCTGCAGGACATGTATCTCATGGCCCAAGGGCACCTCCTGGTGTAGCGGCTCCTTGCTACACATCTGCTCCTTGTTGTAGGCGGTGACATGGGTGGGGTTGGCACAGTCCCACCCTACCAGGACATAGCTAGTTGTAGGCCACACAGCTGCGAGCAGTAGGCCCCACAGGACCATCCACCAGTGTGAGAATCTACCAGACAGCCATCGACCTCGCGCACGCATCTGGGGATCCTCGGCTCGGGCCACGGCTGCTTCTTGGGGCTGGACACTGCTAGGCTGTATAAATTTCCATTGAGCGTTATCTTTGGGTGCCCAGGGCATCCCGATACCCTCCCCAATGACAGACTGGCAGGCGACTGGCGCCTGCCTGGGTGTCGGCTCCCCTAGCCCCAAGGGGTCCCTTCCCTTGTCCATGGCATGCCCAGTGGCATGGGGCTGGAGTGCGTGTGGCACAGGCTCGCCCTGTATTACATCCCTCCCCTGCCCTAGGAACTCAGGTGCATGTGGCACAGGCAAGTCCTTATAATCCCAAATCTCAATCTCCCCAGCCTCTGGTGCGGGAGGCACAGGCAAGGCTGGAGGGTTACAATACTTTGGATACAATACATTTGTCAAATTTAACTTATCCTGGCTCAGTTGGGAATGGTGGGCAGCTGGGTTCCCTCTGCTGGCAGGGGGCGCTGGATGGTGTATGGCTGGGCTCTCCCTGCTGGCTGGTGGCGCTGGCTGATGGATAGCTGGACCCTCCCTGCTGGCTGGTGGCGCTGGCTGACTGGGGGTGACGGATGTCACCCCTCCCTCTGGGGCTGCTGGCTCATTCCAGGATCCAGGTATCTCGGTGGCGGCGACGGTTGTCGCCCCAGGCACCAGGGTGGGGGCGCTGGATAGCACCCCCCAGTCATCGCAGGTGGCGGCGGCGGTTGCCGCCCCAGACATCAGCTTGGGGGTGCAGGGGCGCACCTCTCGTCCTTCCCAGGTGGCGGCGACGGATGGCGCCCCATACATTGACTCCGATGCGCTGGCTAGCGCCTCTTGCCTCTCTCGCTCAGCGGCCGCCAGGGCCTCCCCGTACACTGTCTCAGTGGCGCTGGGTAGCGCCCCTCCACTCTTGCTGGGTAGACTCGGTCTGGCAGGCCCCATCATGTTGAGGCTGAAGGGTTGAGGCCTCAGGACTTCTGGCTCTGCAATGTTGGTGGGCTGCACGAACTCAGGTCCCAAGTGGTTGAGGCTGAAGCCCAGGCCAACCCGGTTGGGTTCAGCCGCTCCTCCCAGCACGTTGATCCTAGCTGGGATGGTTCCAAACTGCGGCATTCCTTCGGCTCGGCCCGTTGCGTTGGGGGCGGCTGCTTGCTGGAGTGTTGCTGGGGGCGCGCTCCCTTCCATGTTGGCTACTCTGCTGGGCTTTCCTGAGGGAGCGCCCTTGTCAGCGACGCGTCTCCGGCCAGCTACCTGGTCCCAGTCAGCCTTGCACTCGGCCGCCGTATGGCCTGCGTAATGGCAACGGTCACATTTGGCAGGACGGTCACGGCGTGGCTGGGTGCGTCTCTCTTCTAGGCTGACCTCCATAGGCGTAGGACAGTCTCGGACTCGGTGGCCCTTCCCATGGCAGCGATAGCAGCGGCCTGGAATCTTGTCATCTGGGGCGACCTTCCCCATCTGGTGGAGACCCAGAGCCAAGGCGCCAATCTCCATTGGCTCCGACTCATCATATTGGGGCAACTGGACGCTGGCCGATCCCGTGAGCCCGTCGGTGGCGTCCACTAGGCACACACCCTCCTTCAGCTGCTTGGTGATCATGGTCACGGTAAACATGGCTCGCCTCGTGTACTCAGGTACCGAGGCGATCTCATGACCCATCATTTCACGTTTCACATTAGCGTTACGAATGCCACGATTTAATTCGTCTATCAATAACTCAAGGTCCTCGTGGCTATAGGCCTCCCTATACAATGCACACTTTGTGGATATGTATGCTTGTATAGGTTCTGTCGAGTGCTGCCTATAATCTCTGAAGGCTTGCTTCAGGGTCTGAGATTCATAGGCTGGACGAAATAACATTTCACACTCGGCCTTGACTTGTTCGTATGTCAAGGCTTGGCCTGCCTCGCCAAACAGATGAGAGGCCATCTCCGCCGCTTGCCCCGCCAGGGATAGTAAAAGGGCGTTGCGGCGATTTAGTGTGTCATGGGGGGGCACACGGTAAGCCGCCCATGACATTTCTAATCTCCGGATGTGGGAATTCCAGGATTGCTTGGGCGGTCCTCGGTACTCCGGCAGGTTACTCAGCATCAGCTTGCGGTACTCGGCTGGAGCCGGCTGGGGATCATCCTGGAGCCATCCTTGGAGCTGGTCGCCTCCTTGCGCTTGTGGCTGCTCCATCGGGTCAAAGGTTCAGTGGCGGGACACAAAGTTTTAAGTCAATACTATAAGTGGTTTACACTTGAGGCTTTCTAGCCTAGCAGCCAACACTGTTTATCACTAGGTTGGTAGTTTAACTACAAAGATTTAAATTAGGTGTACCTAGAGTACTTGTCACTAACATCTGAGTTGTAGAGTAGGCTGGTAGGTGTAGATAGTTGTTGAGGGTCCCTCAATCTGCTCTCTCATTGGTCTGCTTTGTCTTATTCGTCCGTTGAATTTTTTGTGCGTCCCAAGCTCTGCTGCGCGACCCGTAAATGGCGCTCTGTTCTCCCGGTCGCTATCTCCACACCGTGGGCGGACTTATTCAAGTGTGGGTAGGAGGGGGAGCGCGTGAGGGGACGGGGTAAAACCGTCCGTTCCCCCCTATAGGGAGGGGGGTGCTGTAGGTTTGAAGTAACTGGGTGGTGAGGTAATTGTGCCTTTTCCTTAATCCTGAGCTTATTGTTATGTCACCTCAATTGTATTTGCTTCAATTTATGGTGGGCCCCTCCCCTTCCGTTGGGATAAGGGGTGTATTTGTTGTGCTGAAGGCTTGGGGGGTCAGATTGTTTATCAATGCATTGTTATATTACATCTAGGTTCTATTTTTGGCTTTATCACAATACACAACAAATTTGCTTACCAAGCCTGTTCTATTTTTGGCTTTATCACAATACACAACAAATTTGTTTACCAAGCCTTACCCATAAATCTATTGTTCAGCTTTCACACTAGGGTGGTAATCCCTAAAATGTGATATAATATCTGTTTTCTAGATGGGTGGCTGCGCTGTAGCCTCTCAGGATACTTGGAGTTAACGTAGTTTTTCTTCTGCTTGGTACACTACACTCGTATTTTCGCTCACAGCTCGCAGCTATTTGGCTTGTTTCAGCCTGTTGGCGGCAGGGAATGTCCCGTCCTGCAGCGCCGTGTATCCAAATCCGGCTGGTGGCGGCAGGGAATGTCCCTTCCTGCAGCGCCGCTGTTTCGGATCCTGCTATCTCTTGCAGTAAATGTTGGCCTATTTTCAGCCGTTTGCACTTATTTGGCCTGTTTCAGCCCGTCCGCAGGCCTGTTTCAGCCCTTGAGCGCTCAATCCTCCGTTAGATGTCGGCGCTTCTCGCGGTTCTCCGTCAAGTTTCGCTGCTCTCCGCAGTCTCTCGTCCGATTTCGCTACTCTCCGCAGCTCGGGTTCTGCCACACTTAGTGGTCTTTCGCTAGGTTTCGCTTCCACAACTGCCGGATACAGAGTTAGACCTTGCTATCCAGGGTGGGTAATTCAGGTTGCTTGTGTCAGTTTTGCCAGTTTCACTGCTGGGAGTACCTTAGCCTCAGCTGCGCGTCTGCTCTACACTTGTGGTTTGCCGTAATCTCACACAGCTGTCACCAAAAGTTGTGGTATCCGCCTAGGTTAAATGGCAGACACCAGAGTTCAAATGACTACGGCAGTGCGAACAGACGTGGACACATATATTATAGAGAAGCTACGCTTCTCTAGCAATCACTAAATAATAAACAGAGTCTATTCAGTTGTTCCTTTATTCAGGGTCTAAGGTTTACTAAAGTTATATACAACAAACAATAAATACACAGATAGGAATAAGTAATCATAAACAGAATCAATATAATACATATACAATAGTCAGTTTGGGCAATAATGATCCCCCATCCCTGGAAAGGGTGGGGGGAATTAACAATACAGCTTAACCATAATAAGGCTGTCAGAATCTATCATTAATTTTAGGTATAGGGAGGGGGTCGGCAGACCCCTTCCCCAGGACTTGGGGGAGGGCCCTCGGCCCTTCCCCGAACCCAGGTCAGGGTTGCCATAGGCATGGCTCACGGTTGCCGAATACCACAAATATATGTAGCGCGGCAATAACAAGTTATCACAATTTTTGTTTAATATAAAAACAATATTAATAAGGCAAAAATATATAAAAATAGGTATAATGCATATTACATAAATATACATATCTATACATTACAAATATAACAAAAGATTGTCCCATATTTAGGACTTTGTCTTAACTTTTGCTTAATTTTAATTAAAATCATAGTAGAGAAAAACCAAACTCAAAAGTTTTTCTTAGCACAATAATCAATACTTTAATTATGCTTAAGCAAACCATTTTAAAGCTATTTTTAAATAGAACACTGATTTATTATTATCAAGTACACTTGTATGATATCAGGGCAAAAACTTAAATATATTTTTTGCTGTGTATACAAAAATATGGTTAACTTTGTAAAAAGCATTTAAATAGAATTTAATTTTTTTTTATGATTATTTCACATTATGATTGATTTTAGCATAATACTTACAAAAATATTGCAATAATAAATTTAGATGAATTCCATGTGTTAGCAGAGACAAATGAAATGATATAGAAGACAGCCAGCTACAATACGATTTTTAAATCTAATTGTGCCAAAATAGATAGATGGCGGATTATTATAGATAATTTCACAAAATCTGTTTTTCTTTCCTTCTGTACCTCTAAAATATAATTTTCCTGTTCTTATTTGAGATAGTTGTTGAATTTAAGTTTAGATGATTTTAACTGATTTTTCCTTTTTGTAATAGGAATCAGTATTAAAAAAATCAAGTGAATCGGATAATTGTAACATACAAAAATTTGTTGTCAAAAAAAGTAAAAAATCAGCATGTTTTAAATGGACGCACCGACTTTCTGGTAACGATTATAGAGTTGCTGCGCTTTGTATATTGTAACCTAAGAATCATGATACAAAGTTTGAAATTGATAGGACAATTTTAATCTGTTTGAATTAACGAAAAGACCTAACCGTTACGGGCGTATGGATGGACCTACCCTAATTATAGAAAAGTTTCGCTTTAAAAGTGAAGCATTGTGATTTTGGGATAGTTAGAGTACACCGCTCATCCATAATCGTGAAACAAAACGCCTTTCTTTTGACATGTTGGACTCAAAAATGTGCTTAAATTGCATCTAATCTATGGATATGTTTGTGCAAATACAGTAAATGTTGAAAATAAGCAGAAATAACTGCTTTAAATTTATATATAAATCTGCAAAAATTATATATATTAAGAATAACCAATCATTTTATTGCACGACTTTTTGGAAATAAACGACAAACAAACATTTGGTGAAAAAAAGTAATTTAATTAGGAGACATTGGGCTGTTTATCACAGACGTCCCATAATGTTTATAACAATGTTTTATTGTTCGTTGGCTCAACAACTTTGGAGACTATTGTTAAATTATGATTGGTTGGTTCATTATGTTGAGTGTCCAAACGTTTCGACCATTAATCCCTTTAGATCCCTAATTTTAAATGATGTTGTACTAAAGATTAAGGTTAGGAAAGCTTTCTTTTTGATAGTGCCCCGTCTAAAAATTAGGGAATAGAAACGCAAACAAGTTGAGGAGCCTTTGGACGAGTCGGAGTCGGTTCTAAAAATCCTATTTTTTCCAATTCTACAAAACATACATATATATAAGCCTATTAGCAATAAATAAGCCATATAGTAAGTTTACTATCCAAAAATATTACCATTATTATGAGAACGTCATGCAGTGCATGTGCAAAAAGAGTTTGCCATTTTAGAAATACCAATTTTGCCATCAAAATGAAAATACGATGTACTCGATTAAATAGAGTTTCTTAGAACCAGAAAAACTTTGAGTGAAAACCCTATTTAAATTTGAACTTAGTCAATGTGGTTAAACTTGTATTATAAGTCTTTATGGCATGAAATAACTTATATGGTTCCTCTTTATAATCCAGCATCTTACAGGTTCAGTGAAGAATTATAACTACTTTTTGGAAGGGTACCACCACCCTCCCAAAAGATTTTTTCTTATATTACTACTTCCATCCCCCCTTCAGACAAATGCCCCTAACGACCTCTAGTATAATAATTCAGCTCTATTTTAAGATTATTACTACAAGCATTTAAACCCCTGTGTCTTAACCTCTTTTCGAGGAAGCTTTGTGTTTATCAAGTTCGAAATTAATTCCTTATCATTAACCTAAAATTAAGCGCAAATGTCGTCTTGTCAAAGTGTCATGGTTGAGACACCCTGTTAAAGCCGAATTCTATGGAACTTTGATCTATTTTTCCTTCAGCATATATACATAGAATATATGGCTACTGTGGCTAAATTTTGGTGAAATTTAATCGTTTATCGCCAATTACTTTGTAAGTTTTTGGGTAATTTTTAAAAAAATCATGTAATTTTACTTCAAAAAGTCCCTTTTAGATATATACTTTTCTTTATCTTAAAGAATACAGCATGCTTAACGACCTGCATTAAAAAAACTTTTTTCATTAGTTATATCTTAGAGGAAATCTATTTTTAATATTGGACTTGAACGGCTTTATTTAGAATATAAATTAAATTTAAACTCGTTATAGAGTAGCCGAGCTTTGCTTCTTATGATTAGAATTCTTCTTACAACTTAAGCAATTATATTTTTTATATTTAGAGAAGTTTTTTTTCTCAATCCCCTTGTGGATCCCGCATCCCCCCCCCCACAAAAAAAAATTAAAATTATTTTAACATCCATTAAAAGGACTCTCCACAGAAAAATCAACTTTGGATTTTTGAAAATCTAACCTGAAATTATTATTCTCTGTTCAATTTTAGGCATTTTTTGTTTTTGTGGCATCGCGATCGAAGCCCTTTGAAATTTTTTACCTCCTTTAAGTGAATCCTCCCGCCATTTAATTTGTGCTGCTTTAGTGATTTTTAGCTTCTATTTTTGCCGCCGTTGCCGCATTCATCGCCCTTCTCCGCCACTACTCCGCTGTACGTCGCTTTTTAATACATGCTCCCCTCTCCCTTGTTCAGAAATTAAATGGAGGCTGGGGGTGTTGTGTATAGCTACGTACGCAATGTATAGCGGAGTAGCGGCGGAGAAGGGCGATGAATGCGGCAACTGCGGCAAAAGATGGTTATATTTGGCGGAGGCGAACACAAAATGGAGGCGGCAGGATTGTCCAGTCAAGGAAGAGGATAAATCGTAGAGCGGCCGGTTGCAATGGAGCAAATGTTCTTTAGCGGCGAACATATATTGAGTGGAGAAAAGTGTAGTATATATTGTTATAGCGGCAGTACAAATAGGCGGCGGACAAAATTTTCAAAGGGCTTCGATCGCGATGCCACAAAAACAAAAAATGCCTAAAATTGAACAGAGAATAATAGTTTCAGGTTAGATTTTCTAAAATCCAAAGTTGATTTTTCTGTGGAGAGTACTTTTAAGCGACCCTCTACTCTTCAAACAAACAAACAGTTGCAACATAGAGTGATGTTGTTCTTCATCTTAAAGAAACATAGTTTTTTTTTTTATTAAAGTTTTGAAATAATCTGTTAAAGGATTATTTTGAACGTACATGCTTTTGCATTACATATATAGAGATGCTACGCTTCTAAGATTATACCGGATTTATAATGGACGAATGGTTAGGTTAGTTTTTAATAAGTTGATTCTAACATATCAAAATTTTTCCACTATTAAAGCTATCCACAGAAAACAAACGGTCTGATCGTAAATGAATAGACCGCCTTCCTTTTTTAAGTTGTAGGGGAGGTCTAAAGTTAGCCAAAAGAAAATGCAATAAAATTTTTATATTTTTAGCAATTATAAAAATGATATTTTGCTTATCAGGGAACTATTCAATTGTCTAACATAAATAATAAACTTACATAAAAAAGGATGACAACATCCATTCGTATGGAAGTTTACAAATGGAAATCGCCGAACTAAAAAAAACAGACAGACTGAACAGAGCGACGAACAAAATAAGTTGAAGGGTAGATACTCAGAAATTTTTTTTCTCAATAGAATTTCCATCTTTATATTTTAAAGTAAAAAGTAAACGTCCAAGTTATAGAAAAGAAGTTAATTAGAAATGGTAATCTTTAGTAGCAGCCAAGAAAATCACGTTCAAAATTATTAACTTATAAACAAATTTAAAGACTAGCTTCACCACTAAAAAATAAATTTCTTTAGTAGGGATTAGTACAAGGATTCTCACAATCAATTTCATCAAATCGTTTTTGACTCTTTAAAAGGAACGTTAAAAAAAGGAGAGAAAGGGGGGGGGGGAGGAAGAGAGTAAAAAAATCTAGTAGAAATCCGGGGGGGGGGGCGGCGCTATATAATTTTATATAAGAAATGATTATTCCAAGCCCCTGTTGTGGTTCTAAACCTGAAGAGCCTTATCTTTATGACTGGATCAACGCTGAGCCTTTCCTACTTTTTTGAATTTCATTTGTGGTTCAGATTAGATTAAAGAGAATATCACTGAGAATATTGCATAACTATTGTCTGTGTTTCTGCTGTAACTGATTTCTTTATTTTATCAAACAGATGAATCAAGCAAGGATGATTAAATCCAAAGGTAACCCAGCTTCTTCAATGCTTAAAATATCCTAGATTAACAAGAACAACAAACAGTAATTCATTCATTCTTAATTATTAATGAACGTTTCAACCACAATTGTTCAATAAATTTTTGCTGCAAGCGTATTTGTATGCGTACAGATATACCCTAATTGTAGAGTAGCTTTGCTATCAAAAATGTCATGTGACGTACATAACTATCTATGCAATCAGAGTGCAGTAAAAATACAGTGCCATACCCATTTAGAATAGTGTGGCTAGTAAATAGCATAATAGTAAAAATACAGTGCCATACCCATTTAGAATGGTGTGGCTAGTAAATAGCATATTAGTAAAAATGCTGTGCCATACCCATTTAGAATAGTGTGGCTAGTAAATAGCGTAATAGTAAAAATACTGTGCCATACCCATTTAGAATAGTGTGGCTAGTAAATAGCATATTAGTAAAAATGCTGTGCCATACCCATTTAGAATAGTGTGGCTAGTAAATAGCGTAATAGTAAAAATACTGTGCCATACCCATTTAGAATAGTGTGGCCAGTAAATAGCATAATAGTAAAAATACAGTCCATACCCATTTAGAATAGTGTGGCAAGTAAATAGCATAATATAAAAATACAGTGCCATACCCATTTAGAATAGCTTGGCTATTAAATAGTATAATAGTAAAAATACAATGCCATACCTATTTAGAATGGTGTGGCAAGTAAATAGCACAATAGTAAAAATATTGTGTCATACCCATTTATAATGGTTTGGCTAGTAAATAGCATAATAGTTATTGTGATGTTAACAATACTTTTTAAACATTTTTCATTAATGATTTATGATTTGCAACAAAAATGCCACATTTCCAAATTAAAAGTAAAGAGGGGCAGTGCTTGGAATATAATTATAACTCAAATCTAATGTCAAATCATCCATAAAAATAATAAAACAAGGACAATTATACTTATAAACATCAACCAAGGACAATTATGCTTATAAACAAATTTTCCTTTAAATGCCAATTGTAACATAATTGCATGAAAAGTATAAAATTTTTTAATGAAAAATTGAGGGCATTGTGTTTAAAATATGACATTGTATAAAGTGGTCATGACATAATTGTTGTTGACATGTTGTTGTTTTAATAAGGACACCATTGATACAATTTATACAATGATCTTGAGAGATAACTCAATAATGAACGATAAGTTTTGGTTAAAAGTGTAATTTAGAGTCCCATTCAATCCTGAATATGTATTATGCGGTCAAAAGTAGTCATCGCTGACACATTTTGATGCTTATTGTGGGTTGTAGCCCTAATTCTCTGAAGTTAGGATTCAGATGCACACGGAGATTGGACGTGAGAATCCTTTCGCGCACAGCTGATTGTATCATATGTTACAGAACAAGCTGACCCGCAATTCTCATGGAAGCTACTCAATTATTACATCACCCTGGCCTAGAGTTTTGGCAGGTGTTCCATATTGACCCACCCTAATTAATGGCACTCTCATACGAGGAGCATGGACGAGGGAAAGAACGGTTAAAGAGCCGCTTGATTGGTAGAATCCTAACTTTCTACAAATCTCCCTCCTTACAACCTTAGGGCATCTCATGCTTATCGAAAGTTTGGTAGGTTAAGGGTTGGTGAGATCCGTAGGACTCTTAAAGTATTTTTTATTTTTGTTAAATAAAGTAAATGGTTGTGAATTGTGTCATACCAGTAGATTTTCTCATAAATCATTATTAAAATCTTCGCCAAAACCAAACATTGGCGAAGTACTCATCCTTGTGTTGGTGGCCTTTCTTGTGCATTATACCTAAAAATTAATAACTTGACCTTCGATTCTAACCACGTAAAAAGAACTTGGGGATAGATAAATATCCATTGAAAAAATTGTTGATGTTTATTTGAAAACTTTAGTATCCTTACATATAAAAGTAACAGGATATCTGTATGTCTGTACCGCATGACCTCGCTTAACGCTGAACAAATATAATTGTACTTTATAGTGTTGCCTCTCATAGGTCCTTGAAAGGTTAATCACTATTTTGAGAAAAAGTACCACCACCCTCCCCATGGAAAAAAGTCGTAGGTTATTTTACTATTTAATAAAATAAAACAGACAACCCTTTAAGTTTACGACTTTTGTTAATACATTTCTCTGCTCTTAAAAAAACTTTGTTTGCATGTACCAACTACATTCGAATTTAGATTAAACAATTACGAGGAGTTTCAACAGTCCCACATATTCTTTTATTTTAAAAACTTATAGTTTCGAAAAATTATGGTCATAACGCTAGAGCCAAATTTATAAATGAAAGTTAATCTTAAATTTATTCAAAAAGATATTAGATAGAGAAAAATATAATGTTTTTCTTCAGGAAAAGGGTTTTATTTTTACTAAAGTTAGAGAAAAAAGTTGGTTGTTTTCAGAAAATACCTATTTATTCCTTTAAGATAGCCTGATATCTAGTTGCCGAATGTGTACGCAGTTTCCTGAGTGTTTCCTCATCCTAGCTCAATATTTACTACTAGCTAAAAAAGCTTCAAACTTCAAAAAAAAAAAATCAAAATTTAAAAAATTCAAATTTATAATGTATATTGTATAAATCGTTTACACATTCAAATTTTGATTTTTTTAAGGGAAGTTTGAAGATTTGTAGCTAGTAGTAAATATTGAGCGAGGATGAGGAAACACCCAGGAAACTGCGTACACATTCGGCAACTAGATATCAGGCTATCTCCTTTAATATCTTCTATCATTTGTATATTCTGTCACATTAAAGGTACACTAATAATAAAAAAAATTATATACTAGTACCCAAAGTTTAAAAACACGTTTTTTCATTCGTTGCCTTAAAAACTAGGGATACCTTTCTCATGTATTGATTGGTTGGTTCAAACAAGATGTGTCCAAACAGTTCTTAAAATGCAGTTTTTATTATCAATGTATCGTCCATTGTCTAAATCCATGGGTATTTGCTATTATATTAATTCCATAAAATGGTGTAACAAATGATTTTCAAATTTATGAATGTCCCTTTTAGTTGCCCTTTGATATGATTTTAAAACATTATCTAATGCAATTTTTAGATTGAAATAATTTAAATTCATATTTATCAAACTTATGGAGGGTAAAGCTTCTTGATGACTTTCTTCTGTCTAAAAGCAAAAAAAGTTTCTCAATTTACTAGTAAAGGGCAGTAAGAAAGGGAACATTGAACTGTAAATTGTTCTGGTACCAAAAAAAATCATAACCATTTTTACTTATCCATTGATCAATTAAGTGAATTCTGATTGGTTGGTTTTAAACTAATTTTGTCTTAACATTCCATCCAATGATTTCAATCAATAATTTTGTTAATCATAAATGGAGATGTACATAAATCAATCATCTAATGACTTATCCCTTAAGATCACTAAGTCACATGTTGCTTTTTTTACTTTTAAGTAATAAAAAAAATCCTCTTGTTGTCTGTATTGCACCCCTTACAAATCCCTCTATTTTGGTTTAAAATCCTGTGCACACAAATTCTTCTGACACTTTAAATTTTGATGTTTTATGTCCTAACGTCTTATTTTAGAGCTTTATTTAAATGCATGTAGTCATACTTGTTATCAAAAACATGAATATGAATAAGCTAAAATCATAGAGTTTGGGGTGAAGCCTCAAGTCAACAATAAAGAAGAAAATTAACAAAATAAACATGAATATCTTTGTTAAATAGAACAAAAGAATTTAAATGAAATAGTTTAAATGATATACATAATTCATAGTTGTTGTGTCATTAAAAATAATTGGATAAATATAAATAATACAAAGTAGAATGATGTCTGTCCGTCCCTTCAGATCTTGGCAACCACTGAACTGATCGGATTCTACTCTTCAGGGAATATTCCTACTGGTCCTGTGGTGGTTTTAGGCTATTTTCTTAGGGGGGGGGGGGGGACACCTTCAACCCTCCCAAAAACAAAAAAAAATCCCCCCCATATTTTTTGCTGAAGATTTCCTTGGTCCATTTTATTGCTGAAAATTTCCTTGGTCCTTTTACGAATTTCACCAACAATTTTTTTTATCACTTTTTGGGGCAAAGCCCCTAAAGTCTTGGGGCGAAGCCGCTAGTTAAAAATAATTGGATAAATATAAATATCAAGTATGGCAACAGACATTAAAGCTGAGCCTAATAACTCAGACATTAGACAAACGAACATTAACAATTATAAGGTAACAGTGCATAAAATAAATGTTTTTTTTACAGGTATAAACAAAAATGTTAATCTGTTTTAATCTGTCGATATGTCCATTGTCTAATATAGCATGCCTAAACTTTAATTATATTTATCAGTTATTGACGTACGGTCTGCCTAAAAGTAGAAAGACTTTGCTTTTAATAAAGAGAATCTGAAATATTTAGAAAGAAGTGATGTAAATGATTAAAAAAGAAGAAAGAAAGAAAATTGATCCAAATTTAAGTTGTGCTACGAATAACCCAATTGTTATTGTAAAAAGTCCTTTTGATTGAATCGTTGAATAAATGGGGATAAAAATGTACTATTTTTATTAGCAAAGCTACTCTATAAATAGTCGTGCCCCACCATATTGGTTTCTGTATGTCATTATTTTTCCATAATTTCTTGTTGAAAGGTTTCCCCTGTCATTCTTTTTAAAGACTTTTTCTGTTTGTCCTTATAAATGTTTGTTATCTTTTCTGTCATTTTTTGGTCTGGCCATTATTCTACCTGTCACCTGGATAATGCAATTGAGCGTCTTTAAACCTTGCTGGTTCATCCAAGAGAGAAAAATGTAGTTTTTATATTGTATTATTGTGAGGTTTTGGGCTTATGATTTTAGTAGCCCAACCACTGAAATATTCATTGTAACACTAAATATGAGCTCCCTTGCTCATCTTTTGTCTGATACAAATAAAAATTTCCAAAGATTATTTATATATAGAAAACTAAAATTGGTATTTTCAGCTTTTGCAACGGCCAACCCATTAAATTAAACTGAAAGACGATGCATAATATTATGTAAATATGAGTAATTTACAGTTTGTATGTGATCATGTTGAAATACATATCTTACTTAGGGCTAACATATTAAGAATATAAAACTAT
This sequence comes from Acartia tonsa, assembly GCF_053477335.1. Classification (NCBI taxonomy): domain Eukaryota; kingdom Metazoa; phylum Arthropoda; class Copepoda; order Calanoida; family Acartiidae; genus Acartia; species Acartia tonsa. The sequence continues at coordinate 26,405,789 of NC_137273.1, read as the reverse complement.
AACTATAAATGTTTTTTTATCATGCCAGTTAAGGTTATGCAATCAAAAGTTGGTTGTTCGTCCTACATATTTAATCTATAGATAAAACAGAATAAAATAATGAAAAGCAAAAAAACTGATAGACCTTCAGGCGGATAAATTGGACATACAGATAAAATTGTTGACATACATACATTCAAACTTAACAACATCAAGACAATCAGACATACTGATAATTTATATAAACATACAGATAGAAAACAAACATGCACTGATAGACATGCAGACAGACAAACATACATACACTGAGAGGGATGCACTGCAGAGGGATGAATTGATTAATAGACACACAAACATAAATATTGATTGACAGACAGTCAGACAGCCCTAAGGATAGACTTGCAGACAGACAAATAGACATACAGAAAGTCATGATGACAGACCAGCTAATAGTCCTGCCGACAGACAAACAGACTTATTGATAGACGTGAAAACAGACAAACAGATATATTGTTACAAATACAAATATACATACTTTATCAAATAGACAAACAGACTTAGTGATAGACGTGAAAACAGACATATTGTTGCTCAAACAGACAGGCATTTCGATAGACAAGCAGATAAACAGTATTTAAAATTTACAGACATTCTATACTTATATATTCTCTGTAAAAAATCCTCCATTTTAGGCCCAAAGTTGACCTAAGCGCCCCGAAATTGGATCAGTAATTACAGTGTAAAGCTAAACTTTATCAAAGACTAGAAACTTTTTGGATTTAAGATTTATAATTTAGACAGTAAGAATTTGGCTTTAAAACCAATTAATGTCAACTGTTTTAGAACCGGGTCTTAACCATAATGAAACCTAACAAATGGTTTTAACAAAACTGGTTTTAATCCTATGATTTTACATTTTAATATCCGCGGAAAGCTGACGATGCAAGAAACAAAAATTACAGTATTTTTCACAAATTTCACAAATTGAAACAAAGATGAATATTTTGCTATATATGAGTACTTATATTATTTATTATCAATGACTAAAGTGTAATATATAGCTGCTCTCTTGAAAAACAAACAAAGAGAAAAACTACGAAATTAAACACAAAAAAGATTAAATCCAAAACGGATGTCTTCTGTTTAACGTGTATGAAGTTTTGAGATATTTTAAGGGTGAACGGCGTCATTTTTTATTAGCGAAGCTACTTTACAGATGGTAGTATCCAACTGTCACTGAAGCTTTCTTTGTGTATTGTTAAAAGTTTAAGTAGAGCACTATGCTATTCAGGGATCTTAATGGATAAGACAATCGATGATAAATAGATGTAATCCCCCCCCTACACACTCTAAATAATCATAAACAGTTCCAGGAAAACGCAGGAGTCCCAAAAGTCAGAGTGGACAAACGCAGGAGTGTTAAAATACTAATTTAATTAGGTATTTCTATACAGGTTAGGTTAGCTGAGGATATGAATATACAAATAAAACCCCCGCAGGGGTTAGGCATTTAAAAAACCTAAAAAATGGTTTAAAATAGGTTATGTTAAATATACACTCCTGCGTTTGTCCACTCCGACGTTTGGGACTCCTGCGTTTGTCGTAGGACCTCATAAACAATATTACTACTTCTGTAGATTAGATAATTATGAAAAACCTTGGAATTGTTAGTTTTTACCAATCAATCAAATAAAATAAAAGTATCCATTATTTTAAGCTTATGAATGAAAGAACGTGTTTATAAAACCTGTTAAAAATCAAAGCATATATAGTGTAGCCTTGCTATTAAAAGAGAAAAATTGTAGTCTAGAGATAAAATCTAGAGAAGTGACGTGAAATATTTAAATCTTTATGACAACTAATTTATTATTATTAGGCCTAACATCTTCTTTAAACAAGGATGACAACATTTATAAGAGTAAATCTTGACAAATTTGACAGCCAAACGATTATCCTGCAATATAAAGATATTTTTGTCTGAAGCTTAAGATCTTATTAACTACTGAACTGATTTTAGGCCACGGGATGGCTGTAGGCCTTTTTACTTTTCGATTTTATCTTTTGGGTGATCTTAGGCTATTTTTCTGCCACTTTTATACCCTTTGAATCAGCGTTTCGGAGCCGGAGCCGGGAGCCGCGAAGCCGCAATATTTTTGGTGGAGCCGTAGCCGGAGCCGTATTTTTCGTTAAAAACGGCTCCGGCTCCAGATTAGCTAAAAATGATTTTTTAAAGTAATATTATGATTTGGCAACGGTCTATTTCTATATAATAAACTGAAAAACTATTGTTACTTAACAAATAGACACACACCCTTCTACTTTTATATAGCTTTAATCAAATAAAAGCAAAATATTTTATAATATTTTATTTTATTTTATCAAATTCAATAATGAACAAAAATTGATATATTAATTTTAAGGTAGGAGCCGGAGCCGCATCAAAATTAAACGGCTCCGACACACTGTGAGTTTGAATACAGAGTTCTTAGATACTAGGGGCGAATTGACAACGCATTCAATATTCAACAATATCAAAGAGTATAGGCAGTATTCTGTGAAAATTACTTGGATACAGAAAACCAATATTGACATAATCACATTTTATAAAAGATCCTTTGCTCATAACATTGAGCATAATCGTCCCAGACATCAGTATTCTAACAATTTTGATAAATAATTGAACTAGTCTGTATAAAAACCTTGCTATCAAAAAAGTTTAAATAACGGGGGGCGGGGGTATATTGTGTTCGACTAAACACTTTGAGGGAAACCATCAAGAACCTTACTGATGATGATGATGTATCCTTACTACTAAATGCAACTTTATGAGTCAATGTTTCGCTACTTTTGTAAACACTTATTCTTGTTCTTCCCGTGGCAATTTAAAACATTAATCCTTCTGTAGGTGAAATATTTTTGGTAATTTTTAGCTGACATATATTTTTCTTGTCATGAGGGTGAAAAGTTTGATAGCTGCACTTAGTAAACAAGAGACGTTAAAATTTGTTCCTTCTGCTGCTGTGTAATAGCTTGACATTGATAGCAAATGTAGGGGGAAAGTCATGGCCCTAAACAGACACTACCTCAGTACTCCCACACAAAAGTCGTGCAATCAAAGGGTTGTTTATTGAGATGTTAGTGAATTGTGACTACGACAAAGTTCTGCCAGGTATTAAATGGTGGAATAACGTTCCATTAGAATATGATTTTCCATTGTACTATCCCTAAATCCTTGGAGAACATGATTTTAATGTCCCTTGCCACTAAAACAATACGTTATACACTTAGCCAGGGATACAGGGATTGGTAAATGGGAATATAAATTTATCTACCCCCAAATATTTTAAAGTTGCTAAAAAGACATACAATTTTTTAATTTGGAAGTTGGAGGATTTTTTTCCAATCACCTTTCCCTGAACCTCTAGAGTGTTACCCTTTCTAAAGTGTGCATTTACTTCTGCACATGTATCGCATTATTATCACCACATATTATTACAACAGCACAAACTATCCAATCTCCTTACACCACTAATTAAACATCTCCTCCTTTTCTTTGATTTTGTGTATTATTGCGATTATGAAATGCATGATTATTACCCCGTCCCGGATTTGAAAAATTTTGTTAAAATTTTTGCCCCCAGCCAAAATATGGTTGATTTATGCATAAAAATGACCCATGCAAAATATTTTTTCTGTAATGCAAAAATTGCGACGGTACAAGCACTGCAAAGTTTTTAAAATCTGCAAAAAACCCTGTTTTTATGGCTTTTTTGGGGCTTTTGTACCATCCCAATTTTAAAGATTTTTACAAAATTTCAATTCAGGTGTGTTGATATATACCTGAAATTTACCAAAAAAAATGGGGGCAGTCTCAATTATAACATATGAAGGTGTAGCAAGTAATCTTCCAAATACAAAATTGTCAAATTGCATACATATATAATAGGATTGGGCCGGATACTTTTTTAGACGGATGCCGGATAGCTGGCAAATATATGTTATTTGGCCGGATATACAGTTATTTGACCGGATATCCGGTTATTCGGCCAGATATCCAGTTATTCGGCCGATGTTCTTTTATTCGGCCAGATATCCGGTTATTTGCCATATAACGATTATCTGTCATTAGAAATCAATTGGATATCTGGTATCCAGCCAAAAAAGTATCGGCCCAACCCTATTATATCTGTATGCAATTGTTTCTTCTTTACAGTAAAGTTTCTGATAGATCCAGGGAATGTTTCAGTTATTACCACTTAAATAAAATTAGAGGATCGATCCTTCTCCCAGGTGCACAAGAGTCCTTTAGGAGCGTTACCCGCTAGAAAGTACTATGGAGAAGCTCTTCCTGTGAAAATTAGATAATTTTTAACATTTTCTTTTTATGTGTCATTATTCATTGTTTATCTCTGTTAATTTTGTATTGACTTAATGGAAAAAGATGTCTTAGCTTACAAAAGATGTTCGGTGCTTTCCCTCAAAGTGTCTTTTGATCACTGACAACCCCTCCCTCCTTATATTAACTTGCAAGGGTCCCTGGTACCCAATATAAACTATCCTAACCTGACCTTATATAATTAAGAAACAAACTAGAAAGTATTCCTTCCTTTTTCAAGGTCGGGAGACGGGGGGGGGGGGGGGGTATGTGCTCGACTTGGCATTTGGGAAACTGGCAATAATTTGCATTAAACTTATGTCTTCATTATATCAAAAACTAAAGCTATAAAGCTGAAGTACCGATTGCAGAGTTGCTACACTTTCTAAACCCTTATTGTTACAGGAATCATCAACGAAAGTTTTCAATCAAAAAATTTCAACTTGCTTAGATTAAATAAAAGAGCTAACCTTTACGGAGTTCGTTCAGACTCATATTATAGAAAAGATTTGCATTTAATAGGTATCAGAAATAGATTGGACAAAATAGGCCGTTTAATACACTAGTCCCAAAAGTTTGAAAATAACCTTTTCTTATTCGTTGACTTAATAACTTTGGGGACTTTCAATAAATTTTGATGGATTGGTTTATTAATTTGAGTGTTCAATCGTTTCTACCACTAATTTTAATCTACAGAAGAGTTAATTTTGTGTATTATAAATGTGGATGTACATCAATTCATTAGCCATAGTCTTATCCCTTAGATCCCTCAGTAACATGTTATTTCTTGTTATGTAATAAAAATGAAAGTGTTCTATTTAGTTATTATTAGACTTTGGGTACAGGGATAAGAGGGATAAGACAATGGCTGATAAATTTTTTTGTATATTCCATGATGATACACAAACTGACCCTTTTTTGTTGATTACATAGTGGTTGAAACGTTTGATCACTAAACCTAATGAACCAACCAATTAAAATTCAATAAAAGTCTCCTAAGTTGTTGAGCCAAGAAATAAAAAAAATGTTATTATAAACCTTCCTCCCTAGTTATTATTAGACTTGTGATACACTCTTGTATAGTTCAGGGAGGGAGGGGACATAGAGCTGTTTATTAAATTAGTCCCCAAAGTGTTATAACGGTGTTTTCTTACATTTGGGTTAAAACATTGGGGAAATTAAGTAAATTTTATTTGGTTGATTTTTTAAGTTGAGTGTTTAAAAGTTTCAACTTCTAGTCTTAATCTACAGAAGGGATAATTGTTTGTATCATTATTGGGGATGTACATCAATTTATTAGACATTGTCGTATCCCTTTAGATTCTTGAATAACATGTTATTTCTTGTTATGTAATAAGAATAAAAGTGTTCCAGTTATTTTTAGATAGACTTTTGGTACAGGGATCTAGATAGAGAAGACAATGGCTGATAAATGGACGTGTATACCCCATGATTATACACAAACTTACCCTTTCTGTTGATTACAATAGGTGGTTGGAACGTCTTATTAAACCAATTAAAATTTTAAACAATCTAAAAAGTTGTTGAGCAAACAAATAAAAAAGTTTTTAAAACTTCGGGGACTAGTGTAATTAACAGCCCATTGTGCTCTGCCTCTCTAGTTATTATTAGACTTTTGGTACACTCTGGTATAATTCAGAAAGGGAGGGGAAATTGGACTGTTTATTTCACTTGTCCCCAAAATTTTATAATTGTTTTTCTAATGCATTAGGTTAACAACTTTTGAGAATTTTATTGAATTTTGATTGGTTGGTTTATTAAGTTAAGTGTATAAACGTTTCAACCGCTAAGTTTAATCTACAAAAGGGATAGTTTTGTGTATCAAATTTCATACTTATATAATAGAGGTAGGCTGGATACTTTTTTGGCCGGATACCGGATATCCGGTTTATTTATAATGCAACATACTTAGTATCCGGCAAATTACCAGATATCCGGCCAAATTACCGGATATTTGCTAGATATCTGGCCAGATGTCGGATATCTGGTATTATAAATCAGCCAGATATCCAATATCCATCCAAAAAAGTACCCGGCCCAACCCTATTATATATGTATGCAATTTGACAATTTTGTATTTGGAAGATTACTTGCTACACCTTCATATGTTATAATTGAGACTGCCCCCATTTTTTTTGTTAAATTTCAGGTATATATCAAAACACCTGAATTGAAATTTTGTAAAAATCTTTAAAATTGGGATGGTACAAAAGCCCCAAAAAAGCCATAAAAACAGGGTTTTTTGCAGATTTTAAAAACTTTGCAGTGCTTGTACCGTCGCAATTTTTGCATTACAGAAAAATATTTTGCATGGGTCATTTTTATGCATAAATCAACCATATTTTGGCTGGGGGCAAAAATTTTAACAAAATTTTTCAAATCCGGGACGGGTTAATGATTATGATAATATGCGGAAGGAATTGCACACCCTCTTTTCATATATGTAAGTGTACAAGGAAGACTGTAATCATAGGAACTTTTGAAAGAGAAAATGTGTAAATACCTGAAAGCTAAGTGTTGTCAATAAGAGTTGATATTGGACTGTTAATTAATTATACTGAGCTGGATCTTTAAATCGTTTCAATGGTGCGCCAAATCGGGGTGCGCCGAATTTCAGCCAATCGTAAAATGCTGTGCCCTCATTGGGGGAAACTTGGCTCACTCCGATTTGGCGCACCATCGAAATGATTTAAAGATCCAGCTCTGGTACCCAAAGTTTTATATACATATTAGCGCATTCGTTGGCTTAAAACTTTTGAGGCTCTTACTAACTTATTTATATAAAAAAAAACTAAAAACAACTTTTTCATCAAAAACTCTTCCTCTGACAATTTGCAATAACTTTACAAACCCTTAATTTTAATGTAGCTACGTTGCTTGAAGGAGAAAAAAGACAATTATGCCTAAAAGTATCACAGCAAAAACAAACAAAAAAGGACGAAGACCAAAATACATAACTTTTGCACCACTTTAGACGTCATATTCTCCATCTCTTTTTTATGGGTTTTCTTTCCCACTTCTCCTCTCATCTTCCTCATTATATGACGTCACAGGAATCAAAACGATAAAACGTCGAAAGAAGGTACAAAAAAAATAATGAATCTATTATACGTACGGACAGACATACCCTTAACATAAAAAAGTTGCGCTACTAAAAAAACTTTATAATATTCGTCCGTATCCATGAAAAAAAATATTTCTCTTTGCTTATCTTAACTTGTAAACCAAGATGAAATTTTTGATTCCACAAATCAGAACACAAATCTGGATGGGTTCTAGTACCAGGGATTCAATGGATAAGACAATGGCCGATAAATTGATGAACATGATACACAAATTACCCCTTCTGTTGTTTAAAAATAATAGTAGTTGAAACGTTGGAACACTCAACTAAATGAACTAACCAATTAAAATTCACTAGACTCCCCAATATAGTTAAGCCAACGAATACGAAACCATTCCTATAAAACTTTTGGGACTAGTGTAATAAGCAGCCCATTTTCCCCACTATCTCTGGGTTCTGGTACCAGGTGTGCATTTATTTTCGCACTTTATCACATAAGCAGATCGGAATAATCGCATTATTTTTCAGCAGCACAAATCTCACACTAGTTGCTTCTTCCCTATCCACTAGCGGTTTTGTTGAGGGGGGGGGGGGCGCGTGGAAGGTAAGCCTAAAACCATTCCCAGACATTTATAAAGCTTCTCTGAAAAGTAAAACAAATTGGGACAATTTTTTCAGAGATCTTTAGCTTCAGACACAAACAAATACTACTTTATCTAATGTGATGTAAAGACCCTCTTTTGTTTATTTTATTTCGTGTCTTTTAGCAAATTCATGAGGTGACAGAAACATGCATGAGTGAAGGTACAACAGAAAGCCCGCGAGAGAGGGAGGGGACACTGGACTGTAAATTAAATTGGTACCCAAATATTTATAAACACAATTGTAAGACACTCCATCATTTACCAGTTTTAATATTAGAAAAGTGCAATGGAGCTATATTATTATATTTTTACTAAATACTAAAAAAGCTACCACTGTCTAAATGTAGAACGTCCTATATTCTACAAACTTATACAAACTCTTTAATATGACGTAAATCATAAATCACCAAATTTGAATTAAATTTATAGGGGCCATTCAAAAAATGGCCACTATAAAGCGCAAAAAAAAGAGGCAAAAACAAGGGTAATGTATAAGGATTTTTTAGAAGATGACTTAAGAAGCTTTCAAACTAACTTGTTATTTCAAATTTGTCTGCCTGTCCAGAAAGATCTCGAAAACAGTTAAACGATCTTATAAAACGTTTGAAAGGTTCACGGTTGATTTAATTTTATTTTGACTGGTTTAGATACCGCTAGTTTGAACTTACCAATCAAGATTGTATTAAGATTCATAAAGTTTTTAACTAACAAATGAAAGATTTTGTTTATAAAATTTCGATAGAATGTCTCCCATTCATTGGAAAACATGGTATATACAATTTATTTTGAGAGTCTTTATTCCATTTTCTAAGAAAAATTTGTTGAAAGTAATGGACATAAATTGTATTGTTTAGAGTATATTTTACTCTATAAAAACATACATTTTTGGTATTCACACGTAGATTTTACTATTTTTTACCTAATATTTAAAGGAAAGCGGTTGGGGTATTCTTTATTCACCTAAGAAATTCCCTTGTCCTGTGGAAATAACCAATATAACCTAACCTCAATTAAAGTAATAAACAAAAATATCCCCCCTCCCTATTTTCAAATTTAAATTACAATGTACAGACAAAGGACGTGCAATCAAAGGATTGGTTTTCTTAAGGACAATTATCCGCGTAATCGTGTTTTACATAGCAAGGATCACTTTTTGATGTATATAGAATATTCAATCCTTATAATAAAGGAACAGGGTGTCTGTCTGTTTGTCTGTGTATTTGTGTGTCTGTCTCGCTAACCGCTGAACCGATCGGGTTCTCCTTAACAAGTAGCTTCTCATAGGTCCCGGGAAGGTTTATAACTATTTTCTTGGGGGGTGGGACACCCCAAACACCCCCGAAAAATTAGAAATACCCCACCCAATTTTTATTTTATTTTTTAAAACTAAAATTAAAATTGAGGGGGAGGGGCACCCCCATACAAAAAAATTCCATCCCCCCAAATTTTTTTTACTTTTTCTTTTAAAATCTGAAATAAGAAATTGGGTTATCAAATTCGACTCCCCCCTCCTCAAGTGCCCTAGAGGCCTCTAGGAGCGTAGCCACTGGTAAGACATAAGTTAACAATAATAGTTAACAGAAAAACCAATTTGTTACATTACAATTAAATAGTTATTGATGGAGTTAGGAAGGTTTAGCTTTATATTACAGACTATATTGTGTGTTAAAAAAAGCTTTAGTAACCAAAATATCAAATTTTCATAAAAGGAGCCTTTTTAAAATGGTATGTTAATGTACCTATGACTTTCAAATTTAGTATTTGTTTTAAGCTATTTCTTTTTAACAGGGATAAGTGGAAAAGTATTTCCTCTTAAAAAAGAATATTTGATGCTAGTTGCAATTTTTGTTTTGAGAAAGACTAAACTACATAATTTTTGTGTCACTTTTGAGGAAGACGATTCCATATGACGTTATATAACGGAAAAGAAAAAGGTAAGGGGGGAAGAAAATCTCTTCAAAAGAGATGGGAGAAAAGGGAATCGTCTTCCTCAAAAGTGACACAAAAGTTATGTAGTTTAGTCTTTCTCTTTATTTTTTAAGCCCCTTAAAGGGAGTGTGAACGTAAAAATTTCTCATCTGATTATCAAATCTTAACATTTTCTAAGCACATTTCACTACACTGATCAACCAAAAACGTCCTATTAACAAAAATATCCAGGAATAGTGCCTTGATTTTATGGTATTTTGGGAGGGAAAAAGGAAAAAACAGGGAAAATCTGAACATTTTTATTTCTTATAATGTTTGTAGGGATATTTAACGTGTCATATATAGTTGAAACAATTTACTTACTGTTAAGGATTTATTTTATGCTATAAAATTGCCAATTAGTTTTTTTATAACGTAGTAATTAGGTAATAAAGACCTATTTTAAATTCGTATTATTGACAATAAAATACCTCACTGTCTACAAAGGGTTGAATCTCATAGGTTATTTAAAATAATAATATCCTTTTTTATTGTGTTGGACAATAAATAACCCACTTTGGAGAATTAGTTTACACTTTTATCAGATTGTTCATAAAGAAATATTGCGTCTTTATTTTTTACAAAGAAGTTGTATCAACTTTTTTTTTTATAGCTAGCCGGTCCTTTTAGTAAGTAGTAGATGTAAAATTTTTCATAGAATTCAGATATGCAATCGGTTTTTTTGTAGACCTCTTATTTTTTAAGTAATTTAAGTTTTTAAAAAAAAAATTAAGTCGATTTTAAGGTTCTAAAATGCAACAAAAAAAAGAAAGAAAATGGCCATTATGAACAAAAATAGTAAGATCTTTAATTTGACACCTTACTTTTTCAATTCTGTCAGGTAATTATTGAAAAAATCGATTTTTTTAAACCCACGAGAATAAAAACTTAGAACTCAATTTTATCATTTAACAAGTAAAAAAATATGGGTTCATATATACCTTTAGAATCAAAAAAATATTACGAATCCATTGTAAGCAAAATTGAAAAAAAAAGTTTACAATATAGTATATAAACTACAATAAAAGGAATTATATGAAAATATCATATTATATTGTACAGGCAACGTCTTAACTCTTCAATTGAGTATGAAAATGGGAAGGGGGTATAGAGGGGGTAAAGAGGGGGTAAAAAAGGGAAGACGATAGTGTTGCCAGAACAAAAAATACAATTGGCTATTTTTTTATTTTTTTATTTTTTTACTTTTTTTCAATTTTGCTTACAATGGATTCGTAATATTTTTCTGATTCTAAAGGTATATATGAACCCATGTTTTTTATGTCTGTTTGAGAAAATATTTAGGTCTAAAGTTTTTATTAAACCGAGGTTAAAAAAATAGATTTTTTCAATAATTACTCAACAGAATTTTAAAAGTAAGGTGTCAAATTAAAGATCTTACTATTTTTGTTCTTACTGGCCATTTTCTTCTTTTATTTTGTTGCGTTTTAGTACCTTAAAACCGACTTAATTATTTTTTAAAAAAACTTAAATTACTTAAAAAATAAGAGGTCTACAAAAAAACCGATTGCATATCTGAATTCTATGAAAAATTTTACATCTACTACTTACTAAAAGAACCGGCTAGCTATAAAAAAAAAAGTTGATACACCTTCTTTGTAATTAAAGGTGGGCAAGAGATGGGCCATCTAAAGTTAATTGGATAATAATAAAAAACCTGTTTCTGGCTTTGTTATTGTATTTGGTTTTCAATAAAAAATATTGCTTATTTTATCAATTTCTAAGTAACTATACATTGTTTTAAAGCAAGGATTATGTTAAAAGTCAGCTTAACCGTTAGGAAAAATCTAGAACTATGTGAAAAAGTTTAATTTTAGCTATAATGGGAGAAAAAAGCAATTTAATGCACATTTTATATAATACGGAAAATTTCTTCCTTTCCCTGTACCTTATAAAAATCGTCGGAAAAAGCCGTTTTTTAAGCAAACAAAAGCGCGTTTTGCTCAATCTGTGAGATATTATGAATGAGATGATGTTAAGATTTGATATTAAGATGAGAAAAATTTACGTTCACAGTCCCTTTAAAAGATGTGATATCTTTAATTGGAAGAACACTTTGCTGGATTAGGGGAGTGTATCAGAGGGGTGTAGCATTTTATCCACCCCCCTTAATTTTTCCAGTGGATGGATACACCCCCCTTCTGTACGCCTCTGATTATAACTAGTTTCATTTTAATACCATAACTGCAAAAAAATTATGGAAGAAAAAAGTTCTCCTAGATATAAATAGCACTACGGGCAAGAAAGAAAATTTATATGATCATCTTTTTACCTATCCCTTTTCCCTCGCTTATTATAACCCTATCTTAAACCCATATAGCATATTACCATATACGGTTATTTTCTTCTTATTTTAAATATTTTTTTCCTCTTGGTCATTTTTAGTACATTCAAATATTTTTGCCTTTTTCGTTAATGCGTAATTTTTTTTAGATCTAATGCTGATTTGTCTTGGAAATGACATCAAAGGGGGAATGCCTTGCTCTTAAAGGTGTGCATCTCATCCAAATCAAAATATCCAGGCCAATTGAATAGTTATTATGGCGTTGCTACAAAAGACCAACTCTACAAAAGACAAACGCCTACAAAAGACCAACTCTACAAAAGACCAACGCCTACAAAAGACCAACTCTACAAAAGACCAACGCCTACAAAAGACCAACTCTACAAAAGACCAACGCCTACAAAAGACCAACACCTATATATTGTTATATAAACATTAAATTTAGTAATAATGTATTACATAATCAATACATGGCCGCAGCGCTCGAACCCCTGGCCTGCCTAGCCGCGGGCGCTCGGCCCCCTTGCCTATAACCTAAACTAACCTTACCTAAATATTGTAAAAAATATTAAAAATTTTACATTTAAAAGGACGATTATGCAGGCGTTTGATTGCAATACCTTTGTATTGAAGTTATAAATGTTGATTCTGCTTTGGAACAAGATATTCCCTCAAATGATTCATTTCGCGATTATGACAAAGCAGCAGTAGGGACAATTTTTGAACGTCTTTAGACGGGCTCAAAATCAAGCCCGGCACCTGCTCGGAAACGAATGAACACAATACTTGTTACGTCACAGTCGTGGTTTTGCCCTATTTTAGGTATTAACCAGAGGATCAGAAAAAAAACAAAGTTAAAACGGGGAGAGGGGAGAAATACAGATAATTGTACATAAAAAGACTTATTATAATTGAAAAGACTATATTTTCATTTATAAAATGTATACATATAAAATCATTCATCAAAACAATAAAAAAAATAATCAAATTATTAATATACATAAAGATCACAGTAAAATAATAAAAATCTATAAAAAAAAATCATCAATACAATAATAAAAAAGCATGTAATAATTACAGAAAAAACATACTACATATAATAATTTTAATTTAAATCAAATATTTAATAAAAAAAACTAAATGTATCATAAATTGATATTAAAGTATTTTAAAACATTTTAATTTTTTAAAAATTATGTTCAAGTTTTATATCAAATTATTTTTTCATATAAATAAATTTAAACATGAAAAATTGTATTTTTTCTTCAAAAATGTTTAAAATAAAAAAAACCATACTACAGCTGATTTTAGCTGTTTTTCAAAGAAAAACATATTTTGGATTATAATGTTCCATAAAACACATAATTTTTAGAATATCATTGTTCAAAATGATATAATAATTTTTATAATTTCAATATTTTTCACTGAATTATTTAAATTTTACAAAAGTCACTCTGGTTATATGGGTTTTATAGTCTTTAAAACCATAAGATTACAGTAGGATTCCTTACTTTGCATGCCTGCAAATAGGCTGTCATTATTTCAGGTCTAAAAGTTCTTTTTATTCAACTTTTTCTCTATTTTCTAGTTTTTGATAACTATATACACATTTTTTTAAATCACTAAATATTAAGATATATTATTTTTGTTGTAAATTTCTACTTGAATTAATAATGTTCCTTTTAGTTTTTTTTTCACCATAAAATGCAGTTCTTTGCTTTGGGTTTGAATCTCATAGAACGCTTCTATCAGTGGCGGATCAGCCTGATGTCCCTGGGGCCCAGAAGGTGTCTGACATCAATGTAATCTGGGTGGAAGGGAAAGTGCACCTGAAAAGAAAAAGTAAAATATTAAAATTTTTAAAAAATATGAGGTTTTATATTATCATAATTTGTTAAAATATGACTAGTTATTGCCATTTTTATATTATACCACCAACCATTCAATTGTAGCTTGGAAAATGCGTTTTTACTTTTAATATATACATTTTATGAATATTAAGTTTAAAATACATTGAATAGTGTGTAAAGTAACTGTTTTTACATGTATTAAATAAAAAGTCCAAAACTGTTAAAAAAGGACATTTATTAAATAGGGGAGAGACAAAGATTCAAGAAAACGCAAGATATGACATTATTATAAATTTATTTCATTGTAAGATTTCAGTGGTAATGATTAATATCAGACATAATACCAGAGTTATTTTATTTAAGAAGAGGTATCTTTGATATCAGCATATCGAATGTCGAAATAATAGCTGTATTATCATTATAAACCGGCCAGTTTATTTGTGTCTTATGATTTTCTAAATTACTTGTGAGGGTATAATTTGTTTTTAAAATAAAAATCGGCATTCCTTAGGTTTTATGTGACATATCTAAGATTGTATTATGTGCATTTTTAACCAAAAAGCTTCCAAATTTGATTATTCAAACAAGAAAGGTTGCGTCCAAAAGAAACGAAGATTTTCAAAATTCTAATGATTCTAAAGTAAAAGGATCTCGCTAACCGCTAAACCGATATGGCTCTCATTTACGATAAAGCATCTCAGGTCCAGGAAAGTTTCGTAACTATTTCTAGGAAAAGATTCCATCAGCCTTTAAAGATGAATCGTCCTTTGAAAAAAATTACCCTCCCCTAAAATTGTTTTTTACTTTTTCTTTTTAAAATTGAAATTTGAAGTTGGGTTTCGTCTTCCCTCACACCCCTTTCTTTCAAATGCCCCTATGATAGAGTAACAAATAAATTTGTCTAACTAGATAAGTGGTTTTCTCCAAGACTAAAACTGACAGACGTACAAACATAGTTATGTAGCTTCGCTACTCAAAAGAACTACCTAAATTAAATAATTCCAAAACTACCGCTAACCAACAACTAAACATGTATATCAACGCCAAAAAACATGAGCCAACGTTTTGGGAAGGTGATATGGTATCTGAGGAATGATTATTTTCCCTCAAACTTTTGTGTCAAAAAGCAAACTTATTTTGAGGACAAAGTGTAATTTTTTTCTGCTTGTTGGTGTAAAATATAATAAAAGTAATGTATGTCTGTCCATCCTTCCGTGTAAAACAAACCACTTAACCAATAAGGTGTTAATATAAATAAACTTAGGTTTTAGGCTGTTTATGATAAAGTGAGGATGACCTAGGACAAAGTACAAATCCCTAATATCTAATTTTGAATAAGCAAAACTGTCTTATCGCTTGCGTGTTTTCGCTTCCGCATATTATTAGATCTGCATTGTATTTCATATTCGCAAGAAAAACACTATGGCAAATAGATAATAGTGGGTTTTAATCAAAATTGCAAGACAAATAGAAAGGACTAAAAAAGAAATACTGTTCTGATGATTTGATACATGTGGGGAAGTGATTTCACATCATAAAAGTTAATCTGACGGTTCCATATTAAGGTTTAATATGCTGGATGTTTATTTATAGGTGTTCATTCATTACCACAATAAAAAAACTCAGATTATGAACAGGAAACATTTTTACACTTCTAGTGGCCTCTAAGCCTTCCTACCCCACACTTCTTGTGAAATAGCATTAAACCAGCAATTAAAACATTGGCATGTAAAGGGTTTTGCTAGGGGCGTGTAAAACTTTTGATGGAGTGGAGAGCAGGTAAGGGTATGACTACCAAATTTTAGAACCAAGGGGGGTGTTGACACTACTCTAAATCTTACTACACGCATTAGAATATTTAGAAAAACCCACGTATTCATGAAGACTTTCAGCTAACTTGAAAAATTTATTTAATATTACCAAACCTCCAAATACTTCAAAGGCATAAGATGCTTATATTAGGAATGTTTACGTTTATTTTGAACTTAGGAAAATGAATATTTTTCCAAGAAATAAAGACGAAAAAAATTATTGTTTTTAGTCTATTGTATAGAATATAATAAAAGTGATAATGGCTAACTTATTTACATACAAGCGAATAATGTCTAATATTAGCGTCGGCATTGTTACCAACATCTAACATCCAGGGATGGAGTCGGCATTGGACTTGAAATTATACTGGTACCCAAAGTTTAAATCTCAAGATATATCATCCTTTAGATTAAAAAATTTAGAAGGGTTAATTTGTTGAAATCAATTTGGGTTTCAAAACCCCCTATTATTAATCTATTCTACCTTTGTTGATATATTGGTAACACAAAAGTTATACAGAGGAGTTTTGTGAATGTAAATTCCTGTTCCAAAGTTTAATATGCATAAATGTTGTTACGTTCCTCGACGCAAAAGCTTTCAAAGCAACACATGGCTTCCAAAATAAATCACACCAGCTCCGTAATACTTTGCATTGAAGGAGAAATTGTTGGTGCATACTTTTGGGTAGTAAAGTTTCCTTATAATTAGGGTACGTCCGTACGTCCATCAGTCACTCCGTATGTAAAAATTACATTATCTCTCCTACTTCCCATTTTTCTTTTTCTATCGTTCTTTCTGTCTGTCTGTCCCTATGTCTGTCTGTCTGTCTGTCTGTCTGTCTCTCTCTCTCTCTCTCTCTCTCTCTCTCTCTCTCTTTCTCTCTCTCTCTCTCTCTCTCTCTCTTTCTCTCTCTCTCTCTCTCTCTCTCTCTCTCTCTCTCTCTCTCTCTCTCTCTCTCTCTCTCTCTCTTTCTCTCTCTCTTTCTATGTCTGTATGTCTTTTAAGTCTCTCTCATTTTTTCTCTCACTTCTATTGTCTCTGTTAATCTATCATACATTATTATCATACAAGTAAAATTATCTTATTTGGAATAGCTTCCAAGTATTTTTATTCACTTTTTATCTTTAACTCTCTCTCTCTCTCTCTCTCTCTCTCTCTCTCTCTCTCTCTCTCTCTCTCTCTCTCTCTCTCTCTCTCTCTCTCTCTCTCTCTCTCTCTCTCTCTGTCTCTCTCTCTCTGTCTCTCTCTCTCTGTCTCTCTCTTTCTGTCTCTCTCCATCTATCAATTTTATCATCTATCTCTATTTCTCATACAAGTAAATTAATTCCCATTATCTTATCTAATACATAACAGTTTACTGTTCTATATCGAGTTAGAATTCAATAAGAGTTATTAAATCTCGATCTGCCATGTTTAATCCTTAAACAGCTCCTTTCTCCAAAGATAGATATTTCAATAACACTTTGGGTAATTATATTCAAATTTTAGGCTACACGCTGAATCCACGGGTGTTTATATAATGTATACAATTAGAGAGATAAATAGGAAATTGGGGAAATGTTAGCTCAGGATTGGGTTGTAAAAAGTAACATTGTCCAAACTTTTACCCCAATATGCAAAACATAATTCAGCTTGTCAAAATTATTTTGGGAGAGGTGTTAATTTGTCGTTCATTGTTATATCCCTATACAAATCAGAAATAACGTTTTCTAGATATTGGATTTTAGTTATTAATTAGCTGTGTAATACTAAAGACATAGAAAGATCTGTTTGATACACTAGTCCCCAAAATTTTATAATAACGTTTTCATATTTGTTGGCTTAACAACTTTGGGGACTTTGAATTTAGATTAGTTGGTTTACTAAGTTGAGTGTTCAAACGTTTCAACCACTAATTTTATGTTACAGGGGTAATTTTGTGGATCATCATCGGGGATGTACTCAATATCATAAATTGTTGTTTTGTTTTTTTGCTATTTGATACTATTCAAAAATGTAGGAACACCATAGAATCAAACCCACACACGATCAAATTGATGGTCGTTGAAAACAACAAAAATTATCATCATTATTTAGACAAATTGTATTATTTTCTATAAATATTATAACTATATTATTATATTCACGCGACTGACATTAAAGCAGTAAGATTGGATGATGGGTAAAAAAATGCCGGTTCTCAAAGTAGTGCGAGCAGGGGCGTCCAAGCTTTTTTATTTGGGGGGGGGGGTAAAAAATTTTTAAGGGGGGGTAAAATGGCGCGCGAAGCGCGCCGCATATATTTTTACCCCCCCCCCCCCAAAATTTTTACCTCGGGGGTAAAACTTGCTTTGGGGGGGGGGGGAATTATCCCCCGTGAAATCTGTTGGCAGGGGTAAATTTTGTTTACCCCCCCCCCCAAAATTTACCCACGTAGTAAAATTTTTTGGAGGGGTAATTTGAAATGTATAAATATTTAGTAGTAAAACTGCACGTGAAGCGTGCCAAAATTTTTTTTTGTTAGGTATTTTTTATTTTTTGGGGGGGGTAAATACTCCCTCCTAAATGGTTAAGGGTGCCTACGGCACCCCCAAGGTAGGGGTAAATTTTAAATGGGAGGGGTAAAATGAAAAATATTTTGGGGGTGCCTACGGCACTTCCAATTTCGTTTGATAATGGGGTGATAAAATATTATTTAATTTACTTATTTTATCTATAAGATAACAGCGATGCATTCAAGATTTTTTAAAAATAATCGCGATAACTGATATCGGAAATTTGCCTCACACTTCCAATATTGCGTATGAACGCGTACGACTTTGAGAAACGGCAATTTCCTACCCATCATAATAGGAATATATTATGTATTTTAAGCTAAAGTCTTAAGGTTGAGGTGTTGTATTGTATTTACATTGAGGCGTTGTCGATAAGTCATGTCCAGTATATTTTTAAGGCATAATATTAATCTTGCACCAAAAATTATTATAAGTAAAAGTATGCCCCAATTTATTGATAAAGATTACAATTAAATCATTATCGCGATCATATGTAGAGATATTAGGAGACAAGACAATGGACGATAAATTGAAGGACATTTCCAATGATGTTAAACAAAATTACACAATTTAAAAGGTTGGACACTGCTAATTTCATCAAAGAACCAATTTTTTTAGCTGACATTAAATTTTTTACTACATACTTATGTTGATGTAATAACTTGAAAGGAGATCGAAAAAAAGCTAATTTCAATTAGAAAAAAGACAAGCTTCTCTGAAATGCAAAAGATAAATTTTCATGTTATTACTAAGATAAAAATCTTTAATAAGAAAGGAATGTTAAAAAATTAATAATAAAATATTCAAATAAAAAGTCATTAAAATTTTCAAAGACATGCATAATGGTTCTAAAAAAGGATTGTAGAAATTTTTGTACTAGATATTATTATAAGTGGCAAAAAAATAGAAAATGAACATCTTATACACTAATACAAAATGTATGATTTAGAGGGGGTTAAGTAACACCCCCATAAGATATGATAGTTTTTTATTTCTTAACCCCCCCCCCCTCCCCATAAATCTTTTAAAGCATTTATCAGACAATTCTGTACACCCCCCCCCCCCTTTTTATTAAATATTTTACGGAAGTGGGGGAATATAAAGGTCATTAACCCCCTGATAATACTTGAAGTCATACATTATTTTTAATTTGCCGCCAATATTAACCAATCACATGTCTCCGTGTCAAAATACCAGCCTTTTATTGGATGGTTCATTTTCAACGGCAAATTTAGCAAATTTTGTGGCATCTTTATATTTTTAGAATAACAATCCCTTCCCATGGTCGGTTAGTTCGGTTGGTATGGCTTGGTGCCAAAACATGAGAGGCTAACATGCAAAATAAATTTAGATCGTGAATTAATTATACTTAAACCATAAAATGTTACTAAAAGCCTTGCAAATCCTAATTTTAGATTTTTATTCTATGTTATGTAAGGTTAAGTAAAAGTTATTTAGTATATCAGATAATCTATACTCACTGAGAAAATAAAGGTCATTTTAAAAGAAATATAAAAGGTGTTTTTTGCTTTTAAAAAACCTTCACAATGTATGAACACTAACTTTGACAATATTAGAAAGTTAAAAAATTAAAATGCTTGTTGTTGCATTTTTAATAAGTTGTTATTGATTTTAATTTTCTCTAAATATTTCATTTATTTTTTACTAAAAGCAAAGCATTTTTATTTAAGGTTTGTTCAATGGTTTATCTGTTTATCAAAAATAGATAGCTATAGTTGTTAATTAAGACATGTTTGAATCACCCTATCAAAAGCATCGCTTCAATGAAATACCCGAAACAAATTAGGTGCAAATTTAAAATTGTAGTAACTTTAATAATGTTTTTTCAGAAATTCTGTAAGTCTTTTTGAAACAGATTGATACCAATTGGTTAAATAAAGAATTATTCTATCAATTTACAATGAAAAGGATCTTCATATTAGGTAAAATTCACAAGCAAATATCAGGGAGGGAGGGAACAGTGGAGGGCTGTTTATTACTTTAGTCCTTAAAGTTTTATACCAACATTTCTTATTAGTTGGCTTCAAAACTTTGTTTGGTTGGTTTACTGGATGAGTGTCCAAACATTTCATCCACTAATTGTAATCTAAAATGGGGATATTGTGTGTATCATCATTGGGGATGTACATCAATTATCGGCCATTGTCTAATCCCTTTAGATCCCTGAGCAAATAGGCTACTGATGTATTTTTCATCCCCTAAAAATAAACTTTTGTATAATAAATCAAAAATAAAATACACTAGGAGGGGAGGGGGGGGGGTAGAGGATGATGTGGGTAACCTAGCACCCTTTTTAGGATAAACCCCCCTAGATAAAGAATCCTTAACAAAGCTATTAAAGATGGGAATTTTATTTTTTCCCATTATTATGAATTAATAAATTATAAAATGATCATTTGCGTGATTTAATAATTCTTAAATAATGTTTTCATGGTCAGTGCTTTTATTTAAAGATTGGTGTTTATACAATTGACTTCATAACTTAATTTTTTTGTTTGGTTAGGTTAAGTATGGTTAAGTAGAACCCATTAGGTTAAGATCTCTGCAAAATATGTATGGGTAGATGAGGAGGTTAAAAAGGTTCAATTTATTGATTACAATTATAAAAATTCTACAGTTTATAGAAAGCGGTAAATAACATAGTCTTTGTGGAGGGGACATTGGGTTATACATTAAACTGGTACCCAAAGTTTTATAACGTGTTATGTCATTCTTTCACTTAAAAACTTTGGGTACCCTTAATAAATCTTGATTGAAAGGTTTAAATTAACAGTTTCTAAACTATTTTAATTTGTGAATTTGTTTATAATTATTTGGGATGTAATCAATTTATTGTCCATTGTCTTATCCCTCAAGATCCCTTACTAATAAAAAAACATCGGTGATAATATGTGCAAGGTCCATGAAAGGTCAACGAAGGAAGAATTAATCTTCTCCAAAGTTTGGTGTTAACAAAAGTATACATAATTCAAAAGTCCAAAAACATTAGGCAACACTTTTTTATAAATACTTTTTGTAGATTTTTAAAATTCAGCTACTTATTGTGTGGAAAGAGAAAAAGATAAATGAAAACAAGATTACTTCTAAATAGGTTAGCTTGTTTTGGTTACATGGTAGCCCCACAAAGTAATAAAATACATCCCATTCCCATTATTTTCAATTTTAATATTTTTAAAATAAGTGGAGGGGGGGTAGTTCTCGATGGGCAATATATATTTAAGAAATCACAAAAATTATTTTTCCAAATTATTGTCTCTTTTCTATCTAGAAGAAGTTTGAAATACACCTACTTAAAACTAAAAACAAAAGAGATAGATTTTCTATAATTGATTTGTATCAAGTTAATTTTGTATTAGTTTATTCCTGAAAACAACTCTTTCAGCCATTTGATAGCTAAACTTTGGTGGTTAGTAGAATTTTGGGCGTTATACTCAGTACTCCCCCCCCCCCCCTTCCGACAGAGATAACTATTTTAGGTTAGGTTAGGTTATAGGCTAGAAAGTCGAGCGCTGCAGCTAGGCAGGCAAGAGGGCCGAGCGCTGCGGCTAGGCAGGTAAGGGGGCCGAGCGCTGCGGCTAGGCAGGCAGGAGGGCCGAGCGCTGCGGCTAGGCAGGCAGGAGGGCCGAGCGCTGCGGCCAGAGTTCATAGTTCTGTCGGGGGGGAAGGGGGGAGGGGGAAGTACTCAAATTTTCAAAATCGAAAAAAAAATTCTAAGAGAATATTACCGAATTTTGATTGGCTGGTACAAATAAACAATGTCAAAACTTTTCCATTAATTGTTTTTATCAAATTTTTGTTTATCAAAATTGGTGTTAAACATCACTTTGCTTTAATTTGATTAAAATCCCCGATAAAATATCCACAATTCTTGCTTACCACCTTTTTAGCTAAACTAAAAATGACATGAAAATTAACATTACTGCCAAAAAGCGTTTTACGTGTTGCCTTTTTGGCTACAGTAGCTAAAAAAGCAATGGCTTCTTAAATATTATGCAATTATATTTGAAATACATAATAGTTGCTACGGCCCTAGATAGGAAAAGGAATACTCCCCCCCCCCCTCCCCCATATTTTTTAATGGAGTATGAATATGTATTCGTGTATTTTTTGGGGTGGGAAAAAAGTTTGTAGCTATAATTCTAAAAGGGTTGACCAAACCCTTCCTAAAATAGCCAAAAACATGCCAAGCTTCCAGAAAATTGTTTAGAAATAAGCCCAGACGTTTACGAGATCTATTTTTGGCTAAAGTTATTTAGATTATTAAAATCAATTACGATACCTTTTTTTCTTTCGTTAAATTCTTTCTGTCAATTTCTCCTTTGCCGAAAATTATAGTTGATTGGTTTAAATAATGCTAATTAATTTTTAATTTCAATTTGAAACGTTCATTGTGGATTTAGGCTTTTTTCGGAGATGTTGGACATGAAATTGAAAAGATTGAAAACGTTTTTGTAAATTTTGTTAAGTTGGTTTGCGTACTAAAAAATATATTTCATATTAACATATCAAATATATTGTAATTCATAAACAGAGAGAGAAATGACAAAAAGATAGATAGATACATTTTGGATTGATAGATAGATATATTATGGATAGATATATAGATGGATAGAAAGACAGGAATCCGTCCCTTGAAATGAAACTTTAATTTGACAAGGTCCCAGCTCCCCAGTGCAAACTCAAAACAGTAAAATATTATCCAGTAAAATAGCAAAAAGTATTTTTTTTTGTTAATTTTGCCTTATACTTGTTGTTGGTTCTGATATTTTTAATTATATTTATATAGCAAACCAGGAAGCGAAGAGTTGAAATATTTAAAATGGATAATCGTTTAAAAGGTAAGAACACATTATTTTTCTACAAATAGCCAAAAACTTTCCTAGGATCAAATTGTTTTTTCTATAAATCATTGAACATTTTGGTCCAGTTGTTTACAAGATCTTATTGTATACACAAATTTAACCATTTTAGTATTAATATTTGCTATATTTTGTAGAATTTCTCATGTATGGTGTATATGTTATAGTTGTACAGGAAACTCAGGTTCCTTTGTAAATATGTGATCTTATATACCTTAGTTCTACTAACAAAATTTGATGCCATCCCCAATAATCCAGGTTTGGACCCCCCTCCCCCCACCTAATTTTAAAAAATCGTGATAAAATCACCGATTTAAAACACTGAAGGAGTTTCATCAAATTAACGTAACTAAAAAGAAACGTATTATATGTATTTCTCAGTTTGGAAAAGAATAAAAGGTGGGGGTTTGTTTGATTCACATTCAGTTAAAGAGATATTTCTAAAAAATAAATATTACATAATGATATGTTAATGGAAGAAAAAATAATTCTTAGATTTTGCTTTTTAAAAAGCATGTTTTTACATTTGTTTTATTTTTCATTTCATAGATTTTCTCAATGTACTATTTTTGTGTTTACCAACAGTTTAATTATGTATAAGTATAAGTAAAAAAAGGACAAATCAATTTTCTCCCTAATAACTTTAAAACATAATTTATAGATTAAGGTATAGAATTGTGTATCTGCTATTTATAAATCCACGTATTTTTTATTTGTGATAAAGATATATAGTTTAAAACCTGCCAAAAGGTCCCTTGATTAGTTAAGTCTTGACGTTTCAGAGATATTAATGGGCACACGCGAACACTAAATTCTAAACTTTGAAGTTTTTCTTTATAAAAAGATGAGCATAAGAATTTGTATGGTAGTATTTTGATGATCAATAGTGGTCCTTTAATTTTTTGTACATTTTAAAAGCATGGGTCAATTCGTAACGGATAGCTTTTATGTATGTAAATATCGTTCTATCGATTTCAAACTTTGTACGATGATTCCTGTAACAGTTAGGTACAATTTATATGGCATACTAAATCTATAAGCATTACCGGAAAAATTTAGTCCATATTAAACAAGATTTTTAAGCTTTAGAATTTGACTTTACTTTTGGAAAATTCCTGGGACTAGCACATCTCTATAATCAAGCCATAACATGTATACATTTGTTTGCTAATTGTGGAGCCACTTATGTACAAAAAATATAAATGTACAAGAAATTTGTGTCTATTATCGGTCACTAAGTACAAAGCATACACATACTAATGCATATTAAAGTTTCAATCAATTTAAATAATGCATATTACAAAAAATTATCTGTCTATCCATCCATCTATACTATACATCTATTTAATATCTATCTATATTTTATCCATCTCGCTAACCACAGAACAAATTGAGTTTTCCATTTAGGAAAAGCTTTATGTAGGTCACGGTATGGGTTTAGGCTATTTTAACTCTAAAATATTCTTAGTTCGTTTTTTAAAAAGCCCAGAAAAGCTTTTTTTTTAAATTATCAGATTTTTTCCCCGTCCGAATAAATATTTAGTGGTATTTTAGTAAAGAAAAAGAAAATAAATCTATTCATCCATTTATGATCTCAGTCTATCGGCTATCCATCCATTAAATATCTATCTATCAATATTAATTTAAATAATGTACTTGGCAAAAAAAAATTGCACAGCTCATGTGCATAATTTGAAGGAAGGATTTAATCTTTTTATTCAACTATCTATCTATCTATTTTTAGTAGTGAAGCTACTCGATAATTCCCTTTCTGTCCGCCAGTTTGTTTGTTTCACCATAGGGGCAATGCGATTTTTAAAGATAGGCGGCTGAATTTTTTTATGAAGATTCCCTGTAACAATGAGCATAACGTGTGTTTAATGTACTATGTCCGTCAGTGTGTCGGTCATGTATATAAAGACATTAAATATGTTTTCTATTATTTTTTCACAAATGTTTCTACTTATGGAAGTTGTCATCCTTGTTTATCTATCTATCTATACCTGACAAGGACGAATTTTTCGTCGGAGATAGCTTTTTCCATTTTCTTTTCGTCTGAGGCTGGCGGAGAATTTAACTTTACTGTTTTTATTTCTTGACATATTCATATACTCATCCCGGCCTCCCTGAAAAGTAAAAAGATTCATGATACACTTTTGTGTTGTTGTTTTATCAACATATAAGTATATTTTGTTAAAATGTCATTATAATAGTGATATGTCAAAATCAAGTAGCCATGATCACTTTCATTTAATTCAATATAAATCTTGGATCTAAAGGGATAAGACAATTGCTGATAAATTAAGAAAAATCTTCATTAATTATATACAAAATTACCCCTTCTAAAGATTATAATTACTCGATAAGCGTTTGGACACTCAAATTAATAAACTAACCAATCAAATTTAAAGATTTAAAAATGGGGGAGATTTAAAGCCACTATTCGCAAAATTCGGGATTTTGTCGGAAAGGTTTGACACAAAAATGAGTACGGTGTCTTTTTGCGTTGTCTTTTCTGACTTTTATTACACTTTTTTCACTGACTTTTATGTATCCCTTTGTAGGTTTATAGGTCATAAGGGTAACCAAGAACAATCAAAGCCATATGTAGCGGAGCTTTGGGTGCTTGCAGTTTAACAAGGACGATTATGGCAACGAAGCTATAAATAGAAATGAAGGTTTGATTTTCCAGCAATAATAAAATATCATTGTTTAGTTGAAATGTATTTTTTTCTCTGCGTTTTAATGTATAATATAATGCATTTATATTAATAAACAACATTATTTGTTATCATACTTAAAAAATCTTAATAGTAAAAGAAAGTTATAAATATCAAAATGTAATTCATAATCATCTTAGAAAACTAAGAGCTTTGATTAAAAACCTATGAATTATGCTTTTTACAAAAGGTATGGAAAAAGGGCGTTTTGTCAAAACTGCAGAAAACTCTCGTTTTATCAACATTCAATGTGTCGTGTGTCGTCATAATGTCGTTATTTTGCTAATATATCAGCTATTACAACTTTTATTTCACACTAAAAAGTCGACAAAAAGTCGTATATAGTAATTTTTTGCTTTTCTGCTTTTCGCACAGGCGTGAATGAACACCACAAAAAGATCTTTTCCTCTCGTAAACTTTTTCTCTTCAAATTATTGCAGGGTTAAGGGACAGTTATTAACAAGATAACTTTGTATATAGTGCGTTATAGATTGACAGACAGACAGAACGATCAAGACGAAGACCAAACTCCATAACTTTTGCACCACTTTTGACGTCATATTCTCCATCTCTTTTTAGGGGTTTTCTTTCCCACTTCTCCTCTCATCTTCCTCATTATATGACGTCACAGGAATCAAAAGTGACACAAAAGTTATGAAGTTTGGTCTTCGTCAAATCAAAGATCTATAGATGGTTTGAAATGTTCATTTAGTAAAAATATGTCTTTTCACTAGCGAGGTTACTTTCTAAGTAATCTTGTTTTTTGTCTGTATGTCTTCTCTCTTCTCTCTTTCTCTCTCTCTCTCTCTTTGTCTCTCTCTATTCCCCCCCCCCCCTATGAATATCTTTGTCTCTATGTACCACTCTCTAACAAGAAGTAATTTTTTTATGAATAAAAGTCCCTTCATATCAACTAATGATATGTCTCTGTTTTAAAAGATTTAATGGTTCAAGTATATCATATCTTAAAACTAAAGTATCTGCCTTTGGCAGACTTTAACTGTACTGTCCTTTTACTGTAATGAAATGCCTCTAAAACCCATTTAGTTTTACTGTGTATGATTACTGTTTAGCCTTCATTACCACATAGGTATCAAATCATTACAGGAATTGGACTGCAAATTAAACAGGAACCCAAAGATTTATAACTACGGTTTCTCATTTGTTTGCTATGAAACTTTTGGGTACTTTTTACTGAATTTTGATTGGTTGGTTCCAAACTATATTGTTGAAAATATTTTATCAAAATTTAATCTATGGAAGGTGTAATTGGTAATGTATCTTAATTTATTGTCCATAGTCTTATCCCTCAATGCAAGTATATGTTATTACAACAGCACTAATTTCCCCTCCTCCTATCTAACACTCCAAGTTGGTGCTTGTATGGAATTGCGAAACACTAGTGATTACAAAATTATGCGGAATTCAAGACACACCACATATGATTACTAGTCAAATGAAAAGGAAATTACGAATAAAAAGCTATGTCAAACTGTGTTCTTTAAAACCCGCCAAATTTCATTTTCTTACGTAGCATAAGTTCTGAAAACTTTTTAGGTAATAAACGATATATACAAGGACTGCAGAGGTAATGTGGAGTTTTGGGGGATAAATACGAAATTTATAAACAAACAGTAAACTATAATACAGAAAAATTCATATCAAGCAAAGTATATTGAAGAAGATTACGTTTTTTAATAAAAGATATATTAAGAACAAATTTTGGCAAAATTTGTTGGAAGCTATGGACACTATACTGTCAAGTATCATAATTTTACTAAAGGTAAAGGAAAAAGTAAACCATTTTTCAAAAAGCAAGAATGATTACCTCCAATAGCAACGCAGTTATTGATTAAACCTACAGTAAGAGACTAGGAAGATAAAGAAATAGAAAAAAGAGAAAAAAACAGAGAAAATAGAGAAAGAAAGTAAAAGATATAGAAGAAAATAGAGTGGTAGACAGAGATCGCATGTCGATTTTATTTCAGTCATCACCTCCTTATTGACAAAAGTTAACAGAAACCATTGCATTTGTATGTCAAATCAAAGGTGTCACATTTGTTGTATAAGAGTTAAAAAGATTTAAATGGGGCATGTCTTGACAACGAAAAAGAAAAAAATCACTTCTCCCTACATCCGTGGATTTTCGCACAATTAGTGTAATCTTCATGTAACCCTTTTATTTCAGGGATTCAGTCCCCAATGGTTTTAAGCATGGGCAAGGGCAACCCAATTGAATTGAGATAAGGGAGGCATACCCTCACCTTTCTAAAAAGGGCTACAACCTCTGGCAAGACCTGGTGCACGCCACTGCTTTTAATGTTTGTAAAAATTAGAGACTAAAAGAGTTTTAGATTAATTTTTTAATGTCATTATCCTCTCCCTCCTGTTTTTTCTTAATATTTTTTATTGAGATAGATAGATTAAAGTAAAAAGAAGGTAAGAGAAAGAGAGAGTTTTACAAAAAGACAGCTCGAGAAAAGATAGACACCCCTCCAAAAAGTTCACGTCTTCTTTAGACCATTAAGAAGCTTCTATAATTATCAATCTCTCTGGCTATTTACGTTATCGAATTATAAAAAATTGAGAAAAACAAATTTAAAAATAACATTATATTAGCTGATTTTAGTTAAGTAAAATAAAATAATCGTTTTGGGATTGTAAATAGTTTTAAATTCCTTATCATCAAAAGCATGAAAGGGAGGAGATATTTGATTTTAAAATAAACTGGTCCCCAGAGTTTTATAAACACAATCTCTCATTAGTTGGCCAAAAACTTTAGATAATTGTACAAACCTTCGAAATTCAAACTTTTATAAAAAAAATTCATAATGAGTGACTTAGTCTATAATAATTAGCGTTCAATGTCTTATCCATTAAGATCCCTGATTTTTCTTAGTCTTTTCTTAATTCTTTGTCTGCCCTGTCAAATAACAGGTCGGCAATGGTTAAAAGAAACTGCTTAACAAATCATAAATAATAATAAAAATAATTTAATGAGCACGAATTCAATGTAAATATTATAAACAAAAGCTCTTTTAGTTCTCCAGGGATAGTAGGGAGGGGACATTGGACTATAAATTCCAATGGTACCCAAAGTTTTGTAACCACAAAATCTTAATCGTTGGCTAAAAAACTTTGGGTACTTGAGTTTTTACTGAAAAACCTTTTTTTTAACAATAAGTAAAACAGTCCCCCCTAGGATTGAAGATCTAGGGGGTATACTACAACCCCCCAAAAGAGATATGGTCCTATAAAAAATGATTCCCAATCCAAAATTTCTTGGGGTGAAGCAAGAATTTTATCAAATTTAAATATCAAAATTAAAATTATATACTAGAATTTGTTTTGTTTCTACACCACAAAGATCGTATTTTTGATGGTTTAATTAGAGCATTAGAAAATAAAACACAATAATTTTTGTCATACTTTAACCGTTTAAAGCACAGCTTTTCTTAAACTTTGGTTACCTACTCAGGATTCTTTAGGGATTATAAACAAAAGTATATATAATTTATAATTTTATAATTTTTTATATCTTATTAAATTGGAAGATAAGTATGGAGACTGACATTTTAAACCAACCAAACACGAAGCAAAGTAACCAAAGTATTTAAGCCAGCAAAAGAGAGAACCTTATTTTAATAATGCAATTTTAAATGATATTTTAACTTTAAATATATTGCTTAGTTATGTAATACTTTTTATATATGAAACACTTTTTTATGATGTTGCCTAAAAACTATATGTGTAAGGTAAAGTAGTTTTACTAAAATGTTTAAAAATAAGAAGAAAAAGGCTATCAATTGTCATTTTTACCATATTGGAGTTTAAGATTATTTTATATTCCATAAATTTTAATCATAATTATTGCCTGTCTTTCCTTTATACACTTTATACTCCTCCCTATCCCTATCTCTCTCTTACTTTTCCTTTTCTCTCTCTCTCTCTCTCTCTCTCTCTCTCTCTCTCTCTCTCTCTCTCTCTCTCTCTCTCTCTCTCTCTCTCTCACCGCTCTGATTTCGAACAAAGTTGCTTAAATTGGATGTAATACTATTGTTATTTTCCAGTATGTTAGTAAATAAATGTATGTGTACTACACTACATCCATATGTCAAAGTTCAAAACCTAGCAAAAACTATACATAATTTTTGGCTAAATTTTAAGTAGAGTAAAGACATCCATGCTTTTTCATAATTCATAGTATTTTAATGTTTCTGATAGTTTCCTAAAGTTTCATTATATTTAGAAACATACTTACCAAAAGTAATAAAGAAACAAACGAAAACAACAACCCATCCCCGCTCCCTTATTTTAAATTTATTTTAAAGATAAGGAGTGAGGGGATTTTTAAGTTCGACTAAGCACTTTAAGGAAAACCACCTAACAATAAGTGATTCTTACCCCCAAACTATAGAAACCTGTTCTGTCATCAGTTAGCTTGAAATTATTGAGGGGATATGTAGGGCAAAGCATCATTCACCAAAGAAGTAATTAATTTTTATTATGATTCTAGGGAAATTAATTTACTATCCAATCCCAAAAGTAAAAAAAAACATCTTTAAAATGAAACTAAGAAAACTATTGAGTCTCTAATACCTTTTTTGCTATAATTTTAAAAATTTGGTGTATTGATTTAGATAAGGCAATTCGCACGGTTTTTTATTACCAAGAATTCGGGCGTCAAAAACAGGGACTTTTATTATGAGAAACAAGGACAATTATGTGATAAGCAACATAGCATTGTCGCCCAGGGATAGGGCAATGGATAATGAATCATTATTTTCCCCAATATGATAAATAAACTTACTCCTTTAGCCAGTGAAGGAGGGGACATTGGATTGTTAATTCTGCTTGTCCCAAAAGTTTTTTCAATAACGTTTTCTTATTCGTTAGCTCAACAACTTTGGAGACTTTAAGTGAATTTTAATTGGTTGGTTCATTAAGTTGAGTGTTTAAACGTTTCAACCACTAATCATAATCTACAGAAGTGGTAATATTGTGTAAATACATTAGTTTATCGGCCATTGTCTTATCCCTTTAGATCCCTTTCCCATAGTAGATTCAAACTATAGGTGGAATAGGTACTTGTCTAGTACAACCTCTACTTTTGGAGTGTAGAATCAATTGCAGCCTTTTCTATTCTTTCCTAATTACTATTGATTCTTTTTTCAGAACACATGTATTGACACAGACTAAATTTGGCATGGTTACCTATTAAGGCTAGGGACGACAAGGTTTATTTACTAACAGGACGAGCTCAGTGCCTTGGCCAATAAACAGGCACAGGTCAATTGATTGTAAAATTAGGACTTTCAGAAAAAGGTCATACAATTTAAGGGTTTCTGCAATTATGGAAATGTTAGCTTTACGTTACTAGGACAGGGTTAATTGGGCTGTAAATTATTCTGGATTCTATGTCTTTATATCCACGTTCTCTCATTCGTAAGCTCAAAAAATGTAGACTTTTAATAAATTTTAATTGGGTTGTACAAATCTTTAATGTTCAAATCTTTCAACCAATTATTTTCATCTACAGAAATGGTAATTTTGTTTATCGTATTGGGAGTATATATCAATTTATCGTTTTATGATCTTATCACTCAAAAAGCATTAAATATCTCCTTTTACGTCAAGCATTATATGTATTTTTATTCTAAATCTAATGAATGAACAAATAAGAATCTGCCGATCTTAACAATTGTTTCGGATGAACTAACATTCTCTAATTATACAGAAGCTTCGCTGCAAAAAATGGTCTATATGTATGGATGGATATTTAAAGTACGGGATAGGGATGATTATTCACAAATTTAAATCATAAGTGTATTATTTTTTTGCTTTTATTTCTGTATTAATAATTCTATCAGACACCAATATTTTTTTAATAGACTGATCTTTTAAAATCCTTAATTAGTCATTTAACCAAACATTCAAATCAAGTGATTAGTTTTTATAGTACTAGCGGCTTCGCCCCTAGCATCTAGGGGCTTTGCCCTAAGAGATTTGATCAAACCAATTTTTCGTATTTTAGATTTAAAAGAATAATTTTTCAAAAAAATTTTTCTTTGGGGGGGGGGGGGGGTAGTCGACCCCTTTTATTTTGATTTTAGGTTTAAAAAGAAAGAAAAAATATATTTTTTTTTTTTTGGGGGGGGGGTATTTTTCATTTTTTGGGGGGTTGGGGGTGTCCCACCCCCCCAAGAAAATAGTTAAAAACCTTCCCGGGACCTATGAGAAGCTACCCTGTAAAGGAGAACCCGATCGGTTCAGCGGTTAGCGAGATCCTACGCTACAAACAAACAGACAAACAGACAGACAAACAAACAGACAGACAGACAGACATCGTTCTACTTTGTATTATAGATTAGTAGTAAATCATCCTAGTTAAATAATTCTATAATCACAAACAAACAAAATTAGATTTAAATTGATTAAAATGAATGAACATTATTCCCCCAATCCCATGCTAAAAGTGTAGTCTATTTATTGTTTTTGAGAGGGGTTCAAGGTCTACGTGAGATAAAATATACTTTGCATCAAGGGATATGTAAATTTAATAAAAATAGCCTGAAACCTGTCCATTCCTATCAATAAGCTATTCTGAAAATTGTGAACTGAATGCTTCAGCCGTTTACGATATCTTATTGGGAAAAAACTTACATCAAGTTAATTATAATTACAAAATTTATGTAGGTGTGTTTGTCCTGTTAGATCTTGTAAACTATAAATGAATCAATTAAATAACCTTTTCCCATACAAAAATTTGTTAAAAAAGATAAAAATAATATTTTGGGGTATAAGCCTCAACTAATATAAATCTTTTTCATATATTTTTATTTTGTTTTGATTCTTTTTCCTTTTCCCTTAAATTATCCCCTATGCAATGATGCATATGATTTTAAAACCATGTAAGGGCTCATTCTTGGGTTTTTTATTAGGGGGATGGATAAAAGTTTATTTTTGGATATCAAATATCTATGCACTAGCTATTAAGCCCGTAGAAGCTTTCCCCCATTTTCAATTTTAGTTTTAAAAAGAAAGGTAAACAAAAAATTGGAAGGGTAACTCTTTTCTAGATATCCTCCCCCAAAATAGTTATAAACCATTCCTGGACCTATGAAAAACTATATTGTAAAGGAGAACCATATCGGTTCAGGGGTTAGCAAGATCCTTTATTAAAATAATTTCATTTATGTTTGTTACTTTATAATCATGCAAAGCCTGTTCTATAAGTTGCAATATTTTCGTTTCACTATAAAAAGAAACAAAACATGCTTATAATGGATTAAAATCACTACATATTTATTCTGTTTCCGTTTTGCGTATCTTCAAGAATTATCTATATCTACCTTCCTATATTTATTTGTATGTTTAGACTAATAAAATACTCATGTCATATAAATATGTATCCAATGTTCTTATATTCGATACCTTGGGTAACTATATGTAAGCTAACGCTAATCATCGCCAAATTTGTAGAATAGCAGCAAAAACGGTAATCTCTTGCATATTACGCTAGGGTTGTGTAGACATTGGATAATTTTTATTGGGTTAATAATCACAAAAATACATTTTAAATCCCCATTCCCCCTCTTTACATTCTTCCAATATGGCCATTAAAACACCCGAAATTTTGAGGGAGGATTTACCTCCCAACCCAAAGAACCTAAAGAAACGTATGAAGCAATAAATTAGTACTTCGTTATTTAACACCAATCCTTTAAAAAAATTGCTTCTGGAAAAAAAACCTTCCCGATTTTTTTACTTTTTCATTTTAAAATCAAAATAGAAATTGGGGATGGTTTTGATTTACCACCCACCTAAAAAAGCCTATAATAATATATATAATGTAGCCAAGCCGCAATGATCCATCAGAAGCCTACTACAATATGTTTGTAAAAATAAACACAATCTTTGTAACGAGGCTTTAATTGATTTTCAATCTATATTTCTCAGGCTAACAGAGGATTTCGACTACAAACATTACGTCCGTCTTGTCTGTTAAGATCTCTCAACAGCTATAATGCAACGAAAAATGTGTGTTTAAACGATAACAAGATTGCTTTTTTTTTAGAGGGATGGGTGTGTTTTTACGACCTTTTTGATGTGTTATATACCCCCTGTAAATAGCTTAAAACCTGACATGGAGTAATATATAACTTTTCTCACATTGTGAATCGGTACAGCCATGAATTTACAAAAATAAAAAATATAACTTACTACTTTATAATATAGAAAAATATTTTCAAATTATTTTTCTTTAAAAATCCCATCCCTCGTATATGTGAGCCTTTTTCGGCCCCACCTATCGTTCAAATTTGAAAAGGGGCTTAATTGAGCTTTTTACAAAACATATATTTATAAATAATAATTTTAAACAAACTAGTAGCTTCTCCCGTAGCCTCTATAGTGGATTAGGGGTGTGCCCTCCTAAACGATTAAACTAAAGAGGAGGTGGATTTTTTTCTCTGACACTTTCCTCATGTCAAATAGCCTAAAACATGCTCTACAATTAAAAATAAGTCTTACAAACAATGAAACAAATTATAGGTATTTGGGTATAGGTCAACGAAGGATAAATTTATTAACCTCCCAATTCTTAAAAATGTAAAATCAAACATTTATAAGCAAAATTAGTGTAAAAATAAATCTTGTTCAGAAAGTAGATGGTTATGTGTTTATTTATCCATTAAGATTACGTAAATGGCTTATATATCATTTTTTTTTTGTAAAAGGAAAATAATTGTTTACGGTTTCCTTCTTGGCAGGTTTAAGGCTATTTTGTTGGGATGAAAATACCCCCACAAGACATTTGACCCCAATACATGCTATTACCCATTCCCTAAATATTGCCAAAGGGGTCGAAATCACTAGAGGATAGGGGCAATGCCATTAGTTAATTAAAAGGTATCTTGTCTCACAAGTGGAAAAAGAAACTTTAAAGATTAATCGTAAATGATTAAAAAAGACTTCCTAATTAAAAGCAAAAAAATGCATAGAAGAAATACAATTAGAAGTCTCATAAAAAATATAAATATTATTTCAAGTATCCATGTAAACTTGATGATTGTTAAACAAATGTATTTGCATCTTATTTTATAATGGCATATTGTTATTGATATCAACAAAGAAAAATATTATTTTTTAAGGTGCCAAAACAGATCCTCTTGTTTTGAGCTTTCTACGAAATCTCTATTGTTTAAAAGGGTAAGGTGATGAGTTAGTTAAAAAGTAGGGCTTGTTAGGGGTTACTATGCTTCATTAGACAGTATAAAATCAAAACTGAATAGGGTACATTGGGAGAGTGTAGAGGAGATAATTTTTTTCCCAATGCCTTACCCCTGTGGGGAGTCCTAACATTGCGAGGCCTATACCTGCAGAGGCCTAATCATACGTAGCGGGGTTACAAAGCACACATATAACCTAACCTAACCTGACCCAAAGTAATAAACAAACGAAAAAATATTCAACTCCACTTTTTTTTATATAAGTTATTATTCGTAATTAAGGGGGGGGGGGGTTCAGTACTTAACATGTTACTTTGTTTGTGAGCGCCTTAAAACTATACGTTTTTGATTTTATGAAAATGAGTAAAAATCAGTTACACTGTCCTAAATATTGTTCTATTTTGATAAATATCATGTCAATCTGAGTTCAAGAATAAAAGTTGCACCCTCTTAATCATTTAAATAAGGATTCAGTAGAGATATGACAGTGGATTATATATTACTTCTAGATCTAATTATGAAAAACAAAATTACTCCTTTGTAAAGTGTTAATTTGTCTGACGAATTCCCCCTTCCCCCTCACCTTTTCTTTCATTTTCCACAAACTATTAGCTAACCAATGACAGAAAAATTTTAGTTCATTGCCCCCTCCCCCCTCCATTATTTTTACTCTTTCTGTTTTAAACTTTTAAAAAATACCAATATTGAAGTTTCAGATATAAAAAAAATCATTTTTATTCCACTTCTGTCTAAAATCATCGAACTTTGATACAAAAAAATCCTCCATTTTCTAAAATTCAAATTTCTTTGTTTTTGTAAAATATTGAAATATTGGAACTCTTCGAATAAAAGAAAAAAACAAGTATAATAAATTTCATAGAAAATAAAACAGAAAAAAAGCCATGGAAGGGTGGGACAGTAGTCTGTAAATTACACTAGTACCCAAAGTTTTATAGCCATGTTATCTTATTCGTTGTTAAAACATCTGAGTATTTTTTTAATTGGTTGGTTCAAAACTAATAATATAACAAACAATAATTTACAGAGGGAGTAATTTTGTCTGTCACAATTAGTGATGTATATAATTATATCCTCCATTATCTTATCCCGTAAGATCCTAAGATAAAGCACAGTGATAACTTAAATTCAGAGTAAGAGAATCAAAGGCCAAAAGAATAAGAAATGCGTGAAAAATAATATTTGAAAAAAATCAGCTTGACCAAAATTTGAGGATGATTGTTAAGCTGAAAAGACAAAAATTGAGGCAAGCAGGAAAAGGGAATAAGAATATGAAAAACTTTGTTTATAAAGGTTTCATTCCTTGTCAAAGGTGATAGGTTCAAATCTCAGCCCAGCACGTTAAATACTGTTCCTACAGTGAGCGACACAAATAATTAAAGAAGGGAAAATGACTTGGCCCATACAGGTGCAACTCATTAACATGCACAGCTTGGACTTCCAGACAAAGGCAATCAAAAGGTTGGTTTTCTGAGAGGCGTCCAGAGAGATACACCAAAATAAGTTATGGTCTTCAAAACTTTCAATGATAAAAAATCAGATTTTTTAAAGTAAACTAAAACCTTTGTTCTTTACTAAAATTTGTTTTTAAGAAAACAAGTTTATTTTCTTGATATTTGAAATATCTTTATTTCTCCTTAAATGATACCAGGGTTGGGTTTTGGAGGGGCTGATCCATTGGGCCAAATAAAAATATTTCTACTGCAGATAAGGGAAAGAGATGACACTAGAGTGTAAATCATACTTGTACCCAAAATTTATAGTCATGGTCTCTTATTAAAATACGTTTTAAACCTTGCTTGGGTTATACTGCAAAATAACATTTAAAATCTACACAAATAATGATTTTGTGAATCATAATTGGGAATTACATCAATGAATCTTCCATTTGAAACAACCAATTAAAATTTGATAATAGCACCAAAAGTGTTCAAAAAGCAACGAAGTAGATATGTGGTTATAAAACTTTGGGGGCCTATGTAATTTACAGTCCAATGTCCCCTCCCATCCTAGTATTTCTTAAGCTTAAATCCTAATGAACTAGTGTATTATAATATATTTGCAACTTTATCTGTGAAAGCTCAAGAATTACTATTCAGATGAAGAAAAAAAATATGTTCAATACTACGGTTTCACAATGTAGTTAAAAATTTGGCTCGTTTCAAGTAGCGAACTTACTTTTTAGGACTCTAGGGGCATTTGAGGTGTGGAAAATGAGGGAAATCGACCCCCTCCCTTTACAATTTTTATAAAGCATTAATTGACAACAATTTGGTACTCCTTTTTATACTGCTTTTAATGAACTCTAAAAAGCACAAAAATCGCAAACTTAATATTGTGCCAAAAAAAAGTATTTTTTGTTGCAAAGCCAAAAATTGACAGCGATTTTATTCAATTTTAATCATATACATTTTTTAATACTTTAGTTTATACTTTAAAAATTTTAAAGAATAAAACCTAAAAAAATATCCTATAAATTTACTAAGAAAAACAAATGTGTAAAAGAACCCTCTTTTATTATAGTTCTTCTATGGATAAAGTTCTAAATTCGAAACTATTCCCTCTTAATTGTAGTTCCTTCCTGGCAAAAGTCACTAAATTTTCAAATTCACCTCTTAATTTTAGTTACTTTGTGACAGAAGGCCAAAAAAATTTAAGGTAAGCCCTCTTTTTTTTAAATTGCTCTACGGAATTTTTTTTTGTAAAATACCGCTCTACATGGTAGTTCTTCTATAGCTAGAACATTTAACGGGCAAAAAAGGACCCCTCTTTATTGTACTAACTCTATGGTTAAAATACCTAAATTTGTATTCAATTGTTATTACTGATTGCGTTACCAACAGGGATTTAATAACATGTCATTTTAGGATAAATTAAGGATTGGAGGATTTTTTTGTAGACAACCATTTGATAAACTATTTTTCCTAAAATCCTAACATTCCATTTTTGGAAATTTGTTAAGCCTTTTATAAAAAAAGTTTTATGTATATTCTTTAAAACTTATAATACTTTTTTACATGTTAGGTCTAGGTTCGAACCTATCATACCCAAAACTATTAGATAAGTTTATAGTAATCTTGAATAGACCTTTCCTTATATCCCTGGTTGTTCTACAGGCTTAGCATCTTAATTTTGTCATTAAGAGATGTTTTACAAAGAATCAGTGAAGGGAGGATAGATTAATGAAAGATAAGTTTTTTCTCCATGATCAACTTCTTAAATTGATTGCTGTTATCACAAGTGCACAATAGTGGGTAGATATATGATTCGTGTAGTAATTTGTTAGGCAATATCATGTTTATAATAAGTCATTCATTACCATTTTAATAAAATGTTATGTAGTTTTGGAACTTATAAAATAATTTACTGCAAGCAACCATTTTTTTATCCCTCTATTTAGAAGAAAAAAAGTAAAATAAAACACTTCTTTCCCAAATATTTGTTTCAGAGTTTCTTTTAAATGTAACAATAAATTTTAAATTAAGAACATTACTGATAAAATATGGACAGTTTTAATTATATTACCGACAAAATAACGAAAGACAGAATAACATACAAAAAGAAAAGAGCTTTAATCTGCATTAAATTGAAAGATATGTATAGGGGAAAAAATCCTCCAAATTTGAAAATTCATAAATTCTTTGAACAAACCATTTACAGGCAGACATTGTTTAAGCCTAATTGGACATTAAAAGTCAAATTTAGCCCTAGTTAACCCATGTAAAAATAATATATTTTTTTACTCAAAAGTTATTGCGATTGTCAAAAAATATGTTACTCGTTAATATTTTATATTTTGCTTAACTTAAAAATATAAAAAAAAAAACAATTTAATTCATGGATTAACCAACTGTTTCTTGAAACTTCGATGGACTTACAGACCGATGTTACAAAAATATTTTACCTGTTTTAAAATGCTTCGCTTATGTCGCTTTTTGTCCAATGATTTCATGCCCTAAGATAAAAAAATAGTTTAATTCATATTAATGTTAAATGATTAAATTGATTATATATAAAAAAAAATTTACCACAATAATTATAAACTACGAATGTCAAATTTTTAAAAATTGATTCATTATAAAATCTGCAAATATGCATCAAAAGTTTGTGCTGTTGTATTAATGTCATTTCTGTTCCGATGTTTTGATTATATAGTTGAATATATTTACTAAAGTGAAGCATACTAAAAAGCATATGGTGTAGGACTTTTAAAATTTCTACTTTGGATATTACAAATTCGACAACATCCATAAGTCGCGTTGCTCGATTATGAATGAATTTTTTAAATACAAAGAAATAAGGGAAACCAATATACACAGTGAATCAAAGAGTTTAGATGCTGATTGGGCTTGATGTTTCAACCATTTACCATGAAAACAAGCCAAGAAAAAAACATGAAAACTTTTATGACGGACAGACATATGTACAGTACACATAGAAATTTTAAAAAATGAGTAGCTTCGCTACTAAAATGAGTTGACATCTTTTAAAGTGACATTATCTTTAAGCTGTTAAAATTAAGCCTATAATCATGGTTTTAAAAAAGAAAACGCTAATCTTTCATTTTCTTTAATCCTTTTGAATTATAAAAGGATATTTTCATATGTGTGTCTTTTTTTTTTAAATTTTACGCCAAATATAAAAAAGAACCTCATCCATTGCGGGCTCATAGCTATTTTGGTTGACAGTATCAAAAAACTTCCAAGTTGAAATGTATATGTTTTTTTTAAAGTGCCTATCGAACATTTAACCCATACCCTTCTCCCATTTTTAAAATAAATCTTATGAAAAGTTGGAGTGTAATTATTTTGTGTTTTACCCCTGCAGATCTTTAATCCTTCGCGCTGTCCTGTTTCTAAATTAAACTTTCCTAATCTAACCTAACACAATCTATAATACAAAGTAGAACGATGTCTGTCTGTTTGTTTGTCTGTTTGTTTGTAACGAAGGATCTCGCTAACCGCTGAACCGATCGGATTCTCCTTAACAGGGTAGCTTCTCATAGGTCCCGGGAAGGTTTATAACTATTTTCTTGGGGGGTGGGACACCCCGACCCCCCCCAAAAAATGAAAAATCCCCCCCCCAAAAAAAAAAAAATTTCGCCCCCCCCCAAAAATTTTTTTTACTTTTTCTTTTAAAATCTAAAATAAGAAATTTAATTATTAAATTCGACTCTCTCCTCAAGTCCCCCTAGAGGCCTATAGGGGCGTAGCCGCTAGTATAAAATAAAGCAAGAAGACGATAAACTAGCTCTTCAAATAAGGGGGGTGGGGGAATTGTGCTTGACTATGCACTTTGAGGTGTACTTCCAAAATTAGTAATCTCAAACATGTATCTTCCATTGTACAAACCCTTACTAATTTAAAGTAAGATACCTACCATTCAATAAAATTCATACCTGTGAGTTATTACTGGAGTCTTTGACTGTATGGATCTTTAAGATTTGCTCCATGCGTCGCGTAGCGTTCTTTTTTCTTTTCTGGATACCCAAAAGCATGCTTAGACCCTCGTTGGCGGATGATCCCTGGTTTTCGGAGATTTTTTCTTCTGAAACTCCTGTTTACAGGATTAATTAAATGGGTCCGAAGTATAATTTTACATAGATATAAGAAATTAGTTTTTGGTTTATATTAATTAGTGCAGAGTTTGCCATTTAATTATCAGTAAATCCTTCCTGTAGTGGGAATCTTCAATTCTGGCATTGGTTCTTCAAATCCAAATTTGTACTCCTGATATGGAGCCACTGTTTTCTTTGGCAGTGGTGGCACTGCGCTGGCGCTTGTATTTCCCGCGCAAAAATCAGCTGATTGTGACGTAACATCACGTGATTTTACAATGGAGGCGTCTGATTGGTTGATGGTTGGAGTGTTGGGGAATTGTGATTGGCTGTTTGGAGGTGCTAAGGATGGTGTTAGGGTGGGAGGTTTGAGGCTGGGTGGGGGAAGAACATGCACAAATTGCTGACTCAATGGTGGATCTAAATTAATTAATTAGATTTAGCTAGGCTTAAAGACCCTCAAAAATA
Organism: Acartia tonsa; assembly: GCF_053477335.1. Taxonomy (NCBI): domain Eukaryota; kingdom Metazoa; phylum Arthropoda; class Copepoda; order Calanoida; family Acartiidae; genus Acartia; species Acartia tonsa. The sequence continues at coordinate 26,364,367 of NC_137273.1, read as the reverse complement.
TTTAATTTACATTTATTTTTTTGGGGGGAAAGCCACAGGTCACATTTAAATCTTAACAGTTTAATCAGGTTTGATTTTTTTTAAATAAGTTGTTAGAGGTCTGTCTTAAGCTAAACAAAACAGCTGCTCGAATCAATTCATTATTTGGAAGCTTCCAGCTTTTTTTTATACCTGGAGAGGTGCACATGATGCACTTGTCATTTGTGCACTTTCTGTCAATACTCTGACAAAGAAGACAGTTGCTCTCTGGACCACAGCTACCCTCGCATATCTTGTCCATTATTACAGTTACATCGCTGGAACCTGAATTACAAAAATTTTAATTTTTACAGTAGAAGAAATGGAATAAAAATGTAGAAATAAAAATGAAAACGATCAAATCTATGTATAGAAAAAAACATCACAATTGAAAACTTATATTACTTTTAAGTGAAATTAAACAAATTTGAAAATCGTCTGCACTGATTCTAAGGAAATCAGTAAGTCAGTCAGGAAATAATGAAGAATTACAAATTTACCTGAAGCATCTAAACTGGTATTAGCTTGGGACGACGCGTCCAAATCAGCTGATTCATCACGTGACCCCCCGGGAGTAACAGCTGATATTGTGTCACGTGACCCAGCAGCTGTGGCACCCCTAGTGTGGCAGATTGGGCTGTGGCCAGCAGCTGACATAGGACTGGAGTGACCGCTGTCCGAGCTTACGGCTCCACCCACGCTCGTGGGGTAATCTGATGCACATACTAAAAAGAAAAATAAATTATTACTACAGCGGCTGTTTCATTTTGGTATGGGTTTTATCTTTTGGGTTGAGGGTGAGTTTGGATTGAGTTATCCGATTATATAAATGAACTAAATATGAACCTCATAAGATTTTTATTTAAGAAAAGTTCACATAGGTCTTAAGGTACTAGGACAAACGTCAGAAAGATGTTTCTTTATTCTTAAATTTAACTCTTGAAATGGTTTTAGGCTATTTTACTGCCTCTCTTCTATATGCAGTGAATCATAGAGCAGCTGCGTCTTTTGTATTGAAATATCATTTACTTATGAAATATTTCTGAAAGTCGACGCAAACAAAAGCAAAATCAAAGTTTCATTTTACTATTCAACAATTCTATTTAATTTCTCTAGGATTGGCATAAAGATTATAAATAAAGTTTCATAAACCATGAATCTAAAGGGATAACACAATGGCCGATAAATTGATGATACACAAAATTACCCCTTCTGTAGATTATATTAGTCGTTAAAATGTTTGACACTTGATTTAATGAACCAGCATATTAAAATTTAATAAAATTCCCCAAAGTTGTTAAGCTAACCAATTGAAAATATTAGTATAAACTTTGTGGACTTGTGTCATAAATACATTCTCTCTTCCATTGTCTTTTCCCTTAAAATCTCTAGATGCAAATAAGATCTTTCATTGAAAACGACGGTCGGGTTGCCGCTACCGAGAAAATAATCTTGCGAAAACATTTCCCCGTCCTATATAACTATGAAGTTCGTTTTGATTTCTTTCAAATGCTCTGTAAAGATGCATAATTCATGTCTACATAACAATGGCAAGTTTATCGGGGTGGAAGTTTAGAAGTACCTCGCCCATACCTTTAAACTTTTCTAGAGACTTTCTATTTTATACAGGGATCTAAAGGGATATGGCAATAGCCGATATATTCATGTACACAAAATTAGCTCTTCTGTAGATTACAAGTAGTGGTTGAAAAGTTTGGGCACTCAACTTAATGAAACAACCTATCAAAATTAAATAAGGTGTCAAAAGTTTTTGAGCCAATGACTAAGAAAAGTTAATTAGAAAATTTGGGGACTAGTGGAATAAACAACCCAAAGACCCATCCCTCCATGATTTTGTCCCCTGAATTAGAGTGTTGTTATTATATCAACATAGAATTATAGTCATAGTGGCATTATCAGAATAGCATAACTTATAGAAAAACTGAATGTTAACATATTTTGAAATGATTAATACGCAAATAGGATTTATTAAAGGAAATATTGAAGGACTTTACATTATAGTGGTACCCAAAATTTTATAACTGAGTTATCTTATTTGTTAGTTCAAAAACTGTATTAAATCTTTATTGGCGTGAACAAACTTTTCCACAAAATATTTTAATCTACAGATGTGGAAAATTAGTTTGATTAAATCAATTTATTCTTTATTGTCTTATCCCTTAAGATTCTTGGAAGAAAGATTTATTTATAATCCATTGTCCACTCCCTCTCTGATTTTAACATAATGCTTTCATATTTAACAAGGCATAAAAGTAAATAAACTCGACTATTTAAAGGCGACAGGCATAAATCAATGAAAGATAAATTAATCTCCAACCCCCTTCAAAGATTTTGGGGAGATTTATTATCCATTGACTTATCCATCCATTATTTAAGAATTTTTATTTTCATTTTCCTTAAAATTTAACACAAAATATTTCAAAACCATAAGTTTTAAAAACAAGAACAATTTTATGATGATATGAAGCGCAGCAATAAACAATGAGTGATAAAATAAAGTTCACCTTCAATTATGATAAACAAAATGACCCCTTCTGTAAATTAAAACTATAGATAGAAAAGTTTGGATAGTATAATATTGCACAACACAAGATTTTATAAAAAAAGTCCCCAAAGTTTTCAAGTCAAAGACTAACGGACGTACTGACGTATACAAATTGTAGAGCAGCTATGCTCCATTAAAAATGTGCAATATAACTGAGTCTATATAGGGTAAGTGATATAAGGGTGTATCTGCGAATTCTTTGCAAAAATTTTGTAAAAATACATGATAGATTTCAAACTTTTTATGTAAAAGTGGCCAAATTTAAAGTGCTATCAAGGATGTAAAAAAAAATCAAGTTTAAAGGAAAATAATCTCGAAAATCTCTAGTTTCATTGGTTTCTGCTTAATGTTTGGTTGGTTTTCGGCTATTTTTGTAGATCCCTTTAGGTTAAGGGCGAAAATGCCAATACAATTCAATGAAGAATGATTACTGTCTTCATGTTCGTCCATATGAAGCAAAAGTTCTATACAACGTATATACTATTAAATTTCTCATTTTTTTAGAAAATGAATGCTGGTTTTAAGCTAGTTTTTGCCTTTGTTTGTAAATTATTTAAAACTTTTTTGAAACTACTTTGTAAGGTGTAGTAAAGGTTAAAAAAGTTTGCTATGTAACTTTTTTGCTTAAACAAGAACAATTATGTCCCATGATAGCAAAGCCTTTTAAAAATATAGGCTAGAGTTAGACATACGGAGAGAAGGAGAGAGAGGGATTGGTGGGGGGGGGGGGGGGTGGTTGTTAAAGAGATGTATAAGATAGAGAGAAAGAAACAATTAAAATTAAGAGTAATTACATTTGAAAGAAAACCGAGCAGTGACAACAGACAAACACAGAAATACGGACACAAACTATTGCAACTATAGAGCAGCTTCGCTACGAAAAAGTTACCTATGTAACTCTTTTTGAAGTCAGAACACATTTTATGTATTCCATACTTGCTCATCTTTTAAGGCAGGAATAGGACATGGAAGATGAATTTTTAATCCCCCAAATTTTGATGATTAAAATTCTATACTTTGTAGCAGATATTGGGTGGTAGAACCTGGGGTGTTTTTCCTCAGAAAATCTTGTTGAGCATAAATTACCTCCCTCTCTTAATTTTAAATCATTTGAAAATAATGGGGGTAGAGAAAGCTTTTTGTTTGATTGTAAGGTAGGATAGGGAAGGTTGTATTAGGTACTGGGAGGTACCGCAGGGTTTGGGACCCTCAAAACGATAAGGCACAGGAAAAAACTTATCAGCTGATTCCAGTTTCATTCCAGTCCGCAGTAGCGCTAGCTTGACTGTATACTATCTTACCTAAGCAACTGCATACTGAGCTTATAGTGCCTTTCCTGTCCGCAATGTCGCTAGTGTGACTATATAATATCTTACCTAAGCAACTGCATACAGAGCTGATAGTTCCTTTCCTGTCCGCAATGCCGCTAGTGTGACTGTATAATATCATACCTAAACAACTGCACACTGAGCTGATAGTTCCTTTCCTGTCCGCAATGCCGCTAGTGTGACTATATAATATCTTACCTAAGCAAATTGCATACAGAGCTGATAGTTCCTTTCCTGTCCGCAATGCCGTTAGTGTGACTATATAATATCATACCTAAGCAACTGCATACAGAGCTGATAGTTCCTTTTCTGTCCGCAATGCCGCTAGTGTGACGCGCCACGCCTCCCGCTTGGACTTTACCATGATGAATGTCTGTATGCCCGACCCGTATATCTTCGCCTAAGTGCTCAGTACCTGAAAAAAATATTTATAATTTTTACATCCCAAACACAACTTAGGTTCATAAAGGTTAAGTCAATGATCGATAAATTGAGATATTCATCACAAATGATGATATTAAAAAAACCTCTTTGAAGTATATACATATTGTTTGAATACACACAGTTTGAACCATCCAATCACAATTTAATCAAAATACCCAATGTTTTTGAGCCTATAAACTTTGTGTACCAGTACAATTTACAGTCTAATGTCCCTTTCCTCCCTAAACTAGATTAGTAGTAAGAAAGTGATCAAGGTTGACATATTTTTGCTGGTTTTGTAGTTCCCCTTTATTCCCACTTTCTCTTGTTTTTAACCCATGATTACATATTAATAATTTTGATCTAATTTATCTAATTAATCAATTTTTTTTTCAAACAATTTCGTACAGAATTAGATAGAGTTTTGTCATATTTAAGATGGATTATTACCTCAGATATTTTCAATTGTCCTATCCATCTATCCCTCCATAAAAAGGAAACAAAAGAAGTGTTGTAAAAAAGCAAGGATTAAATAATGGATAATTTAAAAAAATTAATTTGTCAATATGACAAACAAATCTTTCAGCACAGATTCTAGCAAACTTTTTTTAATAGATAGATGGATGTATGACTGTAACATGGGGATCTAAAGGGATATGACATCCCCAATGATGATTTACAATTCACCCCTTCAGTAGGTTATAATAAAAAGTGGTTAGAAAGTTAGGACATTCAATCAAAGGTCCATAAATGCCCTCAAAGTTGTTATTCTATGAATAAGAAACTTATTAAAAAACTTTGGGGACTAGTGTAATAAACAGCCCAATTAACCCCTCCCTCCGTATGTGTAAAAGCTCTACAAAATTTTTATTCAGATTAAAAGTCCATTTTTTTAAATGGATGGATGGATGTATGAATGTACATACGACTTGGAGGAAGCTAAATATCTATGATGAAATCTGTAAATGTGTGGATTCACATCCGCGCATATTTATCATATTATAAAACTATTAGAATCGCAAATTACTGCAACAGCACAAACTTCCCCTTCGCCTTTGCTTAACATGCAAAATAAAACATATAATCTAATTCTTTTGCGCCCCTACCATCTAGGGGCTCTGCATTTAAAGGGTGATAGCGAGGGGCAGAAAAGTTGTTTAAGTCCAACCAAAGAATATGAAAGGAGAATTTTTTTCAATGGTTAGTGAGATCTTAATGGATAAACATGAAAAACTCTGAGCATTATATATAATTGGAATTATTGCGATTATAAAACATAATACAATTATTAGTGTAAGTGTATGCACACTAAAATGTTAATATCAGCCAAGTCGAGATAATGCGTATTTCCTCAGTCTAACAGGATGAATATCGACGCTTTAAATGATAATTTTTTAAACAAAATTTATGGATGGTTTGTTACTTTACTTTATGTAATTTCACTAATGAATATGCCCCTAGAGACCTCTAGGAGCATTTGAGGTGGGTATCGGGTCGACCACCTCCATTTTAAATTTTAGTTTTAAAAGAAAAAACTTATACTTTTTTTGGAAGAAGGGGAAGAATTTTTTTCTAGTGGTGATTTCCTTTGAGTGGGTGTTGGTAGCATCCCCAAAATAAGTAATGTACCTTTCCAGGAACTAATGAAAGCTATATTGCAAAGGTTAACTATATAAGTTCAGAAGTTAGCGAGATCCTTTGGGGCAAGCAAACATATTGTTAGTTTCTTATAAAGAAAATATAAAGAATGCAATATGGTATTTATTTAGCATAACTTGTATTCATGATTGGCAGAAAAAAAGGAAGTTTTTAACCGTTTGAGGCACCATAACCATTCATAGATTTTATTAAAACCCTTATTTAACCTAAACTAAGCAACAAAGAAAAAAGATTACCAGTTGACGGTTTCCCACATATCTTTTATGGAGCTTTTGAATAAAAAAAACGTATTATTGACATTGATTAATGCTTATTTTGTTTAGTAAAGGTTAGAGCGCCCTGTAGGTATAGTAACCCTTGCTAAATTTTTTTTTTCCAAATTAAAAGAGTGGTTCGGTAGGTCAAAAGTAGGTATGAGTGAAAGCACCAACAAATTTTAAGAAGAAAAAAGTCATCATAAAATACAATTGATTTTAAATTGTACATGGATAATATAACTAATATGCTAAGAGGACAAATATTCTCAGATTTCAATGAATTTTAAATCACATAATGTTTAACTCTCCTCTATTTAATAACACAGAAATACAATATTAAATACTTAAATATGATTACTAAACATGGGAATGTTGACAAGAAAAATCAGAGTTCTAGCTTTAATAGCAGCTGAGTAAATTAAATTTAAAAGTTTTACTTCTGTACATTCTTTAAAATAAAAAAAAACTTTCTGTAAATACAACTATCCCTCTTCCTTGCTTCCTATTGCCCCAATAAAATCATGTTTATCCGTCGTCGTTTCAAAGTATGGGGACATTTATACTAAACTTAGATATCAAATTATATCTTTATATTGTCTATGTCAACATTATGTGATTTTTTAGTTTGATTTTACTATCTTTGTCCAAAAATTAAACTTCTATGATTATCAGGTATTTTAAAGTATAAGACGATAGACGATAACGTAATGTATGCCCAACTTACGACAAACAAAATTAACCCTACTTTATAATCTAATTATTGGTTGAAAAGTTTGGACAACTCATACAAGGTTTGATAACAGTTTTCGAAGCTCTTAAGCCAACAAATTGGAGAAGATTATTATTTAGGGGCCAGTATAATTTGCAGTAATAATATTAGACAAAAAGCCTTCGTGTTTTTTTTAGAATATCATTGCCTGTCGGTGATATTCTGTTCATCCCTTGTAAAAAGTAGATTAGGAATGAGATCATAAAAATTTCATTCTACTAACATTTTTTTGTTATGCTTAGCAAGGTTAACATAAAAATGTATAAAACATAACTTAAATTTCTGTATGTCCTAGGATCACAGCTACCATCATATAAACGGGGTTTTGTAAGTACGTCATATCGTTTGAGTGATTTTTTACATATCTATAAGTGAGAGAGCTCTATAATTTTAAAACATTTAATAGTTTTTTTTACTTTTGTAAACATTCAAAAAGCAAGAAAGTACAGTGTTTAATAAAACAAAGGTATTATTTAATTTTAAAAAGTCATCAATAACTTATTTTCTTCATTTTCTGTCAAGGTTAAGTGGGTTAAATAAAGCAATACTTTTGATCCATTAAATAAAACACACTCAATACCTATTTGTGAATCGTACTATGAAGTTCGGACATACGATACTAGTTAAGGCGTAGCTGCGCTACTTAAAAGATATTAGTTTTAAATGTCTTTTCATAATGAAATAAAATAACGGAAGTCTATTTGGATGAAAACCCACCCCCTCCCCCCTCCTAAAAAAATGATTAAATACAATTTGATCATTTTTTCGTGATTAAATAGGACGAAAAATATACTTAATTTTAGATTTTATTACTGGTGGTAGGAATGTCGTTATGTCAGAGACTTTTTCATGGAACTAAAGCGTCAATGGACGTTATGTTGATTTACATCCCCAATAATGATATACAAAATTACTCCTTCGGTAGATATAATATTTTGCTTGAAAAGTTTGAACACTGCTATTTTAAACCAACTATTCAAGTTTTAAAAATGTCCCCAACGAACATGAGAAACTTTAAAGACCAGTGTTCCTTCCCATTCTGATTCAACTATAAAGAGATTTAAAAATTAGATATACTTCATATATTATGCTTTCGAATAACTTAAATAGCCCAATATATGTTTTTAGTCATTTCTCTTAATGTGAGTACATTTTTCGGCTGTCGTTTTATTCTTTTGAATGTATAAAATATATATTATATGGTTGATCTTAAAAATTTAAATCAAGCTGACATTTGGTGACACAAAACAGACACTATCTTTTCGTACATTTTCTTATAAATAATTGTATATAATTATTAAGTATACTTTTGAAATATCAACTTTTTTACAAAAGACGTCAATTGGTTCTTTATCCCCTTACATTTTTTTTAACTCTTTTTGGACGGTTAAAATATGTATCATATAGTGATTTGAAGAATTAGGATTGTAAAATAAATTAGAAAGTTTTGTCCGTCCGTGAGGTCCAAGTTCCTTAATATTTTATCAAAAGCTTTATATAGGACCTGGGCAGGTTATTATCAATTTTTCTGAACACATACAGCTGATTAACAGTAATGGAATATTATTGCTTGGTACGGGTCCTTTAACATGTATGTGTATCATTCAATATTGTAACCTTTGCCCCCCCCCTCTCTCCTCTTAGATCTTGGGTGGGGGGCAACCCCCTTCCCTTGTCCTTCGTTTTATCCCAGGAAAATATGGTATGTAAACTTAGTTATTCAATCAGTTTGTAATAATTTGGACTCAAAAAAGGCAATGAAAATTCATTATTTTCCTTTTTTAAGGCGTCTTTATATATTTTTGATTTGAGGCCTATCTGAAGTTAAATGACTACAAAAATCAAAATAATTAAAGTTTCTAAATTTCTTGTATGAATATCTGTCAATTAAATTAAACTTAGGTTATAATTATAAAGCTTAGTTCATTAATTATTCTAGATTTTCAAGCCCCTAACCTAACTTAAAAATAGCTTGTAAAGTGTATTTTATGGCTTTAAGTGAGATATATAAGTCTCCAGATTAATTTTTAAAGAAATAAACATATCCAAGAGTCTTATGCATATACTACACAAAGTCTTTTCGGGGGGTGTCTTGCAATGCTTGCAATTCCCCCACTGGGACCAACCCCTTGTCTGCAATAAGTGATGTGCACAGATTTGCGTCCCCTTGATGATTAGGAAGATGCTGTAGCAACGAGTTCCGAGTTCTCAACCAATCTCCTGTGCAATGTCCTTATAAATCCGCCAAAAAAAAAATAAATCCATCGAAAAAATCTACGAAATTTTTACACTAAAAATCTGCAAAATCTGTACAAATATATGTCATTTTATCAAACTAGTCATCACTGACATATTATCGATATGCAATTACTTTTTTGTCCTTGTCGACTTAATAGTGAGCATGGCCGACATAAAATAGGTCTCAATTCGACAACATTTTAAAGTGACCACTTATAAGAACCATTAAAATTATATGTCAACTAAAGGCTTCCACATATAAAACAATTAGAATATTAAATCATCAATAGAAATCACCTAAAAACCAGAACATTACTTTCATTATACAACAGATCTATAGTATAGATGTAAATACAGACAACTACCTCCCTTCCTTTTTCAAAAAACTCTTTCGTCTGCTTCTAAATTATTTTCTGCTACTTGGCTGTGTTGATATAAGCGATACCATTGGTTGATTTTCAATGACCCAATATAAAAGTTGCACAAGGCGGTTGCGATGGGGAGATACAGTTATTTAACCCTTTCTCCCTCTAGTGTTTTACTCTAATCATTATACAAACTTTAATAACTTAAGAATAAAGTAACATTTTCTATTAATTTGTTAATTATTTTTGTGACTTTTAGAAAACACTTATCATAAGTGTGTGTGTGTGTGTGCATGACTTTGTTTGTATGTGAGGGTGTGTGTGTGTGTGTTTTGGGTTAGAGTATGACGGCATAAAATACACATAAAACATAAATATTAATATTTATAGCCTTATTATGTAAGGGAAATGATATATGCATGTAGAACCTAGTATAAATCCTTTTCATTAAAGTAACAGGATGTGTGTATGTCACTCTGTATGTCCTGTAATATCTCTAGGCTAATTGCTCCAAATATCTCATAAATTTTTAAATGATTATAGGCTTTTTTTGGATGGGAAAGGTAATCCCCTCGCTAAGGAAAAATAGTCAAAAAAAAGTTTAACAAACAAAGCCGCCCCCCCCCCCTCGCCTCCAAAAGGGGTTGACACTCTAGACTCTACAGGCTAGTGGTGAAGCTGCTGCTATTTAAAGAAAAGTTTTTAAAGCTTTTGGTGTACAACCCCAGTTATTATAAACAAACTACCCTTTTAGTAGGTTAAATTATATTGTGCAGAGGTTTGGATACTATTAATTTGTAAAACAAAAGAGATTTTATGTTTTTAAATTAACTAATGAGAGAAAAGTCTTCTTCAACTATTATCAAATAAGAAATTAATACAATAAATGAAAATTTAGACACAAAATGTTTTTTTTTCATACGGTGCCCTATCATTGTTTAAAAAATATAATAAAAATCATGTTTACTAAAATTATTCATAAAATTGTTAAATTATACATTGTGATAGATTTTATTAAATATTTAATCATATATTGTTTAGGATTTAATAACATAATAATAACTGTTTTAAAAAATAGTAGTTTTTTTCTTTAAACTACAAAAAAAAGTTTTAATTTATTTTCAATCCACATATAGAAGTAATAAATATAATGGTAAAGATCTAATCATTCATGTATATTTGTTGTTGTGATAGCACACTCCAGCTGTAGCAGTACCTAGTGATCCCATTTCATGTATATTTGTTGTTGTGATAGCACACTCCAGATGTAGCAGTACCTAGTGATCCCATTTCATGTATATTTGTTGTTGTGATAGCACACTCCAGCTTTAGCAGTACCTAGTGATCCCAGTTCATGTATATTTGTTGTTGTGATAGCACACCCTAGCTGTAGCAGTACCTACTGATCCCATTTCATGTATATTTGTTGTTTTGATAGCACGCCCCAGCTTTAGCAGTACCTAGTGATCCCATTTTATGTATATTTGTTGTTGTGATAGCACATCCCAGCTGTAGCAGTACCTAGTGATCCCATTTCATGTATATTTGTTGTTGTGATAGCACACCCCAGCTGTAGCAGTACCTAGTGATCCCATTTCATGTATATTTGTTGTTGTGATAGCACACTCCAGCTTTAGCAGTACCTAGTGATCCCATTTCATGTATATTTGTTGTTGTGATAGCACACCCCAGCTGTAGCAGTACCTAGTGATCCCATTTCATGAAGTCAACAAAAAATTTAAATCCACTATCTACCATTCTCTCTTTCCCGCAGTGTTCCTCAAATCACGCAAAAATTGCGATTTCATCTTCTCTGTAAAAAGAGTCTGTCGGTATGTCAGTCCATCAGTCAGTCTGCCTGTCTGTTCGTCTGATTCTTAGCAATTTAATTTTTTCCTTTTTAAGACAATCTGACACAGAGATACTTATAGTCCATCAACAACTACATACCAAATCAAATACGCTTACAGTTGCTGCACTTCTTATAGACATTATTGTTCTTGTTTAGAAATTTGTAGTTTAGAAAGAACACCCCAAGTTCTTTACATTCTGACTTTTAACTGTTTAAGCATAATTCGATTAGGCTTAGTGAGTTCAAATTTTAAACAGAGATACAGGGATATGGCAATGGACAAGAGATTAATCTTTTCCCATTTAATTGTGTGATATTCTGCCTTTGATAAGGGATTAAAAGGATAGATAAATTATAAAAAAAAAGTTAAAGGGCAAAGAACCACTGAAATACTGCTTCTATAATTTAAATTTAATTTGTTTTTTAAAATCTCTTTGTTTTGTACATTTTAGTACATAGACCCCTTATACAAATATTTGCAAGATTTTTAGAACTTGTACTGCACAAATTGGGCGTTAAATTAACACCCATCTAATTCTTTTTGCTGTGTAGACTTTTCCAAGGATGTAAAATGAATATTAGATATATTGGTTAAAAAATTCAATCACTGCTAATTTGAACCAACTGATCATGATTTAATTTACGTATCCAAAGATTTAAGCTAACAAATAAGAGAATTACCGTGTAAAGTATTAAAACTTTTCCCCCCAACCTATCATTTTTGGTTAGGTTTATTTTTTAGTGGTGATCTCTTTTTATGTTCTCCCCCCCTTCCCCCCAACAAAAAGCGTTTAAAATATGTGCACGCCACTGCTTACGGTAAAAACAGACACACAAGCAGACAATCTAAGACTTTTTATTAAGGATTAATATGCATATTACGCATAAAAAAATGAACTTTGTCAAAGATTAAAAATAAGCACATTGGATTAATTTAAATAAGACAACCATTCTCCAACCTTTAACCTTGTTGAATGCTATTTTTAATGCTGTTTAAAACTATGGTATAACAGTAAAATTAATTCCTTGCTAGATTATTGTTATGTTGTGATATTACCGGTAATAATGGTCTTTAGAAATATTTTGTTAAAGGTACAACGTTTAGTTGTTGTTTGACAATGTCCATATTTTTTACATAAACCTTTAAATATAACCCCTTTACTAATTTTATGTTTCTAAGAGCAAGCTAACATAACATTGAATTATATGACCGTCTGTGTGATTGTCAATCTGTCTGTCAGTCAGTCTTTCTGTCATTAAGCTACGCTAAAGGTGAGATATGATTTTCTCGGCAGCTGTTCAAGATTGACGTCTGATGATTTTTTGTTTGAAGATTCCATTTATATTTGATATATCACGTTGTATGTCAGTCCTTTGTTAATGCTCTGAAAGACTTGAAAGTTCTAGACTTTCTAAAGTTAAAGGCTTATTGAAGGTGGAGCAGGGTTGTTTTAAATCATAATGGGATGTTTTTGTTTCTTAGTGCGGAAAATTGATTACATAAAAGAAACAATTATATCAGCAGATTTTGAAAAAGGGATGGGGACTTTTTTTCATAAAAATGCAAATACTATAAAGACTTTTTTCATAAAGCAAAGCTTTCTACATTTAGGGTAAGTCTGGTCGTCCATGACAAAGCTATGATTCTAAATTATGGCAAGTTAGAAATGTCCTATCGATGTTAAAACTTGCATTGGATACCTGTAAAAATAAGGTATAATCTTACAAGCATACCTGCTCTATGAACGCTACTAAAAAGTTCATTTATGGAATGCTATAAAGATAATGGTAAATTTTACGACAAAATTTAATTAAAGTGTGCTGTGTCAAAACTACAGAAGAAGTAATTAATCATCAATTGACCTATCACTAAAGATCCCAGACTATTTGTATTTCATATTATTTGTCCCTATTGAAAACAATTATAATATAAGAAGAGGAACACACGAATATAAACTTTAACATTTGTGCATGGGTTGAGGGACAGGTAGGTACTTCCGCCAGTTAGACCTGGCTAAATATATACAGCCATCAAATAGAGAGGGGACACTGAGCTACAACTTAAAGTGGCACCCAAACTTTCCCTTATGATTCCTAAATATTACCAATTCTATAGATTTAGGTTATTGGTGGAAAAGTCAGTACACTGAAGAATTGTACAACCCAATAACCAAAAGTTATAAAGCTTTGGGTACCAGTATAATTTTAGAGCCTGAAGTCCCCTCCCTTCTTAATAAGTAAGGGGAATGCTTTCACACGTTTTCTGAAAGTTTTAGCTGGCATTCAAATGCCCAAAACCCAATTATAGGCCAACACCTTTAAAAACAATACCAAATACTATTTGAACATCTTTAGTATTACACAGTTGGGAAAAAAATCTTTACAGTTAATAGAATATTTACTTATTCGTTGAAGCCTGATTTTCAGGAAATAGACGTTAAGGCATAAAATTTAAATGAACGACAACGTTACACTCCTTTACATTACTGAGAAAAGATTAATCTTAATTCATAAGGATAATAAAATTCATTAGTATAGAAGTACACAGTACTTAATAATGGACAAATGGACAAAGTGAGTTATAGACAACCATAAAACCTTTCAGATGTTCAATATATATGTAGCATGACTGTCAGACCAACGGAATAAGTAAATTATTTAAAGGATGCCCATTGGTATAGGAAATCTTCACCAAAAAAATTGTAACCTTGTATAGAGGCCGAGAAAATGTATTTCCCATTCCCCCTAAGCTTTCAGACAGATATAGTAACTTTGCTTATAAAAAATCATAAAACTTATATTTAAAAGCTGAGGTTGCGCCATTTTGGTATAAAATCGTCTCTGGACTTTAAAGTAAACAAATAAGTAGTTTTATAGGAAGTAAATACTATACATTGACAAAAATATCCATAAAAGCGAAGCTTTTTATTTAAAATATATATTTTAATCTTTTTAAAACTATTAGGCTATACTTTTTAAGATGATACGATTATTTTTTAAAAAATAATCCTTAACAACCTAACATCAATGAAAAATTATTACTACTTGTCGAAAAGCTTCGCGTCCTAAAACCCAAAATCTACTATAAAGACCTTTTTAACGCCATATGTCTTTAATAACCACCTTAGAAAAATGGTATCCACACAAAACCAATAAATTTTATCAAATCAGCCAAATTAATAATCAATAGCAAAAATATAAAATAATTTTTTTCAAGATGGCATTTTTTTATAATAATTTAAGGTTTTATCAGGGAGGAAGGGGACATTGGGATGTTTATTTCACTAGTCTCCAAAGTTTAAGAGTAACGTTTTTTCATTCGTTTGCTTTACAACTATGATCGTTAAGTTTCCAATCATTTCAACCACTAATTAAAATCTACCGAAGGTATGTGTATCATCATATGGGATACACATCAATTTATCGGCCACTGTCTTATTCCTTTGGACTCTGTGGTTCTGCTGCTTTGAAAATGTAAAAAAGGCGCGGAAATGAATGCACACCAATAATCCTTTTTGCCAAAAGACAAATCATTTTGCCTCAGGAGTTATCTTTTTTTAAATCTTCAACAAAGAAAAACGGGGATATGCCAATGGGAAATGATCTGTTTCAAGTTTTTTCAGTAAGAGCTAAGACAATATGATTAAAATACCCCCCACTCCTAGTTCTAATATTTATAAGCTAATTAAAACTAAATTATCATCACGTGTAGTTAAATTATCAAAAGAAAGCAGGGAAAAGGCAATAGACGGTAAATTTATGAACACAGTAATAGTGTCTGACTGATTATGACGTAACAAAAAAATTAGCCAATGAGAGGCCACTATAAATTTTACCATTGGTCAATAACGGCCTCTCATTGGCTAATTTTTTTTGTTACGTCATAATCAGTCAGACACTATTACTGTGTTCCCAATCACAATTCAATATAAATTTGAAAGTTTTTGAGCCGACGAATAAGAAAATATGGAACTAAAGCCTTGGGCATCAGTGTCCCCTCCCTTCCTGCAAATATATATCAAGTGTAGAACGGTATCTATGTATGTGGATATTCATCTACACTTGAGCCTCTTGTCCAATAAGATAACGATGTTTGTCTACTCACCGTTGAACTCCGTATTCTTGGTCCTGCGCACATTCCTGATGTACACCATCTCCTCGCTGTCGTTCAGACCAAGAAAACGTTGCAGGTTCTTACGATTCATCTAAATAAGGAAACAATTATGGAATAGCTGCACATCTACAAATTATTTTAAGGAATGTAGGTTAAACCTTACTTTGATTTTTCAGTGAGCATTTAATCAATCAATTTAAGCAATAGTTACCAATTTTTCCTATTTATCATAACTAATATGATTTAAATAAGGGAGATAAGAAAAACTGAATTTTCATTAAACTTTAAAATTTGAGGTGAAGAGGCGATTGAAGGTATTTTATAATTAAATATATATACAATTTATTTTAAACTTTTTATGAAAGGTTTATATACTTCATATAATCAAATCTGTGTATTGATCTAATAAAATCATTAAAAAGCTTTAATTTATCTATCTAAATACATTTTAGTATAAGTTTCAATTTAAGTTATTAGATTGGGGTTCAAAAATTTAATTTTAACACTAATAATATTACGTATTGCTTTTAAATATTTGTTCTTTAACCAAAATATAGATCACATTAACGCTAAATTAAGATGTTAAGTGCTTTGTAGGATAATTTATAAAGATATGTTGAAGAAAAAATATCTATAAAACACTATCTTTCAAATCACATGAAGAATTTCACTAGCATGGACAGTTGGCAGAAAAGTAGGTTAAGCAACAAATATTATGGTAATTCCCAAACAAGAAGAAATTGGACCACTTAAATCATCACGAAAATAGACATTAGAGGTATGAAGATAAAGAACCCCCATGAGTGTAAATTTAATTCTGATGAGGTCTCTTTGTTTGACTATTGTGGAGGAATAAAAAAATCCTTACAGGAATCCCTATAATCTTTTCAAACACACAAAAGCTCCAATTTCTAAGGTGAAATATGTAAAAATGGGGTTCCAAAAGGTTCACTTTCCGTAGTAGAGTTATTTAACTTACAGATCTAATAATTTCTTGCAGGGGGGCAGTTGAAAGATAAATAACAATCACTCACTGATTAGGATCAACAATTTATGGAAGTTAGTTAGTAGACTTGTCCAGTTTTTGGACTTTTTAATGTTTAGTTTCAGTGCTTAGAAAAAATATTAAAGGCACGAATCAAATTATATCCTAACTGATTTTTATCACAGAAAGAAAAAAAAACATTGTGAGCCCTAATTCTTTTTTATTATGAATAGTTAAGTTACAACAAAAAAATACTGCAAATTGCTACAAAAAAAACATGGATCCTTCACAGGATGTCTGCTTGTACCATAAGATCTCATGAATAATAATAGACTCTACAGAATATCCGAAGGAGCCATGTGACGTCTTAAACGGGAGAGATGAGATGAGAAATAGGAAAGGAACCCCCTTAAAAAGAGATGGATCTATTGACGTCACACGGTTCCTTTTTACAGACACTTTGTAGAGTCTTGCTATTAAAAAACATCGATCTCTCCATTAGATTGTTTATCTTTATTTCAAGAAACAAAACTGAACACACCTATTTGTAATAAATAAGTGTAATTACTAAATTAGAGACCTCCAAAGAGGAATCTTAATTTAATTATCTCATTGCAATTTTCAATCTGATAAAGCTTTCACTTGATGAGCTGCACGTAATTGGTTCATTTAGAGTCATATGACATCTTACTTTTAATAGAAAGAAAGACTGTAAAATCTCATGTCACTTTGTCGACATGCATTTTAAATGAATACCCTTCTTGCAAAGGATCTAGAGGCTCTGGATGCAAAAGTGAAAAATAGCCTAAAACCATCCAAGAACATATAAAGAACTCAGCCAGGTAGCAATAATTAAAATTTTAAGCTTTAGACAGAAAAACCTTATTATTTTAGGATGGCTAAGGAAACCTTAACTACTAGACTAACCTAGTAAATTTTTATAGGATTTGGAATTTTATTGACTATTATCTACCTGGACTAAAAAGCAAAAAACAAAAGTTTTTATGCCTGACTAGAAGACACCAAATTTTTCCAGGGCAATGATGGTGAACACTAATCTATCATCCATTGCCCAAGTCTTATACCCTCCCTTCCCTCAAGATTTCCTATGCAGATTGCCCAATAGTTAATCCCGTATAATATGTTGTGAAAACGGTGCCTTAATGTTTCTTGATAGCGGATTTATCAAAGATTTCAAGCCGTTTCTAAAGTCTTAATGTTATGAAAGTATCAAAGTACATATATCTAGCTAAGTTATACTTTAATTTGCTGTAACACTAGGGGGATGAAGGGCTGTAGAACTGACATTTAAATTTTCTCCACTCATTTCTAATCAAGAAATGTTACACTTAAAATTCCATATGCAACACAGTTTTTAAAAATATTTTTCTCATTTTTTAACAAGGATGATTATATAAAGGTTTACGTAAGCAAAGGATGAAATAACATTAAACTGTATAAACGCTATTTTGTAGATAATAATATAACAAATATCAAATCTTCTTGAACAATTAATAGCAGTTAAAATATTGTAGACTGTGTAGAGACAGAGATCTTAGGGGATATGCCAATGATAAATTGATATACCTCCCAATGATAATTGTCAAATTCCCCCTTCCACAGATTAAAAATAATTATTTGATTGAAAAGTATAGACACAAAAAGTTTGGTTGAACTATCAACATATAATGCAGTAACCAAAGTTTGTAAGCCAACAATTGAGAGAACGTGTGTAAAAAGTTATCAAGATACCAAACAAGTGTATTAAATTTTTCGCTTGATATGATAAACCGTCGAAATGATAAAAAAAAGTATGTTTAAAACCCGAGCTGAGCTGTGAATATGTTAAAGAGAGAAACTAAACTCTTCTAACTGGACACAAAGTACAATTTAGTAGATCAATAAAAGTTTACCAAATTACAACTTTACTAATATGTACAACAGCTGTAAATTGCATGTAGGGAGGGAGGGAACATTGGACTGTAAATTAAAATTATATCCATAGTTTTAATAACCAATTTATTTTATTCTTTGACGTTTAAACTAAAGACGTTAAAAGTGTGTCAGGTGCAACTCTTTTAAAGTAAGAGTGAAGGAGTAAAAAAGGGTTAATTAATTAACATTCACAGTTATAACTTACAACTTCCAGACAAGGTCTACAATTAAGTGTATGAGCATCCAAGTTGTCAACAACCGTCGCGTCCCCAGCTGGTATTTATTAGTAAATATTTATTAAATGAAAATATAGCCTTATATTTACAAAAAAAAATATATACATTCTCATCAATAATGTGGTCGGATTGTCACTTCACTATGTTCCTGTTGATCTGATAAAATGAATGGCCTTCTAGATATCTTATACTTATTATTAAAATATATAAATAGGCATAAATACCATCCCTTAGTAAAGTAAGAGTAGGGGAACCCAATAAAACTTTTATCCCGACATTCACACGCGTACAATTAGACAACAATATTTAGCTGGGAAAGGGAATTTTATTCTACAAGTATTTTATAAAGTATGAAAAAGACCCAAATCAGATTTTAAAATATTTTTTACATAAATCTAAGCCTATTTATCTGTTTTATTTGCATTTGCCCAGCATCAGGAACCTTTAAACTTTAAAGCCACAAAAAGTGAAAAAAGGGTCAAACTACAAATTTATCTTTAAGTTGTTATGAAAAAGTAAAATGATTTTTGGGAGGTTTAATTTTGTTTCCAAAATTCCAGGGTGATTGTTTTCTTAGATTTTAGGTCAAGAAAATTAGATTATTTGGAACTTTTTTGACAAATGACTCTTTGATTTCCCAACCTTGACAGTTCATAGCACTAAATTGCAAATGTTTCTAGGCTAAGACATTCTCTCCTTCTTCTTTTAAATGTGACACAGAGTCCACCTTACGCTATATTCTAATACACGTCTATGTTCAGAAGATCCCCAAAAATATTCTTAACACCAACTTAATCTGCCTAAATAGACCTATAGACGCCAGGATAATGGCTAGATTAGAAATTTCATTCACTATCCAAATTTAATCCGAAAAATTCATACATAAGTATCTGTGATAGGTCCCTTTAATCAGGATGTATTTTTTAATTTTAAACCTTTTTGGAGATTCCTGTAACAATTAGGTAAATTTTAAAAGTGTAGTAAATTCATCATGACTAGAAAGTTCATATGTCCCTTTAAACATGTTTTCAAAATATACTTTTAATCTTCATAAGGGGTTAAAATTGTTTGTCATTATTGGGGATGTACATCAATTTAACGTATATAGATGTATAAACTTTTAGAGTAACTTCGCCGCTAAATAATGATGAGTTAAAGATTATTTTAAGTGTCATAAACTTCCCGCGGCAAATTTTCTCTTCGTTTAATCAACTAATTGTTTTAAGTCTGCAAGTCTGCCCAATCCTTACTTTAAACATTTGTTCTTTTTTGGATTAAATTGTCAAAAAATAAAAATATGTGTAAAATGTTGTGAATATTGTATATTAACCGGATCTTTTCTCAAAGTGCCTTTTGAGCACAGAACACCCTTCCCACAATTAAAAAATAAATTGAAAATAAGGGGTAGAGTAGTTTTTTCCTTTTGTGCCTAACCTAAGCAGGTTACCCTAACCCTAAGGGCGAAGACAGTAATAGTGTCTGACTGATTCTGACGTAACAAAAAAAAATAGCCAATGAGAGGGCGTTATTGACCAATGGTAAAATTTATAGTGGCCTCTCATTGGCTATTTTTTTTTGTTACGTCATAATCAGTCAGACACTATTACTGTGTTCCTAAGCGCCACTATTTATCCAATGTATCCTAATTTAGTCTGACTTAAAGGAAAAACAACCCTAACCCATCCCCTTTGCGTTTGGAAATAGGATTTTAGTAAATTAGTATGAAATAACATCTAATTATATTTCATTTGAAAATTAATAATTTCTTTGCCTGCTATGTCATTAGATTGGCTAAAACTTGTCATAAGTGTACAGGATGACAACATTCAAAAGAAGATAAGCACAAAAAAAACATGGTATAGGGAATCTACATAAAAAATCTGTTTCTTATCTTAAATAGCGGCCAGGAAAATAAAATTTCCTCTTGAGCATTACTGGTGCACTGACGGACCAAAATACACATTTCTTCCACATGCCAATGTCTATAGGATTAAGCACACATACCTGTTTTGGTGTTCTGAGTTGTTCTGGTAGGGGCTCCATGATGGGGGTGTCTAGAGATGAACTGCGGGAATTTCGTTGGATGCCTGCCGCAATCCGAGCCCGCAACAGTCCACGCCTGAAACATATAGATTGTTAAATTTGGTATTTGTTTTTATTTTTGCATTGGAATATGAATAATGGATAAGACAATGGGCGATAAACAAATCGTACTTTCTGTATATTACATATTGGTTGAAAACTTTTGACTCTGGTATTTTGTTTCAACCAATTAAGATTTTAAAAGTCTCCAAGGATTTTAAACCAATAAGAAAATCGGGTTAAAAAACTTATGGACAAATTAAAATTTACAGCCCAATGTCTCCTACCTAAAAAATAATTGAAGAATAAAAGAAAAAGAAAGAAAGTAAAAAAAGAGAGAAAGAAAGGTAGATAGATAGATAGAGATAGAGAGAGAAAGTAAGAGGAAAAGAGATAAAAAAAAGAGGAAAGAGAGTTAAAGATAAAAAGTAAAAAGAAGAGAGAGAGAGAGAGAGAGAGAGAGAGAGAGAGAGAGAGAGAGAGAGAGAGAGAGAGAGAGAGAGAGAGAGAGAATAAGAAAGAGTTAAGGATAAAAAGTGTATAAAAATACTTGGAAGCTATTCCAAATAGTCATAAAAACTGATTGAATTAGTTATGTACAAGATAGACAAAAAGTAGAGAAAGTAGATAAACAAGGATGACAACATTCATACGTCGCGAAGCGCAAAAACAAAAAGATAAGGTGGGTTATATACCAAAAAAAGTAAAAAAAAAAATAAGAAACTCACAAAACCTTTACAAAATAAGGTTCATGTCTTTTGAAGAATAACCGACAGACATTGAAATCTTTGCTAAAAGTTAAGCTGTCTATCTTCAATGGCAGCCAATAAAAGTACATTTCCCGAAAGAAGACTGACAGACAGACATATAGTAAATTACAGAGAAGCTTCGCTTCTAAAAAAGTAGGAAAAGTACCCATGTAAAAAGATGAAAAAGAAAATAGATTGGATGACACAACAACATATCTGCATATACAAAACACGGATGACAACATCCATTAAAGCGAGGCTCAATAAATTTTATGTATAAGAAACAATACATTATTTACAATCTTATACAAAAAAGGTATGTGCTTAAAATTGCCAAAAATGTTTATTTTTGACAGACGGACAGACAAATTGTAATTGCGTTAAACTGGTGCCCAAAGATATATAATAACGTTCTCATATTTGATAGCTTAAAAACTTAGTGTACTTTATTGGTTAGCATTGTTTAACCATTTAACCAATAATTTAAATTTACAGAGCGGGTAATTTTGTTTATCAACATTAGGAATGTACATAAATTTATCGTCCACTGTGTTATCCCTTAAAATTTCTGAAGTTACTGAATGTTTATAAATCATGCGTAAATAATCTAATCCAACCAATACATAACAAAACTCTAAATAAAGGTATGGATAATAGTTATATTTGCATCGTATTAGACACAGCTTTCCGCTGATATTTAAACCAGTTTTGTTAGGATCAAAGGGACGAAGGCACGGACTAACGAAGCTGCTATTAGCTTTATGATTTTTATTTTAACTAAAATTGTCTGTAATACGATGCTATACACTACTTTTCAGTATGGCTAAGAACCCGTTCTAATCCAGCGGATATAAATCTGTTTAAAAACCATACTGGAAAAAATAATTCCTAGAACAATACTGCATTTTGAGCAAACTTGAATTAATTTATGATTTTTTAAATTTATGAATATATAAAATTATTTGCAATTGTCTTATAACTTAATCCCTGGTAGATTTCTAAAGTAAGTGTTTGGATAGATGTGTCACACGCTTATATTTGATGACCAATAATTAACTTCAGTTTTGTGTACATTTATAATTAAATTTTGTAAAAATTTGAGTATAAATAGGAAAGCTACTCTCAAATGTAGAAAGTTTCTAATAAACACTTGGCGGTTTTTCTCAAAGCGCCTAGTCAAGCACAGAATTAAATATATTTTAAAAATCAGGGGAGGAGATATTTCTGTAATGCTGCTTCAAAAATGAATCTAATTTTAATCCTAATGATTATATTTATAATGTGATTAGTACTCTTGTAGTTGACAAAATTAAGAGACATAAAAAAAACTTCCCTTCAAACTAGCATAGGGGGATGAATATGTGACAAGAGAACAAAATAATGTTAATCTACCAAAGGAGGCATTTTGTCAATCTTGGAGAAAAGATTGACATACCCAAAAATATATAAACTACAAGTGTCCATTATCGGTCATGATATAACAGGCATGCCAATATACCAAATAAATAACAGAAGAGAATCTTAGTTTAAATTAGGACGGATCAATTTGAGTATAAAATGCTTTTTTTTTGCTAGGGATATAAGGGGATAAGACAGTAATATTAATTTCCAATATAATGTCCTCTCTGTCCTACAGTACATGTGTGCATGTTTGTTCAATAAGAGCTCATAAACAGCTGAACCACACATCTTATTTTTGAGTTCTGGTTTGGTCCCGGGCAAATTATTGGCTTTTTTGGGAAGGATGAACCCTATCAAAAGAAAGGAATCATAGAATATTCAGGTATATTCCCTTTCGTGACATCGCACCTTAAGGGGCGATTTTTCGTTTTTTTTCACAGTAGGTTTTCTCCTATTTATAGCCCCTGCGGGGGGCTCTAACCCTGCGGGGCTAATTACCTAACCCTGTGGGGCAATCACCTAACCCAATATAACCTAACCTAACCTAAAATAACCTATAAAAAGCCATTTTAAAAATATGAAAAATCGCCCCTTAAGGTGCGATGTCACGGAAGGGACTATTCCTGAATATTCTAACCTCCCACCCTGTAGTACTTTGGCCAAAAAAAACAGGCATTATGAAAAAGGTATTGCAAACAAAAATCAATCTCTCCTATTTAACGTTGTTGATTATATAAATTGTATACATCATTCTATTCACAATAATAAGATGCTCAAAGAATAACTTTACTATTTGGTTAAATGCTTGGTTGTCTGTAGGACTATAGAACCAGCAGATATACACTTAAAGGACCTTTGTAGTGTAGGGATGAAGGAGATATTGGGATTTAAATTATATAAGTACTCAAAATCTTTGAGTACGTTTTTTAAATCTTTAAAAATTGAAATAAAAAATTAAGCTATGATTTTTTTATCGTCTTTGGGGATATATATCGATTTATCTCCATTGTGTAATCCTTTAAAATCCCTAAATTAAAGATGAGAAATCTTTGAACTTTGTTCAAAAGTCATTATTGCTTATCTCAAAGAGGAACACAGTAAAAGTGTCTGACTGATTATGACGTAACAAAAAAAATTAGCCAATGAGAGGCCACTATAAATTTTACCATTGGTCAATAATGGCCTCTCATCGGCTAATTTTTTTTGTTACGTCATAATCAGTCAGACAATATTACTGTGTTCCTCAAAGAGTTGCACTTTGAAAAAACGAAGCATTTCCTCTTATTGCAAACTATTTTAACGTCTCTAGTTTGATGCATGTGATCCATGCTCGAACTTAAAATTCCAAGGTACATTTGCAACTATTTAAGCTAATGCCACTGTTTAATATATGGCTTACAGTAAAGTTATTGTTTGTTGATGTATTCAATAATAAGGTGACACTATAGGGAAATATGGCTTATAGTAAACTTATTGTGTGTTGATTTATTCAATAATAAGGTGACACTATAGGAGAATATGGCTTATAGTAAAGTTATTGTGTGTTGATGTATTCAATAATAAGGTGACACTATAGGGAAATATGGCTTATAGTAAAGTTATTGTGTGTTGATGTATTCAATAATAAGGTGACACTATAGGGAAATATGGCTTATAGTAAACTTATTGTGTGTTGATTTATTCAATAATAAGGTGACACTATAGGGAAATATGGCTTATAGTAAAGTTATTGTGTGTTGATGTATTCAATAATAAGGTGACACTACAGGGAAATATGGCTTATAGTAAAGTTACTGTGTGTTGGTGTATTTAATAATAAGGTGACACTATAGGGAAATATGGCTTATAGTAAAGTTATTGTGTGTTGATGTATTCAATAATTAGGT
The DNA here is from genome assembly GCF_053477335.1 of Acartia tonsa. Lineage (NCBI taxonomy): Eukaryota > Metazoa > Arthropoda > Copepoda > Calanoida > Acartiidae > Acartia > Acartia tonsa. Next base: position 26,339,504 of record NC_137273.1, on the reverse strand, counting down.
GACACTATAGGGAAATATGGCTCATAGTAAAGTTATTGTGTGTTGATGTATTCAATAATTAGGTGACACTATAGGGAAATATGGCTTGTAGTAAAGTTATTGTGTGTTGATGTATTCAATAATAAGGTGACACTATAGGGAAAGTTTCATTCAATTACTTTACCTTCCTACAAAACAACGAATAATTCTTAGCAGCTTTAGCATAATAAAGATATATTTAGTTCTGCAACATCCAACAGACAACTAATTCCATTACTGCACAACATTTATCTGCAAGTCCTAACTGTGCAAATAGAATTACTTTAATCTGTTTTAAGGCATTTCCCTTACTTTTTACATTGATTACACGCTCTAGAATTTCGTTCATAATAAAAAATGTAGTTACATTGAAAAAACAGCCGAAAAATTTTCATCCTATTATTTTGTCCATTTTCACCCCAAATTAGGGAGATCATTTTCTTTTACTCAATATAAACAATTTTCATTATTATAGAGATTTCCACTATGAAATCATATCAAATTGATTGTTATTGGATAAATTCAAGGATATATAGAAAATTATTTTTGTAGGAGGGTTGCTTTTTATTTCTCTCTTCCCTCTAAGTCTATCTATCTGCCCATTTGTCAATCTGTTAATCTGTCTGCTTGTCTACCCATCTATCTATTCATCTATATGATAGAATATCTTTCTATGCGTTAATCTATAGGTATACCTTTCTGTCTGTCAGTCGGTAAATCAAGTAATCACATATTTTTGAACTTTGTACATCTGAAATTTTTCTGTATGTCTATAAATATGTCTATGAGGCCAAAACGTAACCTTTTTAGAAACTCCCCTACTGCTGTTATCAATATACGTATGTGTCTGTCAATCTGTCTGTCTGTATGTAATGCCAAAAACTACCTTTTTTTTGTTCTTATCCCTTTAATTGGACATAAGTAAATTTTTGGTCTGCATGTCTGTACTCTGTAAGGCCAAAACTTACCTATTTTGGAACTTTCTACTGCTGTTATCACTGGATAAGGACACCAGTTCTGAGTCCCTGTCCTCAAGAACCTCTGAAAGCTGGATACCCAGGAATTTTGCCAAGTTCTTGCGGCCTCGCCGGTCGTCTTGCATACCTAAAAATGGAAAAAGGATATTTTCATGGGTTCAATAGACTAGTGAATAGAGTAAAACACTAGATGGTTTAATTAACTGTATATCCCCATCGCAGTGTCCCAATTGCGTCATTTAAATCAACCAATGGTGTCGGTTATGTTAATTAGCAGAAAATAATTTGATAACATACGAAAAAGGTAATTGAAAAAGGGAGAGAGGTAGTTATCTGTATAACATTTATACTATTATTTAACTTATTAAACTAGTACAGCAATTGGTGTCTAAAAGTAAAGGTGAACACCCGTAAAGATTACAATTTTTAGGTGTAATAGATTGAATTTTGCTAATACCTTCATTTATCTATGATAAATAGACGAACAAACTGACAATTGAGTAGCCACGCTCCTTTAAATATATTAAATTTACCTTCTTTCGCCTCCTTGTGAGGCGTGTTATTAACCGGCGGCGGTGGTGACAGGATGTTGTTGAGTGCCAGTTTTCTGGCGTCCTCTATGGAGGTCGGGTCCAACACGTCCATGCTGTCGTTCAAGCCAAGCATCTGAAAGTCACATAGTTAGTTTTATGGCCACAATTTGGTGTCAGAATACTTAATATTACCAGGCATGCAGAGAAAATTGTACTTAAAAGTTGAATAATGACGTTTTCTTATTCGTGATGTAAAAACTTTGAGTACTTTTAGTAAAGTCCGAATTGTTGGTTCGAACTATTATTGTCCAAACTTTTCAAATAATAATTTAATGTCTTATTCTTTAAGATCTCTAATATTATCTCTTAAAGAGCAGGGAAAACAACACATTATGCGTGCAGATTAAAATTCTATTATTGAGACAAAGAAATAAAGAAAATATAACTTTTGATTTGACCCTAGGTAAATGGGTCATGCAAACAAACAAGGATAAGTACATCCATAAGTTGCAGAGCACAAAAATATTTGTCTGTATGCACAGTTGTTACGAAAGTCTAAGACATTTCAGATTTCTATCTTTATTAGCAGCTGAGAACTAAATATACCATGTAGACATTCTATTTCTTTAATGTATACACATTTCCCCTTAGGTTATAAAATATTTTAAGTTGGGAAGGGATATTTTATATAAGAAAAACATGTTGCTTCAAACCTTTTTTTTCATCAAAAAAATCAAAGATTTTTTAAATTTAATTTTTTTCAAAGTAAATGAAAAAAAGATTTCATTGTGTATGTATGTTTTGAAATAAAACATGAACCCCTTGATAATATGGAAAATGTAATCAAAAAGTCATTATTGCAATTTTCGCATTGTTCTAGTAATAAATAAAACAAGGATGACAACATCAATATGTAGAAAAGCTGTAAAAGCAAGGTAAAGAGTTAATGTTTATTGTTATAAAATCTTTTCTCGTATTCATTCGAATCCGGTGGATAGGTACCGGTTCTCATCCATACGAAAAAAACTATGTCTAGCATCGTATTATATCCAGTTTTCTACGAATATAGAAATGTACAATCATAAGATTAAAACCATTTTTTTTAGCCGGTGCCTCCGGCACCTCGGGGCTAAAAAAACTAGTTTTAATCTTATAATTGTACATTCTATATCCGCGAAAAACAGCCGTTTATAATACGATACGAGAAATAACTAATCTCGAAATTCAAGACTACTATCGTTAATAGTAGCTGAAATAATAACATTAATTTCATAGAAAATCATTTTTATACTTTTACATAAAGTGGTCGTTTTTTGTCTGTAGCTTTAGATTTAATAACTACTCAACAGATTGAGTTCTCCATTTTATAGAAGCTTCAAACAGGTGTCGGGATGGTTTTAGTACCTGAATTTTAGATTAAAGTGTTGGAATGGTTTTAGGCTATTTTAGGCTCTTTGAATACAGACCTCTTATAGTCACATCATAAAGAATAAATAAAAAAAATATCCCCCTCAAGACAAATAGGCAAAGTAAGCTACATAGTAACTACGCTTCTAAAAACAAAATAAAGTGTTCATTGAAACCAAAAGGATTCATTTATCCAAATAAACTGTTAGGATATAGAAAAGTTAGGTACTAGTTATTTCTCGCATCGTATTGAAAACGGCTTTCCACGGATATAGAATGTACAATTATAAGATTAAAACTAGTTTTTTTTAGCCCCGAGGTGTCGAAGGCACCGGCTAAAAAATTGGTTTTAATCTTATGATTGTCCATTTTTATATTCGTAGAAAACTGGATATAATACGATGCTAGACATAGTTTTTTCCTATGGATGAGAACCGGTTCCTATCCACCGGATTCGAATGAATAGAGAAAAAATATTTTTTTCTTTCGGGGGAATCACCCCTCCTCCACTCTCCCCCCCCCCCCCATCTTCTCACTAATTTCTAAATGTAAGTTTCGCTCTTGTAATATATAATAATTTAACCTTAAAAATTAAGGAAAACGCTCAGGGATACAGGGATAAGATTAATTAATGCATTTCCCTTTTTTTTGTTTATGGTAATATAAAAAAAAGTGGTCAAAATGTTATTCTAAGGATAATTTTTGATTCCAAATAATTTATCTGCCACTGTTCTTTCCTTCCTGTAAAAGGCTACTTAGCTAACTAAACTATATGATCTTAGAACATGAAAAAATATGCAATATGTACAGCTGAAGAGAAAATTATTATAAATAATAAATTAAATATCTATGTTAATAATGATAACATCCTAAATAATGATAACCAAAATTATTCCATCTATAGATTGAAGTTTTTTTTGTGAAAACACTGCAATTATGTATTTATCAAATAAGAACGTATTAAACTTTGGGTACCAGTTTCATTTACAGTCAGAAGTACCCATCTTTTCTAGTAATAAATCTATTTAGTCTAAACAAAAGTTGTCGCTAACAGTATATAAATTATGTGTCAGTTAATTTTCAATGGAGTAATGTTAGCATAAACGATACTATTTGTATGTTAACACAATGTTTTCAGATTCAATATGTTATGTTCTTTTCCTCTGAAAATCTTAACCTTATCCTCAATTGCAGTTTTCCCTTTTTTAAGCAGAGACCTACTCTATAATTTAATTTGTACGTCTTTCCATCCGTCTAGTTTTGAAAACACGTAAATTTCTTTAAAGATTTATATAGCTGATTTTTTTGAATATTTCTCATACGTAAGCTATGAGCCACTAGTATTTTTTTAAATATCTGTCGGTCAGTCAGTAATGATGTCAGTGGCACAGGATTTATGTAAGGAAAATGTGGAATAATCAGCTGCTAATATTTTTAGAGGATATTTCAAACTGTTGAGCATCTGAGCTATTACTCACTTTGTCCATCTGTACGTCCAAGGAACTTTTTTAGTCGTCTTAATATGTTAACAAATTATTTTGACTTTCCTAGCTCCGCCTACTATGGATGTAAAGCTTGCTGGTTTGTTTTGAAAATCGTGAAACTCGAATAATTATTAATCACTTAATGAAGCCATTTTTACCCCCAAAATATACATTTGCAAAAAAAAGAGAAAAAACAAGGATGGCAACCTACATCATTTGTTTATTTTATTTGTTGCGATAATTTTGTATTTTGAGGGTTTTCGGCTATTTTATGAACTAGCTTATGCGCCTGTCATCTAGGGGAGGAGATGGCTTGAAATAAGCTAAAACCATTCCAAGACATAATTCCAAAACACATATGAAGCTTCCCTAATGAGAATAACTCAATCTTTTTAGTGATTAGCTTCCAAACTTTTCTATTTTATACTAAGGATAGAAGTTTATTAAAGAGTAGCTTCGTTACTAACATATGCATTTAGGCAAATTTATTTAACAAAACACACTAACATTAACAAATGTAAAAATCCTTACAAAACTAAATAAAGGAAAATTTTACCTGGAAATTTAATTTAGCTTAAGAAGCAAGGATAATTATGTCCAAAAGTAGGAAAACTTTTTGAAAACAAGGACATTATAAAGAGTGTGCTTTTCCAATTTACCAAGAAATCCAGCTGTAATAAAGATAAATAGATAATATATTCTCAATTATGATAAACTCCTATAAATGGTGGAAAAGTTTAAAAACTGTTGGTTACTAAAACTATTAAATCAAATTAGGATTAAAGATAAAAAGGAAGAAGAAGGAAGGTATAGAGAAAATAAATAGTGGTATTTTACCCACGGGCTGATTTCAGGGATTAAGGGAGAGGAAAATGGAAATTAAAATCATTATTATTCCCTCATAGCCTCTAGCTCTGGAGAAGTATATATTAAAAATAATACCTCTCCAAAATATCAAATGTATGTTGAACCTATTTAAAGTTAATGGAATATTTTTTCCTGTCAAAACTGTTTGTGCTATGTTGTCAATATGCCAAACGAGTACCTACCCCTTGATAAGCTGCAGGGGGGGCCGGGGGGGGACCAAATGAGTACCTATCCCTGTATCTTGGAAGTCCCACAGGACTTGATAAGCTACAGGGAGGGAACCAAATGAGTACCTATCCCTGTATCCTAGGAGCCCCACAGGACTTGATAAGCTGCAAGGGGGAATCAAATGAGTACATATCCCTGCATCTTGGGAGCCCCTAAGGACCAAATGAGTACCTATCCCTGTATCCTAGGAGCCCCACAGGACTTGATAAGCTACAGGGAGGGAACCAAATCAGTACCTATCCCTGTATCCTAGGAGCCCCACAGGACTTGATAAGCTGCAGGGGGGAACCAAATGAGTACCTATCCCTGTATCCTAGGAGCCCCACAGGACTTGATAAGCTGCAGGGGGGAACCAAATGAGTACCTATCCCTGTATCCTAGGAGCCCCACAGGACTTGATAGGCTGCAGGGGGGAACCAAATGAGTAACTATCCCTTTATCCTAGGAGCCCCACAGGACTTGATAAGCTGCAGGGGGGAACCAAATGAGTACCAAATGTTAATGATAATTAGTATTAAACTACCAGGGATAGTGATGTACATTATAGAAAAATTATCAGAATATGCCAATGACTTAATTTTATGTTTTTTTTTATTAAGTATTCTACTCTAGTAAGAAGCCACCTAGACTTGATTTTTTTTACCGTATACCGAAGATACTCTAAAAATTATTTTTGTCGTTGGTTTATCATTGTCCATCTGACTGTCTTACTTTCCTTCGGTCTTTCCATCTGTCCGTCCGTCAGTTTACCAGACCATCTGTTATTATAGAAGGATGGCTTTTATTTTGTTGAAAAATAAAAAGCCAATGATTATGATTCTACTCTTTAACTTAATTTGTCTGTCTGTAAGGCTAAAAGAAAATATTAGCTTTTTCTGTTCTACTATTTTTTTTTACTAGAAATAAGATCTATGTCCTGTTTGGACAATTAACTAGATGATTAGTAGGGGGTGACCCTATCCCCCCACACTCCAAGAAGACTAACTTACCCAAAAACTGTATAAAAACAATCTAGTTATAAAAAATAGAGATGTAGACCACACTCCCCCTTTTGATCAAAAATTTTTACTTAAAAATAAAAGCTTAAATAATTTTTTGGTGTTGGGGTTGATTACTTTTGTGGTAACTTTTTCTTAGGGGGGGGGGGGTGGAGGGTTGACCTAACCCAATAGCTTTTAAACTGTATACTAAACATTGTCCGTCTATCCTCTAATAACTTCATTGAAAAAATAACAATTTTTCACATGTCCAAAATAAATAATTTTGTTCACTTTCTGTTGTAAAACTTGCAAATATAAATGGATATAGACTATGTGGATATTGTGACAGGGAAGTTTTTGTCGTCACTTAAGGATGCTTTTGTAGTCCTCAATTATTGGTCAATATGTTCCTTCATGGTCAGGGGAGGGGGTGGGGTAAAGACTAAATGGGTGGTATCTTATTTATCAAGGTTAACGAGAATCTCACACAATATCCACGTATTCTATATCTAAAGAAATAGAATAACTGTTTATATTTGTTTGGGGAAAGTTTCTTAGTCGGACGAGTTATTGAGGCTAATTTTTATAGATTTGTAATCACGAACTGTAAAATAGTAAAAAATTTAATGTACTAGCTTCGCTCCTAGCTTCTATGAAAAAGGAGGCCTAAGACATATACAAGATATTTATAAAGCTTTACTAAGACAAATAAAACCTTACTACCCTCTCCCAAAATAATTATAAACTTTGAGGACTTTTAAGTAACTACACTCTGTAGAGGAAAAACATATCGGTTCGGTGGATAACAAGATCCTTCGGTACACACAAACACACAACAGATAGCCATCCTGTTACTTTAAAAAATAAATGGTTATAATACATGACGTTCTAACAATTATTGGAGACGCTTCGCTGAAATCATGAATACAATTCTGCTGTCAAAACAAAATACTCCTTTTATGATTTGTTTTAATTAATGGTTTGCTATTTTGATCAAGTTTGTTTTGCTAATAAAAGCAATGAGTTTACATTTTTAAGGCCTAGTATGAAAAGGCGTCTTTAAATATTCTTCTTTTTGATTTTAAAAAAATTATTAACAACATAACTTTAATGTCTTACTTCAAATCCAATATAAAAAAAAAACGTTTACACTAAATTTTCTTGCTTTTTATGGGCGGGAAGGGGAATTGGACTGTAAATTACACTGGTACCAAGTTATCTTATTCGTTGCCTCAAAATTTTTTGTTACTTTAATCTAATTTTGATTGGTTTATTCTAAACTAACAGTATCCAAAATTTTCATCAATATTCTAAATTTCAGAAGGAATAATTTAGTTTACCCTAATTAGAAATGTAAAACAGCTTTTTTCATTTGCTGTATTTGGGTGGGGGAGTTTTTTGTGGGGTTTTAAGCAGATTCTTTGGCCGCCTGGAAGGATTAGAAGTACGAAAATTTATAACTATGTTTTTCATATACCTTTAAATACCCAAAAATTCCGAAGGGAGTTTTAGGTTTATATATTCCCCCCCCCCCCCACCTCCACCACAAATAAAAAAGTTAATAATTTTGTTTTTTATTAATAGCTCCGTATATTTGCATAAATTGAAATGAGGCAATCAAGATGTGAATTTAAACATTTTTGCATTGCAACTAAACTTATTTAGCAAATATAATTTTAAGAAAGGTTAAAAAACATAAATTTCAACTTCAGATCAAATTGAAGTAACTTAGTGTCTTTGCCATGCAAAAAGTCTGCCGTTTATCTTTCAAAGCCTTTAGGAAAATGTCAGATAAACACTAATTAAAGAGGAGAATTGCTACTAAAAATAATACATTTACAGCAATATCATTATCTTTGCTAAAAAAAATTTTATTAAACTTTATTGCATAAATACTAATCAAGATGTGAATTCAGTCATTTTGTAACGATAGTGTGCATATAAATTCGCAAATTTAGAAATGGAAAGATGTACTAATAGGAAAAGATAATAGAAGATTTATTGATGTTGGTCCCCAGTGATGACAAACTTAACCATTCTGTTGATTTAAACTTTTAGTTGAAAAGTTTATAGACTACAAATTTTGAATCAACCTATCAAAATTTTATTTTAAAAATTCCAAAATTATTAGCTAACGAAATTCGAAAAAGATGTAATTTAAAATCTGATTAACAACATAACTAACTTGTAGACAATCTTTGATATTTTCTATTTGTTGAATTGTAATGACGTCTGATTTGTTTGGGTGGGAACAAATCTTGTTACTTAATGTCTTATCTAGTCTTGGAGTAAAAATTAAAAGAATAGTACAACTAAAAAAAGTCAGAGATTAACAATTAAAGAGTAAAAAACCTATAAAATTATGTTACTTAATATTTCATTTATTATTAGAGTAACATTTAAAAAGTAGAAAACCCTTTTTAGTTGTTACTTTATGTCTTATCTATTCTTAGAGTAAAAATTTAAAGAAAGTACATAACTATAAAAAGATATAATATTTTATCTTTTCATAGAGTAATGCCTTATTTTCAACACAGAGAAAATAGAATAGAAAACCCTTTTATTACAAAATGAAATTAGAATTTATAAATATAATTTAGATTTCTTTAATCATATGTTGAATTGGGCTACTTTTTGGCAGACATTTGCCCCGCCCCACATCCCCTTCATTCCTAACATTTGAATATCGTGGGAGGGTAAAAAACAGGTAAATGTATTCTGATAAATAAATTGTTGACTGCGGCAACTAAAGATTTCATTATCTTCTATATGAATTGTCAAAGTTTACCCACCACCCTTGCTTAAAAAAATATAAAATTACCAAAATGTTTTTGAGGTTATATATTTTTCTCAAGAAATCTGTCGCAAAGATAGACGTAATCCCCTTTAATATAGCCAAAAACTTGCCCTGAATCAATACAAAACTTTAATTATTAACGATTGGTAAGATCTTACATTACATATAGACAAAAAGAGAAATATAGCTTGTTTAGTATAAAGTTATTATCCTGTATTATTTATTCTAAACAATACTTATCTTAAATTTTGGGCAAAACCAATTTGACGAATTGCCGAATGAGCAAAAAATTTGGAAAGATCATAGTTGCCGAAACTGGAAATTCTAAATTTTCATTTTCGTCCAAAAATGAAAAGTAAAAAAAGGTTTTTAGTGTTAAGACAGTGGAAGACAAAATTTGTGTACTCTCCTAGTTATTATTAACAAAACTACCCCCTCAGTAAATAAAAACTAATAATGTTCAGAATTTGATTATCTGTTCCTATCAAGATTTAATAAAATTCTTATCTAATTTGCTAAAGGGATGTCCTAAAATATTAGTTTATTATGTTTTAATTATTAAAGCTATCTGATTTATGATATTTTCTTTAAAAATGTTTTTGATTTTGGCGACCATGTTGTAAAAGTTTCCCAGTAAAAAGCAAATTGGCAAAGTCCGGATTGACACCTTGTTTTGTTCAGGCTAGCCAAGGATAGAGATAAGGATTGAAAAATTGTTATGAAAAATGAATCTTTAAAGAAGTTCCCTGAAAATTGTATTCGAAAAAAAAATAACAAAATCTCAATTTTATTTGAAACCAAACTTCCCCCCAAAAGAAAAAAATGTGCTCTCCAAAATTTAAAAAAATAATTCTGAAAATATTAAAATTTTACTCATTTAATATTCCACCCCCTTGGATGTTTTTTTTTTGTTTGGGGGGGGGGGTGATATCAGAGGGTGTACAAACTGTTAACCCTTTAGGCCACAAGAAGAGTGTATGAAGCAATTTATTTTTTTCCAGATGGTTTAATTACCTATACCAAGGACGTCCAAGCTTTTTTTTGGACGTCCTTGACCTATACACTCCCGTTTGGTACGCTACTGATTCTAAAAGAACTCAAAAATTAATAAAGAATTAATTGCACGTTGAAAATCAAATTTAAGTTGTTTTTCGGAATTTAGACCAAAATTTGTTAACGATTAAATTAAAAACAAATCCTTTATTTAATCAATTTGTTAGGTTTGGCTTTTACGAGGGTTACTTCATATTCTAAAGGGCAAAGCTACAAATTATAATTATTGAATAAAATTTTAAGATTTTCATAAAATTAATAAATTAATATGTCTTCTCTTCTTTTTTGTTTCTTAAGTTAAAATTACGTTTTAATAAAAATTTTTTTATTTCACAAGGAGAACCATACCTGTGAAGAGAATTGCGAGAACATTCACAACAAACACATGGACATCCTTTTACTTTTATATCAGGATTATTTACCTTAAATAAATCTTTTCTTTTGATGGGAACAGCATGTCCAGGTTTGGAATCCTTGCGTACAGAAGACGTACATAAGCGCAATCGTACTCTGAAATTATACAATTATAGGGTAAATCATATTGGTAAAATTTCTTTCCTCTTAAAATGTGAAGCATATTGCAAAACATTCAGCTAAAAATTGCCTGTGGTTCCTTTTTAAAAGTTTGACGGAATATGGTGACCATTTACTATATTAAATATTTTGACGGATATTAAAAAAATTGTAATTTTAAAATCATGTCAACGTCAATAGGGGTATTTGTAAATGTGTTTCTTGTTCGACTATGCACTTTGAAGGAAACCACTAACATTTGTTTTAGAAAAAAAAATAACTATTTACCTTGTATTACAAATATTTATATTTTCTGTGAGGGGGACAACATTGATTGTGTTCTCCTTCTCACATTTTGATTCTTGTTCACCTAAACAATTTTTTTTTTATTTTTTCAATAAAATTACTGAACCTAATTAGCAGGAAAAAAGGAGAAAATGCACCCCCTATCTACCCTTATTTATCTTACCAGGCGCTACAGTTTCATGGACAGCAACTTCACCTGTACGTGGAAATTGATGGTTAAGAATTGGATTACAAGGATGTAATGATTCCATAAGGGCCTAAACCTTGTGTTAACTTAACCACTGCACTAGTCTGCTAACCATTAACTAGCATCCTGAGAGGGGGTATTTGACTAGATGAGATAAGAGTCTAGAGCTTGTCAACCCCTGGGTCAGCCAAAACGGCATAAACATTGCCAAACTTTATTTACTAGCCTTTATTTTACTAGCCTGCCTGACCTACAATATAAAAAACTAAATGTCTTTAACCACACATTTTATTAAATTTGAGAATTCCTGTATAGGTGCAATTTCATATTCTGTTGTTCATTGAAAGTAATCAAGATGAGATAACAGTTATACAGACAAAATGACACAAAAACGTATAGAGTTGCTTTGCTTCTCAAAATAAATGTAAGAAACTTACCATCACTATCCACACAGCCCTCTTTTAATTGCTCCTCATACTTTACATAAACTGTAATCTTATGGTTCGATCCTGAGCTCTTCATAACACCATCAGGCAGCCGTCTGCGTGGCAGACTTGCCTTACAAACGCTTGCAGCTGCTGCCTTCAGACTAGGCGGTGAGCTGTCCGTAGTGTCTTTGTCACGTTTAGAATGCCTCTCCTTTAATTCTCTTTTTAATTTATAATCATCGGTTAGATTATCATAAGCTTTGTCTATAGAAATCATAAGTTCACTTGTAACACAACCATCAGCTGATTTCGGGGCAAGAATTTCGTCTTTGTGTAATGCTGTTTCTCCCACGCGGATTTTTTCCTCTTCGTTATTGGTGGAATTATTGGATGGGGAATTATTGTTGGAGAATGGTTGGGTGAGGATGATGTGTTTATGGTCTGTTGTTATTGGTGGATTTATCACAATTGTATCACAGCTGCATGTATCACAAGACTCCTACAATATACAAATTGTCTTAGTAAATGGATTTGCTAGTCAGTGAGGGACAGTGGTACTTATAGAGGCATAGATAATTAATATTAAAAACAGGATTGTATACAGAGTAAGTAAAGCAAAGCTTTAGAGTTCACGATTTGTGTGTTTTATATTATTAAAAGGGTCTATAAAATATAGCATTTTAAAATAAGGATATGAAAAAGTTCCCTATTTAGTTTTAAAAAGTGAACGTATTTTACGTATTAAGTATATAATTTTAAACTATTTTTTCCCATATTAAGTTTAGTTTTCGTGATAATACGAATTCAGGGATCATAGCTTTAAATCATGAATTTAAGGATAAAAATATTCTTGAATCAAAGTAACTGGATGTCTTTTTGTTTCTTTAACTGATGAACAGTTATGTATCTCCTTTGCAGTAAAATTTATTATAGTCCCCAGAAATGTTTTTTTTGAGGGGGGGGGGGGGAGATACACCCTCCCAAGAGATATAGCCCCTGGGAAAACTTGCCTTCCTATAAAGTGCCTCTAAAGGCCTCTAGGGGCGGTGCTTCATGGTAATAAAAAAAAACTTTAAACTCCTAAACTGTACTTCAAAAAAGAAAATGTATGAAAAAACTTTTTTTAGCCTATTTATAATTCCTTTTCCCTTTATAAAGAAGTTTATGATTTTAAATATAAAAATACCACAAATTGAGTAATTACCTTATATCAAGGATTGGGATTTTTAATTTAAGATTTTTTTCTATTTTTTATATCTTTTCTTTATTTTTATGCTTAGCCTGATTAGGGTGAATTCTAGGCTAATAAGGCATATAATAGGTCGTTTTACTCATTTGGTGCAATGTAAGTAAAGTTATTTTAAGGATTTTAAATTTTTGAAGTTATGAAATATATTGAATTTTGATACTTCTTTTCATATGTTTTTTTCTTTAAAAGCGCAGCAACTCTATGATTGTTTTTTTTGTAGTTTTGTATCTTTCCGCTAATAATTAGATTGAATCTTCCTTTTTATTACATGTTAGTTTGACATGCAGGGGCATGACTTAAACAAAGAGAGGGAGATGACATTAAACTGCATATTATAATGGTACCCAAAGTTTTATAACCACACAATCTTATTCCTTGATTCAAAAATATTTAATTGAATTTTGATTGATTGGTTCCAAACTATATAATGTCCTAAATTTTTATCAAATAATTTTAATCTCTAGAAGGGTTACTTTTGGGATATATTTAGATTTACAGTTCACTGTCTTATCCCTTAAGATCCCAGGCAAACAGGGATAAAACAGTAGATGCTTTATAATATTTCCCCAAACTAAGACAAGGCACATTCATTATTATGATAAAATAAAATTATTCCTACTTTAGATTATAATTATTGGTTGAAAAGTTTGGAAAATGCTAGTTTGAACCAACCAATTAATCTTTAATAAAAGTAACCAATGTTTTTAACAAGCTAACTAGGAGATTATAATACTTTGAGTACCTTAATGATTTCAATCCAATGTCTCCTCTCTTCCTGATATTAAGTAACTTGTTAACGCTAGGGGAAGATGTGTAAACTTTTTCTAATTATTTTTAAAGATTTCTTTACTTTGAGTTTTGAAGATTTTTTTACGGCCCATTTCCTGAAATACTTAAACTTATGGTTTGGGCATATCTTAAAAAAAAATATATAAAAAAAACAATCAAACATAGAAAATTTTATGTAAATAAAGATAGGCTAAAGTGAGAATAAATAAAATCAAGTTAATATAGAGACAAAGTTGTATAATGAAAATGAAAAAAAAATATAAATAATATTTGTAAATTTTTTTTGTTGTATTATGCCCAATCTAAAAAGACAATAGGGAATCTCCCTATAGCTATCATTAAATATATCAGTTTCAATATATTTCTCTCAAAAATTAGCTGAATTTCCTTCCATTGTCATTTTTGTCATTGATAAAATATCTGGTAGAGTTAGGCAATTTTCCCTACCAGGGATCTAAAGAGATAAGACATTGGCTGAAAAATTGATGTAAAACCCCAATGATGATACACAAAATTACGCCTGCTGTATATTATGAAACGTTTGGGTATTTAACTTAATAATCCACAATCAGAATTCAGTAAAATCCCAAAAGTTGTTAAGCCAACAAGTGAGAAAACATCCCCCTTAAAATTGAAATTCGGAAGGTTTGCCTTGCCCCTTCCTCATGCTTTCACCCTACCCTACTTACGGGTTACTATCCTAACAAGGCTCTTCTTACCCTTACTTAACCCAACCAAACCTAAAATAAGAAAAAAACATCTCTTTGCAAAAAAAAGTGTGGTCCTTATGCTAAACGAGGGACCGCCCATTATTGTTCATATTGCTTATTTATTTCCTATATACGTTGTGTAATTAATCTATGTTGCCTACGAAGATTAGATCAGAGATCAAATATTGTAGAACGTTCAAAATTTCAAATATTTCATCATTTTTGTGGAAAAAAAGTATTTTTACAACTCAATTTACCCAATTGTTTTTGTTTTTACACCTTATTTACAAAATTTGAAGAAAAACAAGGATGATAACAACAACAAAAGCGAAGCTAAACAAATCAAATATAAAGTGAATGTGCTAACAATACCAAGAAGAAACGAGATATTATTACATATTGGGCAAAATTTCTGTCTCAAAATGGTCAATTACAAGATGCTTTATATGTAAATATCTACATCTCAGTGTTTTATCGTCTTAAGAATCACCCCTTAGAAAATTACAACCATGGTAAAAGTTACAGTCACTGTAGCATAAAACAACAGTTTTAAAAGGAACATACAGACTTTCTGGTAATGATTTTCGGGTTGCAACGCTTTCTAAATTGTGTCCTGTTTTTTTCTGGAATCACCATTAATTAAAATAAGTCAAAATTAATGACTAGAACTATAGAACGACCGACTTGTAGAGTAACTTTGTTACTAAAAACTAAAAAGTTGGTTACCTTCTGTTCTGGACTGACGTCACCCGACCTGGAGCCTTTCTCTGGCGTGGCTGATCCTGGACTGACGTCACCTGATCTGGAGCCTTTCTCTGGCGTGGCTGAACCTTGCCCGCTATACCCACTCGAGAGAGAACTAAACAAATAAGATGTGTGTGTGTGAGTCATGCTACGGCAGTCAGTTATAAAAAGCAAAATTTTTCCTTTAGTAAATGAAAATAGAGAGGGGGGGGGGGGTCAAAATCTGTAAAATATTTTTTGAACCCTGCATTGACAATTTAAAGCTACAAAAGCTAGAAATTAGTTTTATTTATGGGGATATTCATTTATAAGTCATTAATAAGTAATAGGTAACAGGATTTTTAACTCTATTTTGGTCTTTCTGTTTGCCTGTACCAAATGATCTCGTTTATCGCTGAACAGGGGTCAACACCTCTTATGCCCTTATACAAATAATTGTACAACTAAAACCAATATCCAAACAATGTACAAAATCTGATCCTGAATTAGCCCACCATCCAAAATGATTGAACTACATACCTGTATGAATGTTTAGGTTGACTAGAGTAATGGATAAGACAAGCGGGTAGGACTCCGCCGGCAACTGGTAGCTCCACCTCGCCCAGCGCAAGCTCCCTTAGCGACTTCTCAGAGTCTATGGAGGGACTCTCGGAGCCGGCACGTGACGTCTGATGCCGTATGTCGCTTAGTTTCCTAAAAATAATTATGTTAGACTTTCATTTCAATAAAAAGTGGTCATAGTTGATTTATTATCGACAGTCAAATGACTTTTTAACTACCTACTTATGTTGGCATTATGAGGGTTTTATCAAGAAATTAAGTAGCCTAAAACCAAGTGTGTGAAGCTTCCTTAAAATGGAGAAGTAAAACAATTCGCCCCTAGAATCTAGAAGCTCTGTATTGGAAGGGGGTTATAGCAAGTAGAAAAACATCTTAAAACCATAAAAAAAATTTCAGAAATAGACAGACTTAAATCATCCCCGAGGAGAATATAAACAATATATACTACCAAGAACATAGATAAATTTCTATGGGGTAGAATAATTTTGTGTCCATCGTCATATCCCTCTATCCATGACTATTCTAGAAAAAATGAGAGGAAAGAAGTATAATGATGAGTAGTTCAGCTACCCACAAAACATTCATAACATTGTCCTATCCCTCTATCCATGACTATGCTAGAAAGAATGAGAGGAAAGAAGTATAATGATGAGTAGTTCTACTACCCAGCAAAACATTAATAACATTGTCCTATCCCTCTATCCATGACTATGCTAGATAGAATGAGAGGAAAGAAGTATAATGATGAGTAGTTCTACTACCCAGCAAAACATTCATAACATTGTCCTATCCCTCTATCCATGACTATGCTAGAAAGAATGAGAGGAAAGAAGTATAATGATGAGTAGTTCTACTACCCAGCAAAACATTAATAACATTGTCCTATCCCTCTATCCATGACTATGCTAGAAAGAATGAGAGGAAAGAAGTATAATGATGAGTAGTTCAGCTACCCAGCAAAACATTCATAACATTGTCCTATCCCTCTATCCATGACTATGCTAGAAAGAATGAGAGGAAAGAAGTATAATGATGAGTAGTTCAGCTACCCACAAAACATTCATAACATTGTCCTATCCCTCTATACCTGACTATGCTAGAAAGAATGAGAGGAAAGAAGTATAATGATGAGTAGTTCAGCTACCCAGCAAAACATTCATAACATTGTCCTATCCCTCTATCCATGACTATGCTAGAAAGAATGAGAGGAAAGAAGTATAATGATGAGTAGTTCAGCTACCCAGCAAAACATTCATAACATTGTCCTATCCCTCTATTCATGACTATGCTAGAAAGAATGAGAGGAAAGAAGTATAATGATGAGTAATTCAGCTACCCAGCAAAACATTCATAACATTGTCCTATCCCTCTATTCATGACTATGCTAGAAAGAATGAGAGGAAAGAAGTATAATGATGAGTAGTTCAGCTACCCAGCAAAACATTCATAACATTGTCCTATCCCTCTATCCATGACTATGCTAGAAAGAATAAGAGGAAAGTAGTATAATGATGAGTAGTTCAGCTACCCAGCAAAACATTCATAACATTGTCATATCTCTCTATCCATGACTATGCTAGAAAGAATGAGAGGAAAGAAGTATAATGATGATCAGTTCAGCTACCCAGCAAAACATTCATAACATCGTCATATCCCTCTATCCATGACTATGCTAGAGAGAATGAGAGGAAAGAAGTATAATGATGAGTAGTTCAGCTACCTAGCAAAACATTCATAACATTGACCTATCCCTCTATCCCTGACTATGCTAGAAAGAATGAGAGGAAAGAAGTATAATGATGAATAGTTCTACTACCCAGCAAAACATTCATAACATTGTCCTATCCCTCTATACCTGACTATGCTAGAAAGAATGAGAGGAAATAAGAATAATGATGAGCAGTTCAGCTACCCAGCAAAACATTCATAACATTGTCCTATCCCTCTATCCCTGACAATGCTAGAAAGAATGAGAGGAAAGAAGAATAATGATGAGTAGTTCAGCTACCCAGCAAAACATTCATAACATTGTCCTATCCCTCTATCCCTGACAATGCTAGAAAGAATGAGAGGAAAGAAGAATAATGATGAGTAGTTCAGCTACCCAGCAAAACATTCATAACATTGACCTATCCCTCTATCCCTGACTATGCTAGAAAGAATGAGAGGAAAGAAGTATAATGATGAATAGTTCTACTACCCAGCAAAACATTCATAACATTGTCCTATCCCTCTATACCTGACTATGCTAGAAAGAATGAGAGGAAATAAGAATAATGATGAGCAGTTCAGCTACCCAGCAAAACATTCATAACATTGTCCTATCCCTCTATCCCTGACAATGCTAGAAAGAATGAGAGGAAAGAAGAATAATGATGAGTAGTTCTACTACCCAGCAAAAAATTAATAACGTTGTCATATCCCTCTATCCATGACTATGCTAAAAAGAATGAGAGGAAAGAAGTATAATGATGAGCAGTTCAGCTACCCAGCAAAACATTATACAATTTGTTGACGTCATTTTTATATATTTTGCGTTAATTTCTTAAATGTCTTTTTTTCAAGGTATGAATTTTTGAGAGTTGACTGACCCTCCATTTTCATTTTTAGTTGGAGGGTAGAGGTGCTCCGTAACAAAATTGTTATAAAACATCCATCGACCTATAAGAAGCCATACTGTAAATGAGAACCATATTGGTCAAGCAGTTAGAGAAATTTTGGGGTACAGAAAGATTTCCCGTTACTTGTATATTATAATAACAGTTTCAGCGTATATGCATCTTTTAATACTTAAAATAAAACGCATATGCAATAAAAATTAATCATTAGCTAAAATTTTTTTTAAATCGACGTATTTACGTCAAAAAATGGTTGAAAGTTTAGCTGGGTATTGTGTATAAGTTTCACCGGACGAGTAGCTTCCTTAAGCAAGAGGTGTGCCAATAATTCCGCATAAAATCACATAAGCAAATGTTTCTCATATCTGTAAGTGTTTTTAAAATATTAAATTAATTAAAAGAGTGGTTTTAGTAATGAATGTATTGCAAAGGGCTGGTAATTTATGTTGTTGTAATAATTTGCGATTTTTATGATTAGATGTTAAAATACTTATGCGGAATTGAGAGTACACCCAAGCAAGATCTTAGGAAATACAAAACACGCAAAGTAGGCGAAAGACGAAATACTAGACATGGACTATTATTATGTTTATGTGTCTGCCGGTATAGGGTTCGAATCATAGCTTAACTTATGTCATAATCAAAGATTTTAAAAATAGTTCCTACTGCTGCTAAAAAAGTTAGCTTTGGTCAAAAAAAGATGATATATATTGTATTATGGTATTTAGTACTCAATAAAGGGTATGTAATTTATTTTTCGGAAAATTGTCCACCATCCCACTTTTCCTGATTTTTTTTCTTATTCGTCCTTTGAATATCATAAAAATGTATAAAATTTCATACAATCTCATGGATTCAGGGGATATTGCACTCCACGAAAAACTAATAAGCTCGAAATCAATATCTAATTGCATTCGTTACAGGTTCTACGGCACAAATATCCCAAATATTGCAGACACCCAACCCTTTGATTGCACGACCTTTGTATGGATAGTCAGACACACAAACGGGTAGATATATCTAAATGGTAGAGGCTAAGCTTCATACAAAACGTTTTGCGTGTAAAAAGTTATATTATTATGTGAATGTATCGGTCAGTTGTCCGTAATGAACCCTATATTACTCCTGTAACTCACCTGACATCTGTTCTAGAGAGGGAGTACCACCCCTCGTCCTCACTCTCTCCCTCGCCACCCTCCTCCCCGCCGTGACCGGCTCTTCCGCCGCCGCTACCGTCTGTCGGAAATCCGGCCGCCAAGAAGATCTCGTCCTGGTGGCCTAGTCCATCCTCATCCAGTAACCGCAGGTCTGGCTCTACAATATGGAATAGATAATGCTGTACATCAGGGAAAATACAATGGATGATATATTTGTATACATCCCCAATAATGCTTAACAAATTCACCCCATCTGTACATTAAAAATAATTGGTTGAAAATTTTACAATATTAGTATTGAAATAATCAATCAAAATTCAACATAAAGTTTTTGAGCCAACAAATAAAACATTGGATACCAGTGTAAGTTTCAGTCCAATGTCCCCTCCCTTTCTATGTTTCTGTGATTTTCTGACAATACCTGAAATGCTTGTGTGGATGGAGCTTGCTGTGGAACTGTCTTTGAACAACCAGGAGGGATAATTCCTGAAAAATTAAATAAAATTAGAATAAATAATCCCTCTTATTGCCTCTAGAACACAAAAAAAAGTAAAAAAAAAACATTGTTAATTCTTCTCTAAGGTTAGGCTAGATGGAATTTTATAAAAACCACACAGGAATAGTAACCCGTAGGGATAGTGTTCATGGCTGACATATCATAGACATAACAATATTCTAGTGATAAAATGGCTTTCAACCATTGGCTTGCAAAGGATGTACACTTTAAAAAGGATGAAAAAGGGGAAGATTTAATTTTAATGGGATGTTGACACCCCTCTTCCGCACGCCCAAGCTTCTGACTTGCTTTTAGATAATAGGGTATAAAAAGAATAGCTTTTTTGCTTTGTCTTATAAGACCAACTGGGTTTTAAAAAAAACTTAAATGTGATTCAATAAATACATTTGCAATGCCATTTCCGCGAATATGAAGCATTTTTAGCAAATTTTTGGCAAAAAAATTGTCCAAAAATGGCCTGAAGCGTGAGATGGGTGATGAAATATGGATTTTCAATTGCATTTGTATATTTGGATCAATTTTAGGCGCGTAGCACCTCTACAAATGTTCTTTTCTTTTCTTTAATATTTTTCTTGATACATACAGGGAACTTATGACATAAGAGCAGGGGGGGAGGAGACATGAGATTGTAAATTATACCAAAGTTTGGTAAACAGAATCTCTCATTTGTTGACTTAGAAATGTATTGGTTGGTTTAATCTAGCAATGTCCACAATTTTCAACAAATGAAATATATCCACATTTTTTATAATAGTTTTTGTTTATCATCAATCATTGTTTTTTTTATACTTTTAACTTCTTTTAAAGCTGTGTTTTTTCACAATATTTATGTTGTTTTGCATGTGAATGTTGTTGTTAAGTAAATATCCATTCCTTCCTATATTCTTATACGGACAGGTTTGGATATTCAGCTAGTTTAATCCATTTAAGTTATGTAATGCTTGTGTGTAAATATTCTTTTCATTATGTGTGTACAAAATTCTAGGTTGGATAGTGGTACTATACCCCTAAATAGTTTTGAACCTTCCCAGTACCTATAAGAAGCTACATTGTAAAGGAGAAGCATATAGGTTCAGCAGATAGCAAGATCCTTCTTTATATACCAACAGACAGACACACATATACACTGACATCCTGCTACAAGATATTATGTCTTATGCTAAAATGATAACAACACAAAAGAAGAGTTTTCAGGGGAGGAGAAATTTCATAACTCAAATGATTCAAATTCAAGAATACATATTTCTATCCTCGATATTTTTTAAAACAGTTATAAATTGTAGAACATAACTAATATTCTGATATTAAAGATTGCACAATTCAACACTCCAAATTATAATTCCTTATATCAGTTGGGGGGTCGATCAAGTTTTTACCCCATTAAAGCATAATTTAGTTAATACATTTCCCGTTAAGGGACCTTTTAAAGGTACAAGGGGGTGTATTTCCCAACTTATAAAAAAACGAATTTTCACGTTTATTCTTGTGCAGAATCCCCTTAAAACTAGCCAACATGTCATATCATTTATCTATTAAATAAAGTTTTTTAAGCATAAAATAATTTTTTCGACAGCCCAACTGTTAACCCCAAAAATGTATCATATCCAAGCATTTTTAAAACACTGAATTTGAAAAAAAATGTTTGACGTTTTGTTTTTAAATTAAGCTAAATATAACGCCTGTTAAGTTGTAAATATTAGTTTTATTATGGTTATTTTGATATTCCATGTATAAAAGTAACATGGTTTCTCTGTGTCTGTCTGGGTATAGCTAAGTATCTCTCTAACTGCTGAACCGTTATTGTTATCATGTACAGTGAGTGAAGCTTATAGTTCCATGGAACAATTTTAGGAGTTACTTTAAACTCCTTGGCTTGCCTTTTAATCTTACAGGTTTTGGCCCTTAAAGGAAGCTTATAAACGACAAAAAAGCCCTCTGTTAGTAAATTTAAGTTATTAGTATTAAAATCATGTTATCTTATTCATTGGATACTTTTATTGAATTATGATTGGTAGGTTCCAAACTAAAAGTGCCCTAACCATTCAACCAATAGTTTTATTCTAAAGAAGGGGTAATTTTGAATAATGATGACAAAAAAATGCATTTGTATGTCAACATGAGTTTATCAGATTTAAAATTCAACAGGGTTAAACCAAACATTAAATTGTGCCCCAAAATACACCATAATAATTTCTTTAAGTTTTGAAAGCAAAAAACAAACCAATTTCCAACTTATTTTATCGTTTTACTAGCTGTAATCAGAGATAAAAAGATATTTAAACATGAAAGAATTGTTTTAAAAAATAAAATATTTATGTAGGTCTATGGTTTGGTTTTGCTCTATATTAGGGGTAGAGAGATTTAAACAATCCCTTAAAAAAAAGCAGGGATCGGAAGCCTCACGTAAGCCGCGTGTAAGCCTCAGTGAAATCGTGATTTTATCACTATAAAATTCAGCTGGATGTATAAAACGGCTCTTTAGCAGACAATCCTTCTTTCTTAAATTTTTTTTTCTGCTCACAAGCAGGTTTAAACCTGAGGCTTATGCGCGGCTTACGTGAGGCTTCCGATCCCTGAAAAAAAGCCACTACTAATTTTTTCATATTATGTTTAATGCTAAGAACCCATATCCGTTTATATACAATATAATGAAGCCCTTGTCCGAATCAGTATATTTCTAAAACAGTTAGACTTGAAAGCGAAGCTTCGTATAACTATTGTATTTAACTATTGTTCAAATGAATTAGAATTCCAACATAAGCAATATCTATATTAAGCACTTTTATTGGTAGAAAAGTCAGAGTTGAAATATTTTTGAACGTTTTAAATATTCCTATTTTCCTGTTTTTTTTTCAAAACAAAAACTATCTAAGATGATATTTGAGACCCCCCAAAAAGAGATGAGCTTTTCACTGTTGGTCCGGCCATTGGTTTGCAGGGATCTTAAGGGTTAGACAATGAACGAAAAATTAGTTTTCCTAATGACGATAAAAATAATTACTCATTCTGCAGATTATGATTGTTACTTAAAAAAATGTTGACACTTTTAGTTTGGAACCAATTAATCAAAATTCTTTAAATCAAAATAGTTATTCATCGCATCGTATTATAGACAGTTTTCCGCGGATAGCAAAATTATAAATTTAGTTTAGTTTAAGTTTAAGACTTTTATTTATTATTCGTTGAAATCGGTTTCAAGATCATACTGGAAAAGTGCTTCACGTTTTTAATCCAACTAATGAGAGAACATGTTAATAAAACTTTGGGGACCTGTATGAATTAAATTTCCCAACCCACTTTGGAAATACCCCAAAAGAGCTCCTTTTATGTAAAATTTAAAAACTGAAGGTGTGTTACAAATTTTTGAATTTGTTTTGTTGTGAGTCTAACTCTAATACTAAATGTTGTACAATAGAGTTTGATCATTTAGACAGATCACTAAGACGATAAAGTCTAATAATAGCGAAGCTGTTTCGAAGGAAAATTATGATAATCATTAAAGAAAAAGAATAGAGGGGGCATAGGCTAAATGTAACTCTGTCCCTATTTTGTATTGGGTCTTTGAGATCAGCCAATAACGTCAGAAATATATAAACAAAAAAACATTAAGTAATTTGCTAGTAGACGAAAAAGGATTCCACCACTTGGGGCAGGTTGTTGTCTGGATTATACATATATACTTTTACAAACATTACGTGTGTAAAAACCAGTAAAATAGCTGAAAACCTGACTTTGTTAAATAATGGATCAAATTCTGTATTGGTCTATGTTACATTATTCCATTATAAAGGCTCATCTTATGATATACGATTCTCTAGTATTTTAATGCTCTAGTATGACAGTATTAGTTTAGCTTATATTGGCTGGCTACTGCATCGTCATAATAGTGCGACTTTTTGACTTTGGAAACGACACAGAAATTGCCATATTCAGATCAAGCAAAGGGTCATAAAGGGGGTCATATACCTCCCCACTTAACCTTCCTCCCCATTTCCTAAAAATTCCCTGTATATATCTTTTATAGACTACATTACAAAAATTATGCTCTTATT
Source organism: Acartia tonsa (assembly GCF_053477335.1). Classification (NCBI taxonomy): domain Eukaryota; kingdom Metazoa; phylum Arthropoda; class Copepoda; order Calanoida; family Acartiidae; genus Acartia; species Acartia tonsa. The sequence continues at coordinate 26,315,329 of NC_137273.1, read as the reverse complement.
TAAAATTTTATATAAGCGAAGCATTTCTATATAAATGTGTCTTCTTTTCTCCCTGAAAATTGACTGACCGATAGATTCCTTAAGAAATGGCATAAACGTTATTAATGCTGGTTTGTGACTTACATTTTCTATGCTTTGAAATGCTGATACCTTTTTTGGCTGTTAGTTGTAAAATTTAGTTGGGTTATGAACACCGCGTTAAGACTTTCTTGTCATCTGTATATCTACAACCATTTGTGTTCTTGATATAATATACAAGATCTATAGTAACTATGTAACAAATTCTTGGGGTCTTAGGGGATAAGTCAATGTACGATAATTTGATTTAAATCACTAATGATGATAAACAAAATTACCCCTTTGGAGGTCATAATTTTTTATTGAAATATTTTGACACATCTAGTTTAGATCTAATAAATTAAATCTTTTAAAAGTACCCAAACTTTTTAAAACTTTGAGTATCAGTGTAATTACGAGCCAATGTCCCTACCTTGTAAAAATCTCAAATTTCAAGTTGGTAAATTAAATTTTGTAAAGTAATAAAATGCATGTTCGTATGTTTAAAAAGATCTTAGAAACTTCTTTAAATTAGTTTGAATCGTCAAAGAAACAACCTTTTGGTTTTGGTAAGGTTTTAGGCTATATTATAAAAAGCTGGATCATTCACTCGTACAAGCCATGAATCTACCCAAAATTTCATATCTTAAAACAAAAATACGCTTAAATTTTTTTTTAATTGAAGATTCTCAAGGCTTGGGGCGTAGCACCACAAGTCCTTCAAAATAGTATTTGATCTTTTGACATCTTATTCTTATACTCAGAAAATTGGGACTTATGTTTGAATATAAAAAATGATAAATATTCCAAAAACAAAATAGTTTAAACAAAATTTTCAAAAGTGGAAAAAAATCCTAAGAGAAAACGTCAAAAGCTTTACAGCACAGATACTTCCACTTCCACTGGATTAAACCGGTTTTAACCATATTAAATAATTTTTTTTTATAAAAATTGTCTACTAAAATAAAATAAAAAAATAGGATTAAATCTCATTTTTTCTCTACAATTTACAAAAAAAAAACATTCTTCAGATAATATTTCCCTATCCCTATAAAAGTATAAAAAAAGTGACAGGTAGAAAATAGGTTCGTTTTCAAATATTTCACAAAATGACAAAATGCTTTGATAGCTTTTTATTCAAAATTTTAATATTTCTTCAACTTTTCCAAAATGTCCAATTTTATATGAAGTTTTTAAAAAGTGGTAATAGCTGACATAAAGTCGAAAACCTTTATCTTAATTGCTTATTTGTCTCATATTTACATCGAAATCATAACTGTGGGGCATTTCTAATGTTAACCTTCTTATAGTAGATGGCCTAATTAAAAATAGGATTTTTTCTTCATTCATATAAAAAGTAATAGAATGTATATCTGTCTGATATTTGTATATTTGTCCAAAGTTCTAAAATTAACACCCCCAAAACTTTTTTTTACTCTTTCTTATCAAATGAAAATTTGAGAGTGAGATGAAAAAAAATCCCATCCCCTTTTTTTAAGTACCCTTAAAGGCATCTAGGGGCGTAGCCGTTAGTTTCTTATAAAACAATGAGCTTTTTAAGCTCTATAATTCTAACTGTTTCTCTTTCTTTATTTTTTTGTATAATTATTTCATATCCTCTAGTGTAAATATTTTTAATAATTTAAGAGCAACTCACTTTTTCAAACATTTCAAATATTATTATTAATAACAATGATATTTTATATTGACATATTTATCATTTTATGTTGACTGTATGGTAATGATCGGTCCAGCCGTTTATGAGATCTTAATTAACACATATATGAACCTTAGCATTTCTAAAAAAGAAGCCTAACAGAACCATGTAACTATATTTGTTAAAAAAATTGTATACTGCTCATTTGAGCACTTTAATAAAAGTACCCAAATTTTAAAGTTGGCAAAGTATTAAACTTTGAGTACAATAAGAATTGACAGCCCGATGTCCTGTCCCTCCCTGATTATAATCCTATAAACTGATGATCATTTGTTCCAATAATATTTGATAATTGCATATTTCATCTCGAAATTACATCCTTTGCTACTCGATACTTCGCACAAAGACAGATTCAAAAAAAACTTTAATATGTTGGAATTGTTAACAAAACTAGTTATAATTTTTATATCAATAGTAGTCGTGAAAATTTGTTTGTAAAACGATGCTGTAAACCGGGTCTTATCCAGCGGATATTAATCGGTTTACTGGAAACATGTACATAATGTTTGTGGTTTTACTGCGCTAAATTTCGACACGGTAATTCTTGTTGGTAGCGCAGCTACCATTTAATTAGTGTAAATGCATATGTCTGTAAGTCAATGTTGCCTTTAATTTAATTCTTACTCACTGGCTCAATTACAAACACACTACATACAAGCAAATATGATTGCAAAAAAATAACGTGTTCATATGTAATGATATTATCACAATATTTTCTCTAGTTTTACTGCATTACAGTTTACTGTTTTTTAATAAAAAAATAACTATATCTGCCTTTTGATGAAATTATTATTTTTATGATATATATTTGTACGTATCAAACTTTTGGGTTCTAAAGTATAAACTCCCATTTGTCGACTGTAATGTTAAAAGTTCAGACAATCAAAAAGAAATCAAGCAAATGGTTTGTTTACTCGTTTTGTTTTAAAGGGGATTATATCCCCCTCCCCTCTTCCCACCACTTTTTACTACATGGTGGACCCTGGAAATTAAGAAAGCTTAACTCCTCATGGCTAGGTTAACATTATTGGTGGCAAAGTTTAAACACTGCCACTTTGTCTGTACCAATCAAATAAGTCTTTATAAAAGTGCCCAACGCTTTAATGGATAAAAGAACGTAGTGTAAAATGCAATGTCTCCTCCTTCCCTGATAAAAAAACATGTATTTTTTTGGTTGGGGGATGGGGGGGGGGGGTATGGATGTCCCCTAGTAAAGATTAGGAATCTAACAGCAAATGTAGCTAAACTACACAACATATAATTGATGTACAATTTCAGACCATATTATAATAAGTGTGCATTCATTACCGCGTGTTGCACATTCGCAAAAAAGACATAATGGCAAAATATTAGAAAATATTTTACCAGTAGCTTTTATCTCGTAATTTTATAGTTTTTTTTTCATTCCAAATTTTCTTAAACTTTCTTTGGTCACACGAAATGTCTATATGTCATGATTAGGTTGGTTCATATTTACATGTTGGACACGGGATCCATCTATCTGTCTAATCGCTAGCCGGTCAACTCGTTGACCGGTCACGTACTAACATTGCTGTACAGGTTGACATATGGAGGTTATGGAGAAGGGGTTGCAGGCAAAGCTGATGTGAAGGCGAGCTCGTAGATGTTAAAGCGGTGGAACCACGAGCGGATAACTTTCTGATCCGCATTTATATGGCGGTCACCGGCCGGCGAAAGTGGTACCGACACCAACCACAGTCCAGCCCGAAGTAGGCTCAGCCGCACCTGGCCCGCCAAGAGAAATCACCTAGTTTATCAAATTCCGCAATTATGTTTACCAGTAACAATAAAAACATATAATTATTATCGTTATATTATGAAATATTAACATGTAATTTCAATATAATAATTAATTGTCTATGTGATTTACTCATAACAGGATTGAAGAGTTATTGAATAAAAGTTCTTATTATTATTATTATTATTACTTCTAATAGGGGCAATCATTAACATTTACCTAACCTAAAATAACTTATTACAAGCTACTGAAAAATATGACGATACCCGCTGCTTTGTTTTCTTTCCGTGATCCAAAAAGGAGCCGCTTAGGCCTTAGGGTAAAATAACGCAGAACAATCATTTTATCCTGTTGTAATGCTGCTATTACGATTATTTGGTAATAGGACACATATGCGGGATTGAAGGCACACCAATGTAGAAATAATCGATAAATTATTTCTTGGATGTTGCACCATATTTGTATGTACTCCTATAAAATGATACTTGCAGCTTGCTAAAATAATAATAAAACCTTACGCTCTCATTACCCCTTTCCCTTTTCTTCTACTGTATGAACGAACTGACCAATTAATGAGGATCGTATTAACAACCTAAACTGACGACCATTTTTCTTTGTCAATATATCCACATAATGTATATCCATTACGTAATATATGTTTAGCTGTTGAAATTAGAAGGGAAATGAAACAAAATATCGTATTATTATATTAAATTTAAATTTGAAAAAATATTTCAAATTTAAAATATACCACCTTAAACAAAACATACCATAAAAAAGCTGTGTTAGGTTTTTATAAGATACAACTTATTTTAGTTCAGTGATATAGAGGGAAAAGACAATACATTGATTTACATTCCCAATAAAGATATACAAAATTATCCCTTCTGTAGATTACAATTAGTGGTTGAAATGTGTGGGCACTCAAATTAATTGATCCAACTCAAAATTCAATAAAAGTTCCCAGCGTTATTAGGCCAACAAATAAGAAAATGTTAATATAAAACGTTGGGGACAAGTGTGTTAAAAACCCTAATGTCCCCAACCCTCCCTTATTTCGGATACAAAAAAACAAGGGCAAAAATATCCATAAGTAGCAAAGCAACACATGCTTATTTTATAAAGAAGGTATCTTAACTTTTTTGCTTTTTATTTAAGATCTTACTATTTTTGTTCATTATGGCTATTTTTTTTCTCTTTTTTTGTTCTGTTTTAATACCTTAAAACCGACTTAATTTTTTTTAAAAAACTTAAATTACTTAAAAAATAAGAGGTCTACAAAAAAAAAACGATTGCATATCTAAATTCTATGGACAATTTTACATCTACTACTTACTAAAAACACCAACTAGCTATCTTAAATAAAAAGCAAAAAAGTTAAGACGCCTTCTTTGAAGGATTTATATGATAACAAAGGGTTGATATTAAGAGTAATATAAATCCTATAAAACATTATTAATAGTGTTATTATCTCGTTTTATTTTATATGGTGTCTCTAATGTTTTCAAAAGAAATAATGTATTCATTATGCCATGAGAATTTGTAATTTTTGGTCTAATGTAACATCCATTCCTAATATTTTAAAATCTAGGAAAAACAAAATATTATGTAGTTCTACATTAACAAAAGTATTAAATCTTTATGTCCTGTCAATAATATGTCAACGATGGTCACTGTTATTTAATGTCGTATAGTCGACATAGTTAATGTTGAATAATATAATATCGATGATATGTAAGCCATGACCACTTTTGTTTAATGCCATATGGTCGATGTACAATGTACATTCATATAAAAAAGTAACAGGATGTATGTTTGTGTTTGTGTGTGTGTAGACCGAAGGGTATCGCTAACCGCTGAACGGATATGGTTCTTTTTACAGAAGCTTGGTTTTAGGCTATTTTACTTTAAAACTAAGTATTGGGATAGTTTTAAGCTATTTTTCTCTTAGCCAATTTTCATATACAAAGGCCCCTAAATGCGAGGGGCGCACCCACCAGTTCCGTATAAATTGTTAAAGTCTTAGTATGATAACTATACAAAGGCTACTGAATTTATAAATACTTCCCTTAACTGATCAATAGGCAGAATCTTAAATGCTTCTTCTTGCCCATTATATTTTAACCCCTTTGTGAGATAATTCCATAATATTATTTATTGTTATTTTTATCCTATTATATAAAGCAGTAAGGTTTTTTGTCTGTAGCGCAAGATATTGCTAACCACTGAACCTACTGGGGTTTCCATTTTAGGAAAACATAAATTATATAATGGTTTAAGGCTGTACTCTTTTTTTAAAATTAAATCGCTGGTGGTTTTATGCTATTTCTCTTTCTTTTCAACCCCCACTCTCCCTTCAACAACAGATATCAGAGCAAAAATATTGTAAAATGCAGGGTTTCGTCTGTGAAGGGTTACGCATGCTATTAAAGGGTATTTGGTATGAATATTACATGACTTTACGTTGCAAAATTACACACACGGAAAAATATAGAAAACCAATCACTCCCGCAATATAGCTTAAAGCTTTATAGTAACGAAGCTACGCTATAATAAGTATGTGTTCATTATAGCTTCATTACGTCGTTTTTATTCAGTTAACAACAATTAGATTGTCTACTATGCCAGATAGGCGGCTGAGTATTTTTGTATTGTTTTCCCAACAATGATGGTTATTTACATAGCCAAGACTGAAAACTGCAAAGAAAGCTCGCAGCATACGTAAATGCGCGAAAAAAGACAGATTTTACTGTTCTTTCCTTTAATGTTAATATCTTGTTATTATTATTATGGTCATATTTATTCTTTTATTTTTGTATTCTTAAATTATTTTTTGACAAAAAGTATACTACCTGATTATTAATCTATTGTTATCAAAAAGCTTAAAAAACAACCCATTATTCTCATCTTTAAAAGGGTGCTCAACAACACATTTTTCATCATAGCAGCAAAGCTTCTCTGCAGGTCTTGCATATTGGTTTTCTGAATGTCTGTAAAGACGTTTGTTTTAATACATAATATAATACTCAATACTCAATATAATCAACCTCACTATAATTTATTCAGTAAGAATATAAGAATTCTGTTTTTGGATGTTTTAAGTTTTAGGGGGATGGAAAATTTGGAGGGAAAGTATGTAAAAGGGGGTATTGTCCCCTCTGTCCACTCCCTTAAAAATATTATGGGGGGGGGGGGGGGAAGATATTCACCTTTCATTAACCAATAGAAATAGAAGAGTAGAAGAATATTCTGAACCCTTTTTTCGTCAAATCTAAGAGAGAACATTCCTAGCAGACAAAAGTATTGTTTACTTTCGACTCAAGCTGATGTGGATTCTTAAAAAATGATAGACTCGCTATTCGATAGTGAGGCAAAATTATTTTTGTAAAAAATCATCCAAAAGCACATTAAAAATCTACCAAAATTAAACAAAATCATATGTTAATAACCCTCTTAAGATTTTATTTCATTTTTGTAAATTTTTTTATTCGATTTTAGAGGATTTTTCACAAAAATAATTTTGCCTCACCAGCGAGTTGCCAGCCTAACTTTTTTTTTAAGAATCCAACTTTGTTTCAAGCTTTCAAATTGTAAACGAAATTTTTGGGCAATTAATTCTGATTCCGCAAAGCTTTCTACTAAGAAAATATACTGTTAACAGCTGACTTTTATGTATGTATGAAATGAAAAAAAACATGCCTTCGTAGGAAAATGTGTACATAATTTCAACCAATGAGATCCAATGTAAATTCCGATGCGATTCTCCTATTGGCTCAATCAGACATTCCCTCTCTTTCTTAGTACCTTTATTCATTAACCCATCCCTTATCATCAGAAATCTTTCAGTAGGTAGGTAGGTAATACTTTGATGTGCATTCATTTCCGCACAAGTATCACATAATCAAATCATCACAAATGCAAATTATTACAACGGGACAAACTTTATCTCCCCTTTACCTATGCAATTATCCCGTTGGGGCGTGAATCTCACAATTTACATAGATTGATCATATAGATCGGTTGTTATGGGATGCGATACTCTAACACCCACAGATATTAAGTTTAGAAACATCCAGTAGACAACCAAACCTTTGATTAGACGACCTTTGCCTGGAGATCCTAACTGTGCATCTTTTTGAGTTGCGCCTGATTATGAGCCAAGGCATTCCACCTAATATTACTATAGATGCCCTGCGCCTGACATAGCAGCTGTATTTGTCATTTTTTAATGGCTCTAGTATGACGTGGTGTGGACCAGACCCTTTTTTTTAGCAAATATGAAACGGTATGCAGATGTGATAATACACGGAAGCGATTGACAACCATAATTATTATTATTCAACTTATTTACACAAATTCCAATGGTTAATAATAATTACTTGATGAGTTACTAGCACAACTAGGTCCATAGGTAACGCAGCAATCCAATCATATTGAAGTACATCCAAAATGATGATAAACAAAATTACCTCTACTGTATATTTCATTTATTGGTTGAAAAGTGTGTACACTGTACATTGCATGTTTAATCCAACCAAGCAAACTTTCATAAAAGTCTCCAAAGTTTAAAGCCATCGCTTTAGAGAGTGTGATAATAAAACTTTGGGTACCATGTAACCCTCTTCTCTTATTAAATCACATAATATAATAAATCAATTAAAGAAGGTATTGTGAAATTTCTTAACCTTCTCGGACGGACTGATATTTTGGGACGTTGCGACGTACAGACAAACCCTAATTATAGGGTAGCTCCGCTACTAAAATGAGTTATTAGGTAGGTATAAACAAATTTTACTTTAGGGATAGTTTTTAAATAATATCTTTCTTTTTTACTTGTTATGAGAACAATCATGGGTCTAGACTAAACCTTCCCCAAGAGAACATTTTATTCTACCTTTAAAGCTACCACAGGAGGGATTTATCATCAATATGGATTATTTTAGGTCTAATTATTTACAAAATTTATTTTAAAAACTCACTAATATTTGCTACTTATATGAGGTAGGTATATTGATAATAATGAAAGGTTGTATGTTTTGCCAATGTATATAATCATAAAAAAATAGCGAAATAAACCTTATTTTTAAAAGATCTCAGAACTAAACCGATTGATTGATGTGTTTTAGGTTAGTTTTAATTAAACCATGGTCTGGTTTTCGGCAATTTTCGTATTAAATTGAATTCTACGAGTGGTTTCAAGCTATTTACATGTCTCCTCCCCCTCCCCCCCTTGAAGACAAAGTCTTTTAAAGACATGTCAGTTTAGCTTTTAAAAAAATCTGTTAATTTTTAAGGACATATTATTTGAAGGAATAACAAAATGACCCAAGAAAAAGTGATAGTGTTATGGAAAATAAATTAGTCGTTACCCCAAGTCGAGAATTTAACCCCCCCCCCCCCTATTACTATGGGGTATTAGTTTATAAACATGGGAAAACGTTTGAATTTATCTCCCATTTACCTATCCTTGTACCGCTGCAAAATTCCTGGTTAATTAATGTTATTCGTCTTTATCAAAGCTGACGGAGAGCATGATGATAGACAATCATTTAAGTATATACAGTCAAGTAAACGTAAACGTGTCTTAGGGGATAAGACAATGGACGAACAATTTATGTAAACCCCCAATTATGAAAAATAAAATGACCCCTTCTGTAGATTTAGATCATTAGTAGAAAAATTTGGACATTGTTGGTTTGAACGAACCCTTCAAGAGGGGGGTATAGAAAAACATTTTCAAATATTTGCAATAATTGGGTGTCTATACCAACTGAGTTATAAGAAACTTGAACGAAAGAAGAAAAAGGTATCGTAATGATAATAATAATACCTATCTATGTAAGCAATTTAACCATTACTTCTATAAAGCTATATCTTCAAATAAACTCCTTTCTTAGTATGACCTATTCGTATTTGAATTGAATTAAACTATCATAAAAGTGTAGACACAAGACAATTTTGTGTTTTATATCGATATGGCTATTTTTTCGACATTGATTTCAGAGTCTGTCTTAATTCATTGCAATGTTAAGTAGCACAGATACTTTGCAAGTAAGTAATGTCCGTATGTCTGACCCACCGTCCGTTTGACCGTCCATATGACCATCACTCTTGCGAGTAAGAAAATTAAACTTACCACGTCTCACTTAAGATCCGCCTGAACGGCCTGACACCTCCCCCACTCTTCGCATCTCCCTCTCCCTTCCCCCCACAGTCACTGCAGGAGCGGGCCAGGCTGACCGCTGATGGGGGAGGTGGGGGCGGAGCAACACTCCACACTATGCACGGGGGGCTACAGGTGGATGGGGAGGGTAACAAGCCCTCCACACCCGTCCCCGACTCCTCCATGTTCCCTTTGTGGGTTAGATCATTAAAATACCTGAAAAAAATTATAAATTTAATTTTTCTTTATTTTGACATCTTTCCCTGTACTAGCAATAAAAATATATTCTTATTAAACTAATTCATAAAAATAAACCCTTTAAAAATATTTTACACCATAAAAAGCCAAAATCATTTGGTCTTTTATGGTGCTGGGCATTAATAGATTTCAACAAAAGAAAATTTTGAGTTGACTACTTTAATCAGAAGCTTGTAACCGCGCGTCAGCCGCGCATAACCGCATGTTTATCCCATTTTCATGCTTAGTAATTTTCTTAACAGACAGATATTCATTCTCAAGACAGGTTTGGAGATAGAGTTGCTAATACTTGAAACCCCGAGCACGTTAGTTCGCGGGGATGGAAGGCCAAATCACACTCAAAGACCTTCACTGAACTCAATCGCTTTAGGGGTTAGTTGAATTTTAAGAGACAAACACAAAAAACCTTACTACTTTACATAAAAGAATTAAAAGTGTTTTCTGCGGCTAATGATTCTTGAAATTGATGCTTTTAAATGATAAAGCATAATTTGATTTTATTTGTATTTGATATTATCTAAAAGCCAAAGTTTTTTCATTCAAAGAAAAAGAAACATTTTGCCTCTAAATAAAAAAAAGCTTTATAAGCGAAGGTACACAAATATTTGATATATAACTGTATTTTTTTAAAAAGCCCTATCTTTAACCCTTATTGTCTGGCATTCTGTTTTGCTGTTTTCTTAAATTTCTGCTTGGCTTCTTATGGATATTGTCATCCTTGTTTTTTGTTCAAAGTTTTAAAATGTGACTAGGTGTCTATAATTACTAAAAAACATATAATTAGTTGAACAAAAACTAACTGATTTTTAAATTGGTTACTGTACTCCCGGAATTTTGCTTAAAACCCATTGGATGTTTCTTTAATGTAGAATTCAATTACTACTAAAAAAATGAGCTCTCCCTTAAAGGGCAGCTTTACTTTATGGGATGGTTTTATGCTATTTTATTTCTATATTTAAGTTTTAGAATGGTTAAAAATTTTAGGATATTTTTTGCTTTTCCCCACTTTTTCATACAAATCCCCTAGATGTTAGGGTCCCAGCCGCTAGGATTATATTTAATAGCTACGCGTTTTTTATTTGGCCTAAACACTATAGTGATCCTTAAAGTCAAACAAACATATTACTACAATTTGATGTAATTGTCATATAGGAAATTTATTTTTTAGCAGTTTTGTAAGGATATATTTAAAAAAAAGGTTTAGGCCTGCTTCTTGTTTTATTCATTGAAAAGCTCAGGGGTTAATACAGGGCTCGGCAGCAAGTCAAAAGTCTGGAATTGTTTAAGGTTATTTAATTTTTAGATTTAGATCTTTTGGTGAAATTTTGATATTTTATTACGATACTAAAATTTCAGCCGCTAGTATTAAAAATATACATCAAGCTATGTTTTAAATTATCAATAGAAAATGTATATTTAAATAAAAATTTAAGGTTTTAAGCCACCGAATACGCGAACTTGTTCATAAATCCCATTTTAATTTACAGTCCAATGTCATCTCCCTCCATAAATTCAAGTCTTTGTTAAAAAAAGATGCTGTTTAAATAAAGAAATTGCGAGCTTTTAATATTATTGGGTAAAATTTAGTTTTTCTTGATTGACAATATATTTAGAAAAATTGATTTTATCTCATGACCATATAAGTAAATATTTAGGCCTTTTTAAAATTCAAAAGTACGTTATTTTTCAAAATGTATTTTTTTTGTATTTGTTTGCTTACTAGACAGATTCGATTATGAAAAAGTCTAAAAAATTAGGAAGGGAGGGGATATTGGGCGGCTGAAAATTACATTAATCCCCAAAGTTTTGTTTTCTTTAGCAACTTTGAGGACTATGATAAAAATTTATTGGTTGGTTGAGTGTCCAAACGTTTTAACCACTAATTGTAATCTACAGAAGTTGTATTTTTTATATCATCATTGGGAATATATATATCTTAGATTCCTGCTAAAACTCGGCCTTTTTCTAAAATGATTTTAGCTACTGTTTTTTTTTCAATTTTGGAAATAAATTTAATTCTTCTATAGTCCTATCCCTACATGCGTAAAAAGAATTTCATCCATTCTATGCAAAATTCTTTTGTATTCTTTTCATCCCAAGAAAAAATCGCCGAAAATTTTCAAGGTTTTAAATTACCACATGTTCTTCTAGTGTTTCATATGCTACATAATATCTCGGGAATGGGTGTAGATATTGGAATAAGTATGTCTGCATGTTAAGTAATATCTCGTGAACTGCTAGGCCGAACGTTACACAATATAGGAAGTATGGTCCTGAAAAAAATATATTACAACCCCCCAAAAAAAGTCTTTAATTTATAAAAGACAAGTTTACAGCATTTAATATTTCTTATGTAAACTTACATTGGTCATTTCATATAAGCGAACAGTATGTCTGATTTCCACCTAAACAATTACATTCATAGTACATAAATAGAAGTACAGACACCGCAGTAGGTCTTTTAGAGAAGCTACGCTTCTGATTACCAATAGGTTAGATTTTATTAGGACATAATCAATGATAAACCACCTAATTTGACACTGTGAAATAAATTTTAATATTTGGATCAAGTCGCGGATACGATTTTTTTGGCTTAGCGGCTAATAGTTTAAACATAGTTATTAAAGTCTTAAAAAGGCATAAAGCAATAATGTCTTTTATTATATTTTACGCAAGTACGCGTTCTATTTTTGGTTTAACATAGTTGCAAAAAATAAGTATGCCAATTTTAAAACAAGCATAGTTGCAACTAATTACTTTTTTTGGTCAAAGGTACACCATCAAAATTGTCTTTGTATTTTCGTTCTGATACCTAATATTTTAATATTGTAAGCTTTGACACACCGGGGCAGACTAATAAATCAAACAGTGATGACTGATACTAAGTGGTCCAAGTTTGTACATTAGTTTAAAAAGCATAGAGACAAAACACCATAAAAATACTGCTTCTATGAGTTGAATTTATATGTAATTTCAAAAATATCGTTAAGAAAAATAAAACATGAGAAATTTTGGAAAAATTTCGAGTAAATGTACATGTACTGTACAAAATCAGGCAATAAATTTATATAAATTTCCAATGATGATAAACAAATTAAACACCTTTTGTAGATTAAATCTATCGGTTTAAAATTTTGTAAGCGACCCATCGACATTTAAAAATAAAATTAAGTTTTTTAATCTAACAAATGAGTGAACGTGTTCATAAAACTTAATATATTTCGCTACTAATAGACGTAATCATTCTTGGTGAATTGGTATTGAATAGGTGAATAATTGAGGGACCAAATTATTGATCAATAAAGCTAAATATCTGATTTAAGCATTCAAATTTGACTTCTATTAAATATATGAATGGAATAGGCATTGTACTGTAAAATGTTCTAATACCCAAAGTTTTAAAACATTTATTCATTTTATTGGCTTAAAAACTTTGGGTACTTTTATCAAATTTTGATTAGGGTGTAAGAAATTGCTGTGCTCAAACTTTTTAACTAAGAATTTTAATCTACAAAAGTACCTTTGTTAATCAGTTAACCATAATTGGGAATGAACTTCAATTTATCTTTTTCATTGTCTTATCACTTAAGATCCCTGATTTATCAAAGACAGACTCAAAGATGTAATAATATGCTATTCTAATGATTGGATATATACGTGGAAATTAACGCACACGCCAGCCAAATATTGCTCAAAATAGACACCAATACAGGGAGGTGGGGAGGGGACATTGGGCTGTTTATTACACTAGTACCCAAAGTTTTATGATAACCTTTTCTTATTCGCTAGCTTAACAACTTTGGGGACTTTTATTGAGTTTTGTTTAGTTGGTTCATTAAGTTCAGTGTCGAAACGTTGCAACCACTAATTGTTATCTACAGAAGGGGTAATTTTGTGAATCATCACTAGGGGTGTGTATCAATTTATCTGCCATTGTCTTATCCCTTTAGATCCCTGTATCTCTAGACGAACACAGTTACACAGACACCTTTTTTTTGGGTTGCTGCAGCTTTTTCAAATTTGAAATTCAAATATTTTGAGAATAAAATTAGAGAGATGAAAACATATTATGGTATTACTCAGAATTTAAATACAACAATAGTTATGCTTATGCCCATAAGTAGCGCAGCAATAATAAGCTTTCTACATATTTTATGACTAAATTGCAATGTCATGAGAAAAATATTTAGGATTCAATACATTTTTTACTAGATTCTTATCTTATTGGGTACTATCCCTGCGGGGCTATTCTAACCTTTGCTTTACCCTAACCTAAAATAAGTATCTAACATGCATTTGTCTTTTACGACGTTTGTAGTCCAAATACCTTTTAAATTCTGGTATCAATGAATTTACAAGCAGGATTTGTTTATTGTGATTTGAAGTCATAAACAAATCACACAATAAACAACTACAGTTATTCTAAGACAGACGAACAGATATATCTTAATTTTATGGTAGCTGAGCGACCCAAAATAGCTTTGTCTGCAGTTCTTAAAACAAAATCAAAAAATGACATAGTAGCGAAAAAATGTTGGTATTTCACTGTTTTATGTCAGCTGTTATCAGGCATCAAATAAAAGTAGTCATGGCTGACATAATATTGTTGTATTGGCATTATTTACGTCGACAAAGTCCTCTTGGTTGAAATATTATATTTTGAATCTATATAGATAAACCGATACTGACTTATGTCATACTGTTAACAGCATAGAAAAAGAGAAAATTCTAAAAACTAATTATTTTGTTTTAGAAATACAAATTTGAGATAAATATTAACAAATATGGAAAAGATTTGCTGTCAAAAAAAGGTATGAATTCAAAATTTGACACAAGTCAATATTTTGTGTGTCTGTCTGTATGTCTGTCGGCCGAAAAACTACACCTACAGTGTTCCAGGCAAGGGCGTACTTGAGGGGGATGTGTGAGGGTGGTAGCATCCCCCCCCCCCCCTCAAAAAATATAAATATAAATTTACCCTCTTATGCCTTAGCCCCACGTAATTCCAAAGGAAGAAACTGATTTGATAGCAGAATTGTTTTTGTTCAAGTTTTCTATCCTTGTATATGGCAATTTGTAGCAGACATAGACTACAGTCTATTTCAAGATGACCCTGTTAAGCTTCAACTCTTTTTGTTGACAAACAATGTCAATAAATGAAAGTGGTCATAATTTACATATTATCGACAAGCCCCACTAACATTTAGTGGACGGAGTCTAAAAATGTATGTGAAGCTTTCCTTTGATGAAGAACTCGAATTGTTATGTGGTCAGCAAGATCTTAATAAACAAACCTAAAAACAAATTCCCACTCTACTTAAAGCAAAAAGCCATCTACAAAAGACATTGTACATGTATATTAGACTTTAGTGTCAGTAGCTACACTCCCAAAAATATTCTTTTAAAATTGAAATGGCAACCGTTTACAAATTTGTTATTGAATATTTATGAAAGCGTTAAAATATCTTTTTTACCCTTAGGGAATTTTGGCCAAATATGTATATATTTTCTGTAAAACAATTAGTAAGCAAAAAGTTTTGGGAAAAAGCATACTGCAATTTATATTAAAAAATAATAGTTATATATTGCATCATATTATTGACAGCTTTCCATGAAAAAAAAATAAAAAGATCTAAAAATAATTCTAGTTGTGTCTACGAGTATTAATTTTATTTTTTCTTTATTTTTTTTCTTCATATTTTCTCAGAATAGGTTTCGAAGCCTTACTGGAAAATAGTTTATTATTGTCATCCCATAATTGTAGAAAAGTACAATGTAGGTAATCCCCCCCCCCCTGAAATATTTTTTCTCTCTTCAATTGGTCTTTGGGGTTTGGGGGAGAATCCTTATCCCCCCTCCTTGCGCTTACGGCAACCTTTGTTTGATTATTTCAAAATTAATTATAATTCCATCAATCAGTGTTTTTACATTTACCCCCAAATTGAAAAATGATGTACACCCCCAATTAAAGTAAACATATTAACAATCTCTGTAGATTAATATTGTTGCTTGAAAAGGTTTGTACCAATCAATCATGATTTAATTAAAGAAGAATTTTAAGTCAACAGATAAACCTTTGGGTACCGGTATCCATCAAATATCTCCTCCTTGAAACGAATGCTTTCTTTAAGGCTACTTTGCTATTGAAAAAGGATTTATTAATTTTACTGGTTTTTGGAAACTCCAATCAATAATAGTAAACGTCCAAAAATATTCTTTATTATTAAGATGGACGCTTAGTGGTGTGAAAAAAGTGTTTCCGCAAAAAAACTAATTTTTGCACTAATGACGATAAACAAAATTACCTATTCTATAGATTAAAATTATAGTTGTAAAACTTGATACTTTTAGTTTAAAGTAAAGCATCAAAATTTAATAAAAGTAGCCTACGTTTTTAAGTCATCGTTAAGAGGAAGTTTTTATATTAGTTTTCAATGCCCCCCCCCTTTCTTGGATAAACGAAAGATGCCTTTCTATATACATAGAATTTTGAGCAATGCCCATTTTTATGTGTCTTCATATGATTGATAATAAAACAGGAAAATTTGATTTTTTTCTTGCCAGAATAAACATTTTTAAAAAATTTTATAGGAACATTTATTTTGTATATAAAAAGAGCCCCCGAGGGTAGCCACCGTTTTATCATAATCATTGAATTATTCAATTTTTTTAAAATCAGGAATATTGAGATGTTTTATTAGAGATTTTATAAGATTTATTTGACATTCAACTGTTAATAGCTGCTTTATTATATAAATGAAAGGATACTGGACTTTGTACCAAAATGTGTTCACTTTTTTAACAAATAATATGGTCAAATTGTTCGTACACTGTATTCCTATTGGTCTTATTAATGAAGTGTTTATCTAGATGTGTTATATTTATTAGAAAGCATATAGAAGAATGGCTGAAATTTTAATTTTCCCCTTTACTTTGTCCATATGTTTAAAGGGTTAAATAATAATCAAAAGCCATTGTACCCTCCCTCCTTGATAAATTTTTTTTACAAATTGGATAATTCTTTAGAGGTGTGGTTGCAGATATTTTAATATTGGATAGAGAACATGTGGACTTTGTAAGAGATTCTCGCATACCCTGATTAAATATTTCTACTGGCTGGATAATTCAACGATACCACACCCTCTAACCCCTCCCCGGACCATTGAGGAACGTAGTTTGAGAGAACCTCGTAAAAGTGTCGAACTATGACGTCAGAAAAAAATAACAATTAACCAATGAGAAGCCAGTATTCACTGTAATTGACCAATGGTAAAATATATAGCGGTCTCTCATTGGTTAATTGTTGATTTTTTTCTGACGTAATAGTTCGACACTTTTACTGGGTTCAGTTTGAGAAATATCTGAAGACAATATTAGCAACCAAATGACCTAAATATCTTTTTCACAATATCCAGAAATAAATTTATCCATTATCATTTTAATAAATTTCAATTATGTGACATTTGTAAAGATTTTTTTTGAATACCGTATAAATTAACCAATGGCGTGCACATCAATTGACCAGGCAGGTGTAAAACCTTTAGGGGGAGAAAAAATGGGATGGCAGATATTATCAATTTCTAACCTAGTGTGGTGTTGACAACCCCCCCCACCCTCCCTACTGCATGCCACTGGCCTAACTATTGGATTCAACTATAGCCGCTAAGAGCTTCGCTTCATATAACCCAGAGACCCTAAAGGAACAAGACAATGAAAGATATGCTGATGTACATTTCCAATGATGGTAAACAAAATTACCCTTATGCAATCAAATAGTAGCCCTGAAAAAGTTAGAAGCCATGAAATGAGAGAGCATGTTTATAACGAGTAAGACAGGGATCCTAAGGGATAAGACAATGGACATAATAATGTACATCGCCAATAATGACAAACAAAAGATCAAATTATTGTTGAAAAAGTTTTTTTACAAAGATTAGAAAACTTAGATGACCAGTATCACTAAAAGCGGGGGGGGGGGTCCCGGGAAGGTTATGCATGTGGGAGGAAAAACTAAACTAATCGGAACAGTGGTTGGAGAGATCTTAAAGTGCAGACAGACGAACATATCTTGTATTATTGACAGATACCAAGCTTCGCCAATAATGAAAGTATCGTCCTTGCAAAATAAATAAAAGCAACGGTTTTGTTAAGTGAAGTTTAATAGATTAAAACATTTACATTTAGATTATTTTTATCATAATAGTTCATAGAAGCAAAGCTGCTACATAACTTGAGTATGTCCGTTTGTTCGCTGGCCAGCCAATGTTCTCTTTATTACCAATTTAAGAATTTTAATGCTAAACTACAAAAAAATATAAGAACCTTCTAATATCTGGCGACATTTATTTTAATCGGTTTATATCGACAGTTATCGACATGAAAATATTCCACATATGGATAACATATCATCGATATGCTAGTATTTAAAAAATATTTCCAATGACTGCTACTTACTTCCACCACAGGTTTAATAAAAGAAGTCAGAGTTGACATTTTGTCGAAATAACGATATTCTAACGATATTATGACAACATACTTCTGAGGTGAATTCTTAAAAAACTTTTGCCCCACTAAAATCAGTTTGCTCCACTAAAACCAGTGGGGCAAATCAAAAATTTAGAGGGGATAATTTTGCCCCACTAAAACCAGTGGGGCAAATCAAAAATTTAGAGGGGATAATTTTGCCCCACTAAATTTTAGTGGGGCAAACTGATTTTAGTGGGGCAAAAGTTTTTTTTAAGAATCCACCTATGTTCTAATTCCATAAACATCCCTTTTTAGCTTGTAAATGCTGCGCTTCTTATGTAGATAATTTTCCTAGTTCATCCTTGTGTGTTTAATTTGAAAAATGCAAGAAACATTTAAATTGTTTAATTACAAGGCAAGTATTATATGGGTCTTAGGAGATAAGACAGTGGACAATGATTGATGAAAATCATCGATGCAAAAATTTAGGACAACCACACACGTTTTATTTAATGTCCTCAAAGTTTATGCGCCTATGTCTGGGTACTTATGAACCCTCACTCCCTGATATATAAACCCATTTGTAACGGGTTTTATTTCAATTACATTTTAGCAATAGGGATTAGTCAATTGCAGATAAATCAATCTTCGCCCATTAAAAAGTACCCAATTCAATCTCTTAATGGGTACGGGTTAATTGATCTAAACATTGATTAACCTATAAATAATTCTACAAGGGTAAGGCTAGGACAATGAAAGTTAAACTAATCTTTAACACACAGAGAAATAACCGCTCACAATAGCTGTGCTACTTATTTACAGTTGATCTTTTATTTACTGAATATTTCATAAAAGTATCTTTTTCATGTTCTATTCAAATTAAATTTTCATTGACTTTTTTTTATTCTTTGATTCCTGAAGCAATAAGGAATCGCTTTTAAGATGTAAATCAAATGATGGGAGAGGGATAGATATTCCAAGATTTTAAAATCATTGAATTTTGAAAATATTCTTGAAATATTTTTTTTTCCTCAAATGAAAGGTACAAGATAAATTGATGCACATCGTTTGAATTTTAAAACCAATATGGTCGACAAAATCATACACTGCCATCAAGATCTAATATAGGTACCCAATGATGTAACTTTGGGGACAACAATAATTTACAATGGCCCCTCCTTTCCTTCCCTAAATACACACATTAAACTATTGAAAATCAATCCTTGTATGTAAAATTCTGATCAAAAATGCACAATTTATCAATTATGATCATTTTTGTGTAATGGGCTTTTTAAAACATGTTAGCCTTTCAAGTTTTTTTTTATAAGTGCGTTGCTACTCTATGATTAGGATGTATATGTACGTTTTCGACTACAAAAAAGCCCTATCGAATCTTCATTAATTGGAAATATCAGTCAAAAATATGTAAAGTTATTATTTCACGTATATTACACTGCACTGGTACTTCAAATTTTATAAACACTATCTCCAATTCGCTGACTTAAAAAAAACATAATTAAATATTAATTGGTGACTTTAAACCAATAGTTTCCAAACGTTTTTAAAAAATTTAAACCTACATGAGTGGTAATCAAAACTGGGGATATAAATAAATTTATCGTCCATTGTCTTATCCCTTAAGATCCCTGCTAACGAGTGGGAAGGATATTTTTAAATTTCTGCAAATTGGAAGAGAGAAAAAATAAATCTTTGTTGAACTTTTTTTTCGCCATTTTGGGAAATGTAGAATTATGAACGAAACAAGTTCAAACGCCCTTCTTGTAGTAGCGAAGCTTCTCTATAAGTGTGTACATGTCAGTATGTCGGAAATGCTATTCTCTATAGGATTGTCTCTTTTCATAATTTCAACTTGGAAGCGAACCTACTTATTAAATGTTCGTGTCTTTGATCTTTAGTGATTTCGCTATCTCTTACTCTCTCTTTTCTCTATCTCCTCCCTCTACCCCCACTCTCTTTCTCCCTCTCTCCTTTCTCTATCTCCCTCTATCCCCACTCTCTTTCTCTTTCTCTCTTCTTAATTGGTATAAAAGTTAGTGTACTTCTATAATTAAATTGAAAAACATTCAGTGTCCATTTTTTCCGAAATAATTTAAATCGGATCTACTGCAGATCACGGTAAAATATTGCTTTTAACGAATATTGCTAAAAATCTATAAATTTTAAAGGCTGCTAGCTGCCAAACGGCTGAACGTAAAGATCATGCCCGCACACTGGTATAATCGGCATAAGAAGGCCTACAAATAATCTAGAATAACCATAAATCAATAATACATAATTATTCCAGTGCAGAGAAATGCGCGAAAAAGGCCTGTTTGAGCTTTTTTTCTTTAGTGAAGCTTTCCTGTTCATCATTGGATCTTGGCTATTCCAGATTATTTGTAGGCCTTCTTATGCCGCTTAAAACAGTGTGCGGGTATGATCTGTATGTTCAGCCGTTTGGCAGCTAGCAGCCTTTAAAATTCATAGATTTTTGGCACTATTCGTTAACAGCAATATTTTACCGTGAACTGCAGTAGATCCTTTAAATCTACAGCTTTACAGGGGAAATTTTAATTATCGTAATTGAAAGCGTACTACAACTTATCTAATATTTTTAAAATGATTCTAATCTCGAATATGGTTTTTAAATGTTTAAATTAAAATGATTGGAAAGGGGTTGTTTAATGCATACAAAAAGGATTTTTGATAAAGCATTTCCTTTTATAAATTATAAAGTATGCTAAACCAAAACCAAAATTAATAAATCATTATAATTCATAATAAAATCATCAAAGTGCAAAAAAAAAGTTCAGATTAAACAAGCGAAATATCAATATGTCAATGCATGATAATTCAATATTTTTCTCGTATTTATTCGAATCCGGTGGATAGGAACCGGTTCTCATCCATACGAAAAAACTATGTCTAGCATCGTATTATATCCAGCTTTCTACGAATATATAAATGTACAACCATAAGATTGAAACCAGTATTATCCCGCGCCTTCGGCACCTCGGGGCTAAAAAACTAGTTTTAATCTTATATTTGTACATTCTATATCCGCGGAAAGCTGTGTATAATACGATGCGAGAAATAACTATTCCTATCCCAAATCAAAATGAACAAATTTTATTGTCTTTCCCATCATTACCCCAAAAAGGCAAAAACTTAATTTTAAAAAATGTAAAAATAAAATTGATTAAGCACCCTACAATTTATATCGCAAAAAAAGTATAAGCAAAATGCATATAGATTTATTGTAGAGCATTTTCGCTAATTTTTATGATAAACAATAGCATTTTTGGCAAGAGCAGTATAAACTAAGTAAAAAACTAGATTAATTTTTAGATTCAAATCACAGCAAAATATTTTAAAATCTAAAAATTTAAACCAAAAATAATTTTGCTTTTTCAACCCTTTAGCCATTTTGCTATTTTGTATCAAATTTAGAAGTGATTTTTTTCAGCTACTCTTGTGATATAATCTTGTCTCTAAAAAGCCGCGATGACCAACAATTTATAAGAAAATGTACACTTTAGTTTTCCTTATTTTTATTTACTGTTCCAAAAAGACTTTGTCAATAATACAATAAGTAATATCCTATTATAAAAAGTAGTAAAGTTTTTTTTTGTCTTAAGCTTTTGATTACTGCTGAGCCGATTGAGTTTATGGCCCTAGGGTGGATTTATGCTATTTTATTTCAGATAGGTCTTGGGTTGGTTTTAGGCTCTTTCAATACCTCAAATCCTTGCAAATGTTTACATTCTAGTATGAGCTCAATGGTTTATCAGTTATCACTTCCCGAAAATAAGGTATACTATTCCCTACTGCCATGTGTTGATCCCCAAGGCCGCAAATGGTTTATATTTTACACCCAATCCACTTTTTTATTCTCGGCCACCCCTTGTAGTGTTCATTCAATAGCCCTGATGTTGCAAAAAAGCAAACTTTATAAATTTATTACCTAAAAAAAGCCAAGAACTGCATCAGTTAATTGCACCATCCCTGTATATATATGGTAATATCTTAGCCTTTTTATAGGCCAAGGCATTCCATATTTTCCAATGAGAGAGTTGACAGTTCTGTTTTATTAAATGTAAAACCCTTATGCCAAAAAAAAACTGCTAACAAAGTTAGAACTTAAATATAAAACTTTGGTTAAAATAAAAGTTTTTACTCTTTAAATAAGTACACTTGACTAAAAAGCTACTTTTTTGAATGAAGACACACCATTTACCATCTGACTAATGGTCTTAAATTGCACTCTTTTTTGCACTACACATAATATTGCAGCTCAGGGCAAGCGGAAAGTTGATAAAAGTACGCGAAAAATGTCCATAAATGACATTAAAATCATTGTTAATCAATTTAAAAATTTTCTAGTATAAAAAGTATATCTAATACTATTAATTCTTAAAAGTAAAACAACATTTTATCTTAAATTTTTATTTTCTTTTACTCAGAGTTTCATGCTTCTGCAATCATCAGAAAGAGACTATTTTTTTCATTAAAAATAAATACGTGGATTTTTTACAAATGTTTTAGAGGATTTAAAAAAAAATTGTATTACAATATGTAAAAAATATATAATACTATTAATTCTGTATAATATACCACTATTCTCTTCCTACTTTAGGCTTCTTAAGATCTTTGGTATAACGATGTTAATGTTAACGTTGTTCATCCCTTTTCCCTGTGGGTGGTTTTAACCCTCCTTCATTCAACCCTTTCGTTCTTTCGTGCGTTCATTCGTCAAAATTATTTTTTTTCCGCATTTCAATCTGATCAAAACAGTTATGTTTGGATACCTATTTCCAATAGGAGCATATAATACATAGTTATGCATATTCGTACCAGGAATCAACAATTTAAAAATCTAATTATTAAAAGTATATAAGGCAAAAAAACCTTTTGCTTAAAATGGACTTATATACCTTTTTATAATACTGCTATAGTTAAAACACTTTCTACATTATATCTTTTTGTTACAGGAATCAGCATAATAAGTCTGAAATCGATACTTTTAATATGCCGAAACAGTAGGTAGAAATACTAAAATGAAATAACATTTAAGGAATTTGAAGTTCTAATTCAATTGAACGGAATCAATTAACATAAATCTATCATGTAACAATTTAGCATGTTTTATCCAGTATTGCATTTATATCTATCTATCTATCTATCTATCTATCTATCTATCTATCTATCTATCTATCTATCTATCTATCTATCTATCTATCTATCTATCTATCTATCTATCTATCTATCTATCTATCTATCTATCTATCTATCTATCTTTCTATCTATCTATCTACCCATCTATATATCTATCTATCTATCAAAGCTACTTAAAATATCGATTGCTCATAAATAATTATCATCATATTTATTGTTTAAATTTTTCAAATCATGCTTAGTTGTTCTGTCAAAACATAGTTGACTTTAGAGATAAGACAATGGGAGAAAAAATATGTTAACCCCAAATTATAAAAAAAAATTTGTTTGGAATATTGAACACCGCTAATTTGTATTAATTATCTAGGATTTAATAAGTTTTTTAGCTACCGAATGAGAGATCGTGATTATTTAACTTTGGGTAACAAAATAATTTATAGTCACCTTTAAATTGTAAATATGTAATTAAACAAGGATGACAACATCCATAAGTAGCGAAGCTCAAAAATTATGGATGGATATCCGGAAAAAAATTAACTTTATTGCAGTTTCATAATAAAAATAGGCATAAGTAAATTGTGAACTTATTTAATCCTTAAAAATATCAGCCGTCTATCTCAGATAGGAGTAAAGAAAATCATGAAAACCTAAAAATCTAGGAATCGAACTAGCACCCCAACCATGAGCAAATCTCGATAAAACTTGATAAAAGTATGCAAAATATGAAACTATTCAATCCCTGAAAATTTTAGCCGTTTATGTTGAATAGGAGTTGAGATAATCATGAAAAATTTAAAATGTAGGAATCGATCTAGCACCCCAACCAATTGACGAATCTTAATGAAACTTTGTGAAAATTTGAAGACTGTTAACATAATTAACTAAATAACTAAAAATTTCAGCTCTCTATCTTTTATAGGAGCCGAGAAAATCACGTATCCCCCTTTCTGTCTCAGACAGACGGACGGACATTTCAAATTCAAGTTATAGAGTAGCTTCGCTACTAAAAACTATCAATGTGTAACCAGACAGAGGAGAATCTTACCTAAAAAAACATACAATAATTAATTTGTATATACAAGTAACAGAATGTCTGTCTGTCCGTGTAGGTGATTAACCGCTTCTTATAGGTCAAAGGAAGGTTTATTACTATAACTTGGGGAGTGTATCTCCACCCTCCCAAGATGAAACTCTCCCCCAAAAAACATACACCTGATAACGTTACAGACATAGATACACCAAAAACTAGAGTAGCCATGCTTCAAAAAAAAGAGTTTAAATGCACGTATGTAAATTAATTGTTTTTAAATTGACCATTAAGATCTCTATACTAAATGCATCGACAATTTAACATATACGACTAGAATAAAAGGAATACGAATAAAAACAAAATATAATTTTTAAAACTAGAAATTTTATATAAATTTATTGGTTAAAAAATTTGGACGCTACAAATTTGGAACCAACCAATCGAAATTCAATAGAAGTACCTAAACTTGTTGAGCAAACCAATGATATAATGTGGTTATACAACTTTGGGTACCAGTATACCAGTAGAGTCCAATTTCCCGTCCTTCCCCGATTTATTAAAGTAAGATAAACTTAGTATTCAACTTTTTATATATTCTATATATGAATGATTAAAAATGGGGGGGAAAAGGCTTAATGAGATGTAACTCTTATACAACAAAAAAATGTGCAACAGTTAACTAATTCTTATAAAACCTATTCTATATGCAAATCTTTGCTCTCTTTATTGAAAAAAGGTGTTTTAGCATTTTAGCCAAAAAAATAGGTCTTCATTCTTAGCAATTATTAATAAAGCACTTCCTTCCCCTTCACATTTTTTTCAGTCATTAAACAGTAAACACCCCCAAATATTTTCTTATACATACAACATTGATAAAAAGTTACCCTGACTGACATTATAACGACATAATAAGTGATAATACAAATACACAATTATATAAAAGCATTTGACGGGACACCAATAATCTGTCAGGGATGAAAGGAACATTGGACAGTAAATTAAAATTGTACCCAAAGTTTCTTTAGTTGTCTTATTAACTTTATTTAAATTCTGATTGGTAGGTTCATACTAGCAGTTAGTACAGACTTTTCAACCAATAACTGCATTTTTATATCCTTACTGGGTATGTACAATGTACATCAATTTATCGTTCATTGTCTTATCCCTTTATATCCCTGATAATTTGTTCAATTAGGATTAGCTTAGCATTGGAACATTTGAAGAATAAGATTATAAAAAACTGATGTTTCTATATGCATTGCATATCACCCAAGGATAGGGGTAATGATTATTGTCAAAACAAAATGTACTGGTTTTTTTACCTGTTAGATTTTTTTCCGTTGTATTTATTTTTGATTAAAACACAATAACAGCCAAAAATAATAAAAAAAGTCTCAATTTTTGTAGATTAATTTAGCTTTTTTATATTAAAATGTACCGGTCCTAGCTTATTGATGTAAATAAACTTTTAATTTTAACGGCGGAAAAAGGTAGGGATCTTATAGGATTAGGCAATGGACTATGAATTGAATAAAGTACAACCCCAATTATATTAAGCTGAAATAACCCTTTTTGTAAATTAAAATTATTATTGATGAAAAAAGTTTTCTGAAAAAAGTCTATACCAGCCAATCAAGCCTTGATAAAAATCCTAAAAGTTTTTAGTTAAACAAAAAGAATGAGTTTATAAAAACTTTGGGGACCAGTACACTGAAGTATGAAGTCTAATGCCCCCTAACCTTACAAGAAATAAAATATTATTCAAGTTGACATATCCTTGTCCCTGTAAGCTTTTAGTAAAGAGTTGCTTCTGATTATCTGATATTTATTTAATAACAAGAAAGAATTTTGTCCGTAAGTAGCATAGCAATAAGAGGATAAAATAAATAATGACTGCATCCAAAAAAGCTAAATTGTTTATAAAGGGGGTAATGTCTTAGTATAGTATCAGACATGGTTATATACTTTAAACACTAAGGACTTTCAGTTAAAGATTAAACAATCAAAAACATCTCATTTCTTATATTGCATATGGATGAGAAATCAAACTTCTTAAAGAAAATTTTTTTAAAAAGGAAGGAGAGAGGAGTGGGCTGTTTCTTTCACCAATTCTAAAATATTCATAGCTTTATGTAAGGACAAACGTACATGCGATATTTCTAGAGGATCTGCACTACAAAAAAAATGTTGACTTAACAAAGGTCAGTGCTTGAGATCTCAATTTGCATTGGTTTTAATCCATTCCAGGGGGCTGAGGACAGTTATTTGGAAAATAAGGACGATTACGGCCAATAACTTAATAGGTAGGGGTCGTAAGGGGCAAGACAATGGACAATAAATTAAGATAAACAAAATTACCTTCTAGAATATTGAAAATAATAGTGTTCAATCAAATTATAATTAAAGTACCTACAGTTTAAAAGTTTAAATGGCCGTATAATTTAAAGTCCAATGGCCCCTTCTTCTGTAGTTTAAAGTCACACTTTGAACAAAAAGGCATTTTTGTAGTACAGAACTTCTATATTTAGGGAATGATCGTCTTTTCTTGAACCTAGTATATACCTTTTGGTGAGAGAGTCCTGGTAGTTCGAGAAAATTTATATAAAATGTAAAAAAAATGTACAAGGGCAACATAACCCCCAATATGAAACATATTTAAATGTCTGATTTATATCTGTATATAAAAAAAACGTCTTTTAATCATTGAATATATATAAAGACTTCTAATAATGAAGGTCCAATTGGCTTAGTGGACTAGACGGACTTTTTTTTATTAAATATTAATTAAAATACATAATTACATAAATAAGTTTCTTGAATGTTTGTCAATGCCCTTAAGTCAATCAAAAAAAGGGCCCGACAAAAATTTCAAGTTAAAAGCAATGTATGCATTAGCATTAGTAATATAAAATATATTTTCTTTTTTTTTCATTTATCTACCTATGTATCTGTTATCCTGTAATATAAGTAGTAAGGTTTTATGTTTGTCCATTAAGATCTAGCTAATAACTGCAATAATTATGTTCTCCTTTTTAGGGAAGCCTAACCAATGTTCCAGGCTGGTTTTAGGCTTTTATTATGCCCCCTTCCTCCCTAATACAGAGCCATTTATGCTAGAGGCGCAGCTAAAAGCCACATGAGATTAATGGATCTTACGGGATAAGACAATGGAAGATAAAATGATGCAAAACTAAATTATAATTTATAAAATTTGGATACCAGTCTAATTTACAGTCCATTGTCATATTCCTTTTTGTTTATATCAACGATACCTCTCTATTCAATCGTTAAAGTCAAAAAGTGTTTTAGAGCGTAAACAAATGTAGAGTATTATTAATATACAATTTTATCATTTAAGCTTTACGTTACAGACATACGGATGAACAAATCTTTAACTGTAGAAAGCTATGCTTTTCAACAGTAAATAGAGATTAAATAAGAGGGCAGACAATTATATGGGGTATCAAAATTTGTCTTATTATTAGTGTTATTGAGTCGGCCTACTTTGATCTCATAATATGGGGTAAAGGAATAAGCAAAAATAAGTTGATCATAGGGAATAAGACAATAGCCGATGAATTTCTAATTTCAACCAAACAATCAACATTTCATATAAGTGTTTAAGGTTTAAAGCCAACCAATGAGAGAACGTGTTTATAAAACTTTGACTACCATAATAATGTACAGGCCAATATATTTCTTCCTTTGTTAATTTTTATTTATTTTTTTTTTCCAGTATGGCTACGAAACCGATTAATATCCGTTGGATTAGAACCAGTTATTAGCCATAATAAAAAAACATGGATAGCATCGTATTACAGACGATTTTCCACGAAAATAAAAAAAAACATAGAATAAATACTAGTTTTGTTAGTCCGGGCCTTCAGCCCCTCCAGGGCAACAAAACTGTAATTAAACTTATAAATTTTAATTTTACCATACACAGAAAACAGTCTATGCGATAAATAACAATTCTTTACCCCTGACTCCAGCCAATTATAGATCTACTCAATTTTCCATTTATATTTGTCTTGCTAAAATTCTATTCATGCAATTATACCATAAAATTTGCTACCTTTCACAGACAGACAGACGGACGGACGGACAGACAAAATAACAATTATACCATAAAATTTGCTACCATTTATGTAATCGCCACAAACGAACGGACGGACAAACAGACGTTATACCGTATTATGTTAATCACGTTGCAAAAAGCTTTCTTAAATCTACGGCAATTTTATATAATCGGACACATGTAATTTGAAAAGCCTGTTTGTCTATTTTTAACTTCATGTTTTAAAAGATTTTTGGAGTAAAGTTTGGCTTGTGTATTAGATAATTAAATCAAGAATTCTAGAACAATTAGTCACAATAAAAATGCCAGTATATCAATTTAATATATAAATTTTTTGTCTGCATTCTTAGTTGTGCTTCGCATTTATGGGTGTTGTTATCCTTGTTAATATATTCAAATAAAATTTGTAAGCATCAATTATAATACCTAGCTTAAATTAAGCCTTTCATTATGTAAATATGTTAATAAAATTTGAATATTAAGAACTTAAGACAAATTTTAAATCCTTACACATTTGATTAAAATATTGTTTTTAAGTAATAATATAGATTTATCATTATTAGATGAAAATGTGAATGCAGTAATTTTAGCGTAATCGATCGGACTTACTGACAGATGTACCATAGTTAAAATGTAGCAGCGCTGCTTTTAAAGTTAATATAAAAAAAAAATTGAACTAAAGAAAGGCAATCTTAAAGACAGCCCCATTATAATTTAACCCTTTTTAATCAAATAAAATTATCATAAAAAGATATTATTTTAATTTTACTATAAGCACGGTCTGAACTTCTAGACGTGTTAAAATTGGATTAATTTAATATTAGCTTTTAAGTAGATTGTTTAATTTAATCAGGGAGGGTAGTGACATTGGACTGTAAATTATACTGGTTCCCAAATTTTATGATTACGACCCTTCATTCATTATTCTAGAGAAAATTGGGTACTTTAATTGGTACAGAGAGAGGGTACAATAGGCTGTTTATTTCACTGTAGTCCCCAAAGTTTTATTATAATGGTTTCTTATTCGTTGGCTTAACAATTTATGGGACTTTAGTTAGTGAATTTTGATTAGTTGGTTCATCATTTTGAGTTTCAACCTATAGTTTTAATCTACAGAATGGGTTATTTTGTGTATCATCAATGGGGATGTACATCAATTTATCAGCCATTGTTTTATCCCTTTAGAGCCCTGGAAGACACCCCTATAGATAGACAGACAGACAGACATATATAGTGTCATAGAAATAATTGAGAAAAATTATCCTGATATGAAAAGCGTGATGCTCTAATATAATAACAATTTAAGCATGCTGATTTTTTAAAGGGGATATATGGATAGATTAATGGGAGGTCTGTCTGTCAATCTATCTATCTACCCTTCTTAAGTTTTATCTTCTCTCTCTCTCAAATTCTGCTAATCTTGTCTATCTACCTATAAGTGTCCACACTTTTCAACCAATAATTTTAATTTAAAGAAGGGGTAATTTAATTTATCACGATTGATGATATAATCAATATATCGCCACTTGTCTAATTCCTTATGATACCTTTATATTATCTGACATTTACTGGATAATTTAAAATTTTGTTTGTCCTTTTTTTATTTTTAGGATACTTGACTCTATCCCCAGTAAAAAGGTATCTTTTTTTGCATCTAATAAAGCGAAGATTGAACAGCAAAGACCAATTTTAACATAGATTTAATTTTTACAAACAAAACTCAAAAAAAATATTAGATCTTGATCGAGTTATTGTCCAATCTATTCAACAATTAATGTTAATCTACTGAAGGGAAATTTGGCTTAAATTAAATAATAACATGATCTAAAACCATTCTGATATTATGTAAGCTTTCTTAAAATGGACAACCCAATTGGTTCAGTGGTTGGCGAGACCTTAACGGTCAACCATTATAAATTACGAATTTTTTTTATCATTCTTATGAACGTATTCAATCTTGTATTCAATCTGACAATTTTTCGTCTATGGGATAAAAGATCTTTTTAGAATTTGATGGTACATAAGCGTAATGTAATACAGGCTGGGAGGGATACATAAATTAAGATATATTTTTAGTTGCGAAGCTACTCTATAATTTGGGTTATAGGCCTCTATTCAAAGTATTAGACAGTTAATAATTTATGTCAAGACTTTTAGTAATGCTATGAAGAGCATATCTGTAGAGAAAACTTTATTTGCTCAGTTGCTATGTTAGATAAACCGATTCTTTTTTTTTAGCTATTATTGCTGGCTAAAGGATATTTACTCTAAAACTTTCATTGTCCGTCGGTGTGTCTATTCGTCTTTTTGTTACAATTTAGTAGTGTTAAAAACTTTCAGTTTTAAATTATTTTTTACCAGAACTGTACATATAATTTAATTTCATTTAAAAAAGGACGATAACCTTCAATAGAAACAAAGTTTTTGAAACTTGAAATATATTTCATTTAAATGTAACAGGATGTCTTTTTATGTGTACGTAGTGTGTCGCTCTTGTGTATATTGAGTCTTCTGATAAGTTTTTTTACTTTTTTGGGGAAGGGTACCTCCACACTCCCGATCAGCAATGGAGACAGACAGAAAGAAGGTTAGACTTACAGAAACTAACATTAAAAGATTAGCTACGCTACTAAATAAATATCTACACATAAATCATAATATATCAAGTTAAGAAACATTTTGTTTGGGTGGTTCCATGTATTTATTAAATAAATACAAATATACACACAGACATATATGGTAAAACATCGCTTTTAACCAGGGATATTATGGGATAAGACAATGGATGATAAATTTATATACACCCCTAAGGACAAAATTATCTCTTTTGTAGAGCAAAATTGATGGTTGCAAATTTTGGATACAACCACATTGATATCTAACAAGGATGACAACATCCATAAAAGAGAAGCACTGAAACGGTAGGACAAACGGACATTAACACTTATATAGTGTCAAAACTGAATAATCAGAATAAAAATATATAAGAGTCGAAGCAAAATTGTAAACAAATTTGATGAAATACTGCTTGATACAGGATAATGTTTATGGACATATTTACATTTTTAGGACTTGATTATAGAGTTGCTTCGCTTATAACACTATATTTGGTTGTCCAAGGAATCAGTATAACAAAAATCAGATCAATCGGATTATTAGATCACATAAAAATTAGTTGTTAAAAAAGAAAAAAAAAATTAACATGTTTAAAATGGACGTACGGACAATTTGCTAATGATTATAGAGTTGCTACGCTTTCTAAATCGTACCTAACTACTAAAGTAATCACCATGCAAAGTTTGAAATCGATAGGAAAATTCTAAAATGTTTAAATCACCGAAAATAGCTATCCGTTACGGACGGACAGACGGACCGACGCTGATTATAGAAAAGCTTCGCTTTTAATAGAAAGGCTTCGGTTTTAAAAAGATAAGACAAAGGTTTGTAAATCGACTACCTACCCAAAAATATCCCAACTGTTGATTTAGATTATTATTGGTTGAAAGTTTTGAACATTTTTACTTTAGAGCTATCCAATCAAATAAAAGTACTCAAAGTTTAAGAGACAAAAAAAGAGATAACGGGTCATAAAACATTGAGTGCCACTGTTATTTACATTAAATTGTCCCCTCCCTCCCTGTTTTTAACTGGTGTGCATTCACCTTCACACATGCACTGCACACATTACCAAACCATAAGAACCGCATATTATTAAAACAGCACAAACTTCCCCTTCTCATTTGGTTCGCCCTCATTATTATAAACACTTCATATTTTCTATTTTCTTTTCTGTCATTTTCAGTTTTAAATGAAGCACAATGCGGAATTAAATGCACACATTTTTTATCATGGAATATGCACTTGAAGAAAATTAGATAATGATTTTTCTCGTATTCATTTGAATCCGGTGGATAGGAACCGGTTCTCATCCATACGATTTTAATCTCATAATTGTACTTTCTATATCCGCGGAAAGCCGTTTATAATACGATGC
Source organism: Acartia tonsa (assembly GCF_053477335.1). NCBI lineage: Eukaryota > Metazoa > Arthropoda > Copepoda > Calanoida > Acartiidae > Acartia > Acartia tonsa. The sequence continues at coordinate 26,282,632 of NC_137273.1, read as the reverse complement.
GAGAAATAACTATTAACCACTTTGTGATTTTTTTCTGTGTTAATAACAATTAAGCATGTTTGCTACCATTATACAAAGCGAAACAAATCCTTAAAGCAATAGGGTGTTCGTCTGTCTGTCTGTACCGAAGTATCTCTCTGACCGCTGAATCTAAATGGTTTTTACAATTCTCATAGCTTCTACGGGCGTAGCGTTATCATTATATAGTTTCTTTATTGATATCAATTAGAGTAAACATTATCAAGGCACCTATCTACAACTGTAAGTGGTAATTTAGCGTGTATTGAAGTTAAAGAAATGTGTACTTTTTAGGGAGGGAGGGGACAATGTACTGTCAAATAAACTGGTACCAAATATTTTTAACATTCATTGCCTTGGTTGGCCCAAACTTTTAAACTAATAATCTTAATCTATAAAAAGAGTTTTTTGTTTATCATAATTGAGTGTTTATTATATCAATATATTGCCCATTGTCTTATCCATTAAAATCTCTGGTAATTCTAAATGACCATATCTAACACAAAATATGTAAACAGAAATGTTTTCACAAAAATGCTTAAATCAAAAAGAGTTTAAACATACTTGTATTTTTTAAATAATTCTCTATGTTAATTATAGAATATTAGCCGATATATTGATTGGTTGAAAAATTTAGACATTTTTAGTTTTAAGCTAACAAAAGCCACTATATTTATAAAACTTTGGGAACCAGTGTAAAATAGTGTATAATATCCCCTCAATCCATTGTCATTTTTTGCTAATATAAAGAAATATGCGCAAGTGAACGCACACCCCTTTGATGATAACATTTAACATATCAATAAAGTTATTTCTCCAAAAATGGCAACGATTAGTAATGATTAGCGATATAGACATAGAAATGATAAAATCCATAAAAACAAATCTTAAAAAATCAGAGAGACAAACGAACATTTACAAATATAAAGTAATAACTTTATATTTGATGATAGAATCATCCTTACGATTTAAAACCCTGCATACGGATTCCTGGAACAAAAAATCTGACAGATAATTTATGATAAATTTGGTTTATTCACTTAATATGTAGAATGATGATTCCTAGAATAATCATTTCATAACAAATGTACATATTTATAAAATATCAAAATTTCAGTAACTCTACATATGTTTGTATTCTTTCGTCATTTTGCTTGATTTATAAGCTTCGTTTTGTGTATTTTTATTCTTGTTTTTAAAACAATTTTCTACATAAGTAATTGAGAGAAAAAAGCAAGGAAGTAAAAAAATATGCATGAAAAATCTATTAAGTTGTCAGACATGGCTGACGCGCCACCAACATAGAATTATATTCGACAATTTTAATTATTTTTAATCTTTACATAAAAGTAACAGGATTTATATCTGTCTGTCTGTACCGAAGGATCTCATTAACCATTGAATTATTATTGTCCTTCTCATAGGTATGTGGAAGGTTTACAATAATGTTGGGGAGACTACAAAGAGAAATTGTCCACAGACATATATGCCCCCTACCAAAAAAAAAAAATGGTTAGCCGCTAGTTATTAAAACAGCGTTGATCCTAAAATCATTGAGTTGACTAATGTTATATGTCGACTTCTACGTTTGATAACAACAATTGTAATTAAATTTGGGGGTTAGCGTCATTGAACTGTGAATTATTGTAGTACCCAAAGTTTACAATAACATTCGTTTTTAAATAATTGGTTATTTTGATTAGTAATCAAACTTTTAAACCACTAATTTTAATCTACAGAAGGGGTAACTTTGTTTATCATGATTGGGGATATACATACATCAATGCATAATTCATTGACTTATCTCTTAACATTATCGGAAGATATCTTAAAAACTTGGAAATACAATAATAAATCAAATTTCTGGTCTAGCAGAATGCATGTCTATTGTCCATGGTTTAATTCAAAACTTCTTTGAATTTAAAATCTTTAAAACCTAGTACGAACAAAAAATCTTAAAGAACCTTACAGCAGTCATATATTACAACTTACCTAAAATTATTATCATTATAAAATTATAAATATTAATGTATTATGGCAGGTAGTGTGTCTGAAAACACTGCAATAGTCTAAAAGTCTGTTGGCTGACCTTCTATCGACAAATTTACCAGTTTATGCAGACTAAATGACATAATTTATAATAGTGGTCATTTGCTATTGATCAAATGTATCATTTTACAATTATCCAAGTCGATTGTAAGATGGTAATAAAAATGACCATTATTGACATTCTACCCACATATTACAGTATAAACACTTATGTATGTTGATACATAAAAATTGGAGAATTTTTTATCAAAATTGGAGGATTTTTTTAAAACATATATCGTTATATTATACTTAAATCTTTAAAGCTACGCTGCTAACGGAGGTAATCGTTCTAGATTTCCAACCCAAATTTACATGTCGACAATTGGAATGAAAAATTGACTTTCAGACATATTAAGATGCGTTTTTTTCTACCATTAAATGTTTCCGCAATTGTAGACGCATTAGAACTAGAGTATTCACCAACTGACAAAGCTTATAAAGTATCATAATGCCTTTTATCTGTCAGTACAAATGTACAATAAGTTCTCGAAAATTGCCAGACCAGACATTCAAAAATTTTTTAGAGGTGCTTATTATTTTTTTTGTCATATGTACCGCAAGGAAAAGATAAAATTTTCCATCTATTTGAACTCAATTTGATTTTAGAATAACCATTAAGAATAAACTTTAAACTGGGACAAAGATTAAAAAATAATAAGGACTATTTTGTCCATGTATCTAAAGGGATAAGACTATTGACGATGTATTAATGTACATACATCCCTAAATAATGAAAAACAAAATTATTCCTTTTGTAAATTTAAATGATAGTAAAAAGATAGAAAATTGCTAATTTGATTCAAACAACCAATGAAGATTTAATAATAGTACCCAAAGTTTTTAAACTCATGAATGATTGAACGTATTTGGGCACATGTATAGCTTACAGTCCCCTCCCCAACAACCACTAATTGTATTTTAGAAAAATTGTCTGTGTTTTAAAAATCAACGATAATTATCCTTTTCTTGTTTGATTTTTTATGCTCTTTATGTTTAAATGTCGTTTTAATGATATATTTCTATTAATATCTATCTATCTATCCATTTTAATCTATTCACTAGTTCATAAAATATTTTTCTGTCTATGTTATCTTGTTTTTTTTCTGCCCATCTATTTATCTATCTGGGTCCAAATCTATTTTCAGTATGGTTTTGAAACCAATTTTTATCCACTATATTTGTACCGGTTCTAAGCCATTAATACGGAAAAATCATGTATCGTATCGTATTAAAAAAATTTTCTAAGAATAACAAAAAAAAACATAATTAATACCATTTTCGTTGGTCAGGGCCTTCGGTACATCAAGGCTATAAAAATCTTTATTTTTCTTTTATTTTGCTATCCGCGTAAAGCTGTTTATTTGGGCTATTAAGGTTATATTATATCGATAATTATAACCTGTAAGAAGAATATTTTTGGTTATCATAACAATGGGTTCATTGTCCATTGTTCCATCCTTTGCCATTGGCGATCCATTTTTAGTGTTCGCGGCGTTGATGAAACACTTTAGCTATCTCGTTCACTTGCTCAAATAAAAATCAGTAGGGGATAAATTTCAACATAAATCAAACCATAATTTACTAAAAACAGTGTTGCAACTTTTCAGCAAAAAATACAAGTGCGTTAACAGACATTGGTTTAGTAAAAAGTGCAAAAGTAGAAATCAAAAATCTATTTAGAGGATTGTTTACTCCACCTCCACCCCTATTTTTTTCAATTAGTATGCCTGGCCATTGAAAAGAAAAGTTTTTGCTTCTATTTCAAATATTAATGACTGCACCCGTAAAATAGGGATCTTTATTCAAAGGCCAGAAAAAAAATAGCTTAAACCACCACAAAAATTAGTCCATTCTGCTCATATTTAAAAAAATAGTGACTGCACCCCTAAAATAGGGATCTTAATTCAAAGAGCATAAAAAACCTTAAAAATTAGTTTATTCTGGGAACTTTATAAAGCATCTCTTAATAGGAGGACGGGACTCAAATAGTTTTTAAGTTATTGAAATCTTAAGCTTTAGACAAAAAAAAACCTTTACTACTTTATATAATGAGATGTAAGATTTAAGGGGAAAAATGAGGACACCTTGGCTAAGGGACAGGTGCAAATCAAACCCTAAGAGGTAACCCTTCGAAAACTGTTTTTTTTTATGAGGACGCATGTGCTATGTACATATTTTTAATTTGCTGTAAAAATGAAACATATTTGGACACTAAACGACCATAGAGATTAACTTCCCCCATTTAGGTTCTTTATTTTTTTCAGAAAGAAAACGATTTGCAAATTTGTCATTAAAAAGTTTCGAAATTTTTGTTAAGTAGCGAAGTTACACTATATTAGAGTATGACCGTCACTCTAACGTCTCTTTCATTTGGTGACAAATACCCAGTAGTCCGAGAATATCTGCAAAGTCTGCAAGTTTAAAAAGTACAAGGACAAAAACATAAATACATTTTAGTAAACGAACCTTTTAAAAAAATATATTCTTTATTAATTAAAAAATGTATAAAATATATGCAGTCAAAATCGGATCCTGAATTTACCTGCCGCTACAAAAAAAAGTAATTTTATTCCATTTACATATCCTTTCATTTAATAAAATTTTCTTTGGAGATTAGAAATTTTAAAATGTCATACAGAAGATATTAACCTATAATTTTATAACTGTAAAAAATTATAAATAATATAAAAATATACAATTCTAATCCTTATATAACATTATAGGGTAGTGTAAGGTTTATAACTATTTTGGGGGAGTTTTTCCTCCACACTCGAAAGAGAAATCGCCCTTGGAAAAAAAGTACCCCAAAGAAAATTTAAATTTTCCTTTTATTATAAAGATTGATCCTTACGCTATCTTTTGAAATACCTCCTACTACCCCTAATTTGGCAGGTATTGACTATAAATAACATTATTAAAACCAACTAGACCTTAAAATAATTATTTAACAATATGTTTTAATAATAAAGTATTATTAATTGTTATTATAGCAATATCTATAACACTCCCCACTGAGTATATTGTTAATATGGTAGTATGGGGTAAAACTTTACATCACTAACAAAAACTTTATAATATGTTTAAGGCCCCAATATCCAAAGTAATGGAAATAACCAACACTTTCATTGGATAGAATTTTGACTAGAAGTCCTAATTGAGTATTGTCTTGAGTTATGGCTGTTTTGGGCCAAGGCACTTTCACTAAGACCTAAATTAAGATATTTAAAAGCCTAAAACCATACTAGAACATATATGAAGCATTTTCAAAGAAAACAAATCAATCAGTTCAGTGGTTACTAAGATCTTTAGGTACAAACATAAAACTACTTTATATAATAGGATTTAAATAAATTTTTTTGTACAATAATTTTTCTTTGTAGTATGGACACTATTATTTGAAACCAACCAATCATTTAATAAAACATCCTAAAGTTTGTAAGACAACGAATAAAATAAAGTAATTATAAAACTTTGAAAACTAGAATAATTAACAGTCCTCTCTCTTCTTGAAATTACCCCCAATTACCCCACTATTTTCGCAAAGCACCCAACTGAGAAACAGTAGAAATAAAAAACCACATTAAGATAGTTTCATAATTTTTCGCCCCATGATTTCTCAAATTTTTCCTATTGATCTTTTTTGCAACTTTGGTGGCTTAGCCATTACCTTGAAGGGACTTTTCTTCAATAATAAAAATTCTGTAAATAAATAAATAATACTTATAAGTTGTTTTAAATGTGTTATTAAGTACAAGAAGAGAAATTTTAAATCATCTTTATTTTTTATAATTCATTTGACAGCAATTCACATAACAACCAGGGATATACGGATAGGGTAATGGACAATCAATAAATAACCTTCGATACAATATGGCTAGAATTAAGTAACGGGCTCAAAGAATAAATAAAATAATAAGTTTTGTTGTCTGTAGCTTAAGATTTCGATAACTACTGAACTGAAGGAATTCTCAATTAAGGGAAGCTTAACATTAGTCCCGAGATGGTTTTTGACTATTTCATTTTAAGACTTAATACTTGAGACTTGAGATTAGGATTCTTTTAGGCTGTTTTTCCCCTCCCTATCTGTCCCTTCGAATACTGAACTTCTTTAAATAACCACTAGTACCATATAATAAAATACTGTATTTAATTATAAAACGTATGACTTTAAAACTCGAAATCCATATTAAAATATTTAAGAGTATACAGTATGAGCAGAACCATTTGGCTTAATAGAATGACATTGTCTTATTCCTTAATCCCTGTATAAACACACACGCACGCACACACACACACATTAAATAAAACCTATAGAATTTCACACATAATAAAAATGTAATTTTAATTGGTTTTAAAACAGGGAGAGAGAAGAATTTGGACTTTAGATTCTACTAGTCCTAAAGTTCTTTCATTTTTAGCTCAAAAACTTTGAGCTTTCATCAAATCTTGAATACTTTTTAAAAAATAGAGGAAACTTTTCGACGAATAATTTGGGCTTACTTCAATTTATCGTCTATTGTCTTATCCCTGAATATTGACCTATAGAGCTTCTCCGCTCCGTTATCACCTCATGTCTAAAACTTAAAAAAAATTCCTTTTATAAGCTTAAGATATATATTTCCTACCCCCCCCCCCCCCCCCATACATTAAACATTTATCTTTACCTTTGTTAAAAACTTTGGGAACTCTTATCTAATCTTGATTGGTTGGCATAAAATATCTAAACTTTTTAACCAATCATTTAGCTGCACAAATTAAACGTCCTTTGGCTTATCCCTTAAGATCCCTTGCTAGAGCTCTTAATACAGGAAAGGGGACGGTGGTTCAAATACAAATCAAGAGGAAACTACCAAAAATCTGTCAATAGTTGATAGATCACGTTTGGCTTCTTAATTTTTAACAATTTAACACTGAAAAAGGAAAATTTTCGGTCAAAAGAAATTTTCTAAAAATCAGTTGGATGCAGAAAAAAAGTTAAGAAATAATAATCAAGAAAAGCCAGGGGAGGGAGGGGGCATTGGACTATAAATTATGCCAGTACCCAAGATTTTATAAACATATTATCTCATTTTTTGGCTTAAAAACTTTGAGTACTTCTTATATTTCTTGATTGGTCTAAGCTAGTTTTAATCTGCATAATATGTTAATGTTTTTATAAAATAGGGATGTACATATATTATTCGTTCATTGTCTTATCCCTATGGCAAAACATTGTAGCAAATAAAACTGGAATTTTGAAACAAAAAATTAAATATGGATATCAAGTAGTATAACTACACAGTTAAAACTGTGGACATTGTTTTTACATGAATTTTCAAAAATTATGTCGACTATAAATCTATAATACAAAATAGAACGATGACTATCTGTCTGATTTATAACTATTTTCTTGGGTGGTTGGACACCCCTAAACCTCCAAAAAATGAAAAATACCCCCTCACCAAATTTTTTTTTAAATTTTCTTTAAAATCTAAAACACGAAAAATTTGTTTGATCAAAACTCTTTTGGAAAAGCCCCTAGAGGCTAGACATAACAAAAATATCTATCAATTTTCAATTACCTTAATAAAAAGATGACATAATATTATCGACATAGTAAATAATGACACCAAAGAAAAAATTAAATATAAAACACTTTAACGGGAGAGGGGGGGGGGGAAGGAATATTATTTATCGTCAATTGCCCTAACCCTGATCTTCACTAATAAGGGCAATTTTACAGGGTTAGGGGTCAATTGTCTGTAAGTTACGCTAATACCGAAAGTTTTATATACTTATTCTCATTCTTTGGCTATATGAATAAATGTAAAGGGTAATTTTGTTAATCATCATTGGGGTTCAATTAATCGTCCATTAAATTATCTCTTAAGATTCATAATGCTATCTCCAAATTATTTTACCAATGAGAAAATTTTTTTTAAAAATGGGGATTTTTGTTCTGGATCCTTGTATCCCTGTGACTAATTGGCACCCATAACGCATCCCTGTCAAGCCTAATATGCAAGTGTCAGGTTTGAACCTGTCAAAACTTTTGGGATGGCCTGGGAATTCTATCAAATAGGGATAATTAGTGAGTGCAAGAGAGAGTGAGAGAGAGAGAGAGAGAGAGAGAGAGAGAGAGAGAGAGAGAGAGAGAGAGAGAGAGAGAGAGAGAGAGAGAGAGAGCATGATAAGATAATGGGCGATAAAATGATGTAAATCCCCATTGAGCAAGAACAAAATTACCCCTTAAGTAGATTATAATTAATGGTTAAAAAGTTTAAACACTGCTAGTATGAAACAACCAATCACTAAAATTAATAAAAGATTTTGAGCTAACGAATTAGAAGACAGGTTCATTAAACCTTGGGTGTAAGTACAATTTCAGTCCAATGTCAACTCCCCCCCTCCCTGCATGGGTAATTTGTAAATTTTAAATTTCTTATAACGTTAATACTTCATAAAGAAAATGATACTTAACAGTATGAAAAACAAGGATGACAACATTCATAAAAGCTAAGTTCAACAAAGCATAAATAAGACTAGAGTATGTGAATATAAATACTTATAGAGATGCTACGCTTATATTACTGTGTCTTATCGAACTAGGAATAACAATAACATAAATTAAATTCTTACTCGCTTAAATCAAACTTCCTATTGGTGATTGTACCTCATTTTTACAAAAATCCTCTTGCAAAATTTGAAACATATACGATATAAACTATAAGTTTGATAGACAGACATATAGACAAACGGACACATCTAAATGTAGAAAAGCTTCGCTATTAAAAATGATCGTTAATTTTGAGTTAAAATGACCAAAGCCTGATGAAATATGAGCTATATATATGTTTCATTAAAACTACAAATAGTTATAAAGCTTGTTTGTCACTTAAAATCTCGCTAACCACTGCAAAGATCCATTTTTTTACTGAAAATCTTCAGATGTGAAGCTCCCCCTCCCACATCCCTTGAAAAAAGCCCCGAGGGGCGCAGCAATTATTACTATCAAATTATTTAGAGGAAAAAAACATTTTACTGCAAAAGCCTAAAAATTGCCTTACAATGAGAATAAGTTCCATTAAAATGAGAAACAATAAACAAACATACATACAAACATCCAGTTACTGTATTATGTAAGATTAGAGAAACGCCCTGTCCAAATGTCGATTATGGTATGTTAGAAAATGATCTCTAATATTAGGGATTATTTCTGATCATCATTTCTCTTCCAGGCCTATATAGGACACGGACATATTTTAATGAAATTTGAATCATGTTTTGTTTGTATGGCATTGGAACAAGTACAGTTACGTCCAATAGTAGTAAAGCACATTGTAAGGGCAAAAGAGTGAGATAGAGAAACAGAGAGAAATCGAGAGAGAGAGAGAGAGAGAGAAAGAGATAGATAGATAGATAGATAGATAGAGAGAGAGAGAGAGAGAGAGAGAGAGAGAGAAATAAAGTTATATGAAATAAGAGAGAACCGAATATAGAGCAGCATTACAAAAAACAGAAAGAAGTACAGAACAGACGGACGGAATGACAGACATGATCACATATAAAGTAGAATCATTGCTAAAAATAAACTACAATACATTTGGGGACTTTTATCAACTTTCTTTAAAAATACTGCCGTTAATTTCCCATCCCCAAAGTTTTTAAAGTAGCAAAGCTACAATACAAGTCTGACGTAGCTGTAGGTATTATCAGCATACAACAATAGAGAGAGAGATAGAACGAAATAAAGAGATTGATGGATAGTAAGAAAGAGATAGCGAGATTTCTATCAGGGATAGTAAGATTGCGAAATATGTAGATAGAAAAAATTTTGATTAAAGAAAGATAGACAGCCAGGTTTGCTTCTGAAGTACACCCGCAACTAAAAACTCAAAAAAGCTTTTGCTAACTTTGATGATTTGAAAAAATGAAAAATCATTTTTTAACTTTTTTGACACAGATACTAATTATGGAAAATTTATAATCAGCTTATACCAAATCATAAAGAGAGAGGGGACAATAGCAAAAAATTAATCCGAAAAACATTCTTATCGATGTAAAATCTACCAAAAGAAGCAAATTATACATTGGAATATTGAATTTTGGAAGGGATAAGACAATGGATGATAAATTGCGGTACATATCTAAGAATGATAAACAAAATTATCCCTTCTTCAAACTATTGGTACAAAAGTTGGCACTAAAGATTGGACTAACTAATGGAGATCTAATAAAAGTACCAATTTTTAAGTCACAGAATGATAGAGTTGAATTAAAAACTTTGGGTACCAGCCACATTTTTGTCTTTTTACGAATTATAGAATGACTATAGGCAGAAAGGATAATACACCAATCTTTATATGAGGCTTAATTAGCAAGTTTATGGCTATTTTTTGGTCAAACTAATTAGCATTTTCCTTGTTAGAATATAAACTGATTAATTCATATGTTTTTTGTTGTAATAAATTACTTTTATTCATTGCTTTCTTTTTGAGGGAAAAGTTTTAAACAAGGACGACTAAGTTAAATAGTATTGTATTTTTTGGATGGTTGGTTTTAAAATATTTGTAACTTTATCAAGTACAGTGCCTCTCTGTGTAAGAAATAAATTAGATTTTTTTGTGATTTCACTTGGAAGGGTGGTGGTACCCTCCTCCAAAATAGTTAAAAACCTTCCCAGGACCTATGAGAAGCTACCTTGTAAAGTAGAATCATATCGGTTGAGCGGTTAGCGAGATCCTTCAGTACAAACATACAAACACACTGACAAACATCCTGTTACTTTAGTATAAAGATGATTGGTCCGAAATTTTCAATCTTTAAAAGGGACAATTTTGTTTATCATATTTGGGGGATGTACAACAATGTACCATCCATTGTCTTATCTCAAAGATCCCTGTGCCTTTATAATAATAAGGACGTATATTGAAAAAGAGAAAGATATTGTTTCAGTACAGACACATAGACAGACATGGTAACTTATAGAGTTGCTTCACCACTTACAATTATTTCATAGTTTTCGTCTCATAAATAAAATACTAAATATATTAGATTACAAATAATCTTTAAATCAGACATAATTTAAGTCTGTCTCGTTTCTATGTCTATGTCTGACTGTTTGTTTGTCTGTCTGTTAAGGGATTTAGAAAATATCTTTTTAATTTGGAGATATTAAGTTACATGGCTTATATGGTCTTATTTCAACAGATTTGTCAAACGGAAAGCTTCTCTACAAATTATATTACCCGTTCAAAAGAAATGTTTTTTGTTTGTCCATTAAGATTTCGCTGCCCAATATAGACTGATTTAGTTCTGTATTTAAGCGCAGCTTAACATAGTACCAGGATGGTTTTAGTCTGTTTCTCTATCCCTAGATTTTAATGAGTCAGTACAATATGAAGAAAGTTGTGACGTACCACCCAAAAAAACATTTGACTGACAGAAAAGCTTTGGCAATGCGATATTTAGAGCGGAGAGTACATCAGAATTTAAATAATACTTGCATCCAAAGTTTTTCGAACAAGCTCTCTCAGTTAGTGCTGGCTTTAAATTTTAGGTTGAATTATTAATTCATTGGTTGGATTAAACTGGCAGTTTTTCACTCTATGATTTTAATCTATAGAAGGGGTAATTATTTTTATCATCATTGGGAATGTAAATGAATTTATCGTCCATTTCCTATCCCTCAATATCTGTGGGTTTCTTGTAGATTTCATGTCATTTTTTACTTTTTATTTTTGGAATATATCTCCCTAAATTATTTTGGGCGAAGGAGAGAAATTTTTAATTCTACAAAAAGCATTAAAATAATCTGTTTATACTTTCCTTACACATTTGAACCTCCCCCCCCCCCTTTTTTCAACTTTCAACTGGGTCCTTTAATATCAGCCAATGGCATCTGAAATACAAACACAGCCAAGTCACTACAAAAATGCAGAAAACAATTTGCTAGCAGACAAAAAAATTTCACAAACCCCACAACTTGGGCCAGGTAGTTGTCTGGGTTATACATCTATACTTATACATTTATTGATATAATAACATATATACGATTTAGGGCGGGCCAATAAAGGGGTACTATATACCAAAACGGGAATTCAAACCCCTATCTGTTAATTGAGGCACCTCTATTAGAAAGACAATTATTTGCCAAAAGATGATTGCACGGCTTTACTCATAATTTGTGTTTACATAAATAGCGCACCAATTTCTTATACTATTTGGTAAATATTTGTTATCAATGTAACTGGAATATGGTTAAGAAGGTAAAATTTCAGTCCACACCACTTCATTTACTGTAAATAGTCGACAAAAAAATTAATGTTGTTTCAGTAGAGAACTTTTATTTGACACCATTAGTTAAAGGGTGTTTAAAAAAAAACCAATCGCTTCACTCTTTTCAATATAAACCCTACAGTTTTAGTCAAAAACTAACATAAAATGACCCAAATCATGTCCAAGTAATGACAATGAGAAAACACTATTGAATTTTGATTTCTACTAACCTCTTTTGAGCACTACAGCTCGAGTCCTAGCCCTTGTGGAGAATTTTTCCTTACATGGAGATTAGAATTCAACGAATCGTCTTAAGTACTTAAAATTATGTAGTTAGAACCCATAATGTTTAGAATTTTTCATGGGGCATGTCAAGAGCTTTCTATAGACACTTTAACCAGGTTTCTAGCTCAATCCTAGCCAATTTGGGATTAAAAAGACAGACCCATCAAACATTTAGACATGACAGGTCTCTCTAGTTCTTGATGTTTGACAGATCTTTCTTTTTGATGTCAAAATGGCTAGGATTGTGTTAGAAACCTGATTAAGGTGTCTATAGAAAGCTCTTGACATGCCCCATGAAAAATTCTAAACATTATGGGTTCTAACTACAAGATTTTAAGTACTTAAGACTGTTTGTTCTTTTTTTAAAAAGACAGTGCAGTCATATCTCAATGTTTGATGGGTCTGTCTTTTTGATGCCCAATTGGCAAGGATTGAGTCAGAAATCTGGTTAAGACGTCTATAGAAAGGTCTTTATATGCCCCATCAAAAACTCAATACATTATGGGGTCTATCTAAAAGATTTCAAGTACTTTAAGACAGTTTATTCTTTTTTAAAACAGACAAAACTGTCTTAATTTGTAATAAAATATGCACTCTTGATGTAGAGAAAAATTTTCCACAAGGGCTAGGACTCGAACTGTAGTGCTCAGGAGAGATGAGTAAAATCAAAATTCATTAGTGTTTTCTCATTGTCATTGTTTGGACATGATTTCGGTCATTTTTTGTTAGTTTTTGACCAAAACTGTAGGATTTATAATGAAAAGAGTGAAGCGATTGGTTTTTTTTTAAACACCCTTTATAAGTTTTATAGCGCTGTTATTAGGATTCGCAATTTATGAGTTATACCAGATTACACTTGCCAAATTTTTATGACCATACATTTAAGAATGACCAGAAGAAAGAGGTGTGTATTCACTTTCGCGTATTATTATTACATCCGCATTGTGTTTCATTTTCGCTAAAAAGATACAATACCAATTTATCAGAGATGTCGCAGTTCAAAGCGACTTGATATTAATGATATTGTGATAACGATGATTTAATTGTATGATATCTTTGCGAAAGTTAATGCTTACCAAAGAAATAGAAATATAGAGAGACAATTTTGGAGGTGGGTAGACAATAACGTCATAAAGTAGCGAAGCTAAATGATGTATTAGTTACGTACGTCTTACAAAGAGTTCGTCAGGATAAGTTAGGATTAAGTATCTACACAGTCTAAATTTATGAAATATCTGTGTTTGCGTTTTTTAGTAATTTGCTGTACTTTTTTCAAATATAACCATCACAGCGGTTTATTTGATGTAGTTTATTTCGATGTATTGAAAAGCACCATTTATGAGTGGGATTTTAAATGAAAGGGAAAGGCCAATGAAAAGTTTTTTTCAGGGAGGAAGGGAATATTGGACTGTAAATTACGCTTGCCCAAAGTTATATCACAATGTTATCTAAATTGTTGGCAAAAAAAAGTTGGGTACTACATTGTTGAAATGAAATAAAGAACTTACCTTAATAATGATCTTTGTATGGTAGCTTCCTAAGGGTTTTGTTTTCTAACAAACCTAAAAAATATATCTTTTATTAATTACCTATCTCTCTTCTTTTACATTTTTCTCTCCTTCAACACTTTCTTATTTTATTTATCTATCATTCTTTTTTTCTTTTCTTCCAACTCTCTCTCTCATTTTCCTTCTCCCTATCGCTTACCAACTCTCTCCTTTTCTCTCTCTCTCTTCTAGCTACCTTTTTTCTCCTTTTTGTGTCCATAAAATCTATCTATTTATTTAAATTTCTACATCTATATCAAATTACAATATCCTTGGTTTTTAACCAGAGCGTAATAATTTATTAATTTTTAAACATTGTTTTATTTTGATTTAATGCTTTTAAGAGCACAGCTAATCTACAATTTAAATATAACATTAGTTTTTTTGTGTAAGGATATATTGTTGATAGTTTTTTTTTAATTGCTCCGTCTACATGAAACTGTAATTAAACAGTCCATAATACTCTATAATAATAGTTTTGACTCTACAGAATTTACTCAGTCTAATCTAATATAATCTGTGAAGATAAGACAAAATTACCACTCCTATAGATTATAATTATTGTTTAAAAAGTTTGGACACTGCTAGATTGCATCAACCAAGTTCCAATAAATTTAAAGTTTCAATAAGACACATGAGATAAAAGTGTTTTAAAGCTTTGGGTACACGTATTTTTTAAAGTCCAATGCCTCCTCCTTACCTGTAACGATGGACATGATATTCTTTGTTTATGTTTAATCTACATATATAAATACAAGTTTGCATTCACTTTCTTATATCTTATCTTTTTAGTTGACTCATCATTAGATCGTAGGGACATCTTAAAAGGACATAAAATGGCCAAAATCCTGCCAAGGGTTCCTATAAAGTTTACCGGAAATAGTAAAATAATTAATTAGGTCAATAAAAAAATTTAAACAAAAAAAAATTTACTACTTTAAATTATAGTAATCGCAAAAAAAGAACGTAATTCCAAATGAGTTAAAAAGTAGTTATTTGTAGTGTAATCATTTGCATTTCTTCTGATATGCCGCATATGCGTAGATAAAAGCACACCCTTTCATAAATCAAGTAAAAACAAATTTACTTAATTACTAAAACGCTTAAAATTTCTATCTATATTAATGTATATTTTATGATTTCTTGCTTATTAAAGGTAGAGGCTTATGACAGTTTTTATTGATATATGAAACACGGAAGGAAAAGATATTAGACTGTAAATTTTACTGGTCCCCAAAGACTTACAAACGCATTCTCTAGCTTAAATTCTTTGAGACTTATTCGATTTTTATTTGGTTTAACAAACTAGACGTGTCCCAAGCTATTTTAAAAATAATTTTAATTTAAAATAGGGGTAATTTTGTTAACTATAATTGTGAGTGAATATAAATTTATGGTCTGTAGTCTTATGACTTAATATTTTTGTTCTTATTATTCATTTCAAGCTGACATTTTTCAAGACAAACATATTGAAATAGAAGAGTGTATCTTTAAACACAAATAAATTTCTATCTACTGTCTTTATTTTTTAAGTAGCAAAGATACACTACAAATTGTTTATGTTGATTTGTTAGTCAAGGGTTTTAAAATTGTATTCTAGCATAAACATGTAAATGCCTAAAAAAGAAACTAGATATTTTCAAGGTGGTTGATTTATCCTCCCCCTCCCAAAACATCTATTTTTGATTAAGATAAAAATGTTGGAATTGAGATTTTTTTTGTGGTCATTTTCTCGCTCCCTTCCCCCTCACCTTTATATAAAACCTCCCCTTGACCAAAACTAAACCTTAAGCGATTAGTCTGCCCGTTTACTAGATCTTAGAGGTCAGATTGGCTGAAATCCTACTACTTTATAATAAATCAATCATTTATTTCATATCAAAATCAAGACTACAACTGTACATAAACATTCTTGTTTTCATACATAGTTTTGGTATATCGGTTTACCACATAGCAAAATCATTTTAAAAGGTTTTAAATCTATGTTAAATTTATTTTATTACATGTGTTTAAATGTAAATGATCTTATGTGAGGGGAGAGGGGATGCCCTTGAATAACACCTCACCACCATTATTACCAAGCATTCCAGACGTTTTCGAGATAATAAAGGACAAACAAAGCTACATCCAGATACTTTAATGAAAACTATAAAAGTAATCAAAGATATGGAAGTCAAAAATATAATTTTTCTGTTTTATTTTTTTCTTTCCAGTATGAAATTCTGCCATTGTTACTTTAAGAAATATGCCGAGATACTAAATTAGGAGAAAAAATATTCTTTCCCCCAATGATTTTGTATGTAAAATATCTACTTTCGTAGCATTTAGATAGAAAAAATGGCGTAGATTATTTTAATCTTCATTATCCTTTCCCTCCCAGCATATTAAGATTTATTTTTAGCTACACGACAAATTATAGAAAAGCTTCACTTTTACTAAGAGCAAAAACGCCTATTTTTAGAAAGACCTTTTTAGTGATTTTGTTAAGTTTTGAATAAAATGATAAATTGCTTAAATTAGCTTTTGTTTCAATATTCAATATACTAGCTTACTCAAGGGCGTGCGCGTTTTTTACTTCAGGGGGGGTTCAAAAACCCCAATAAAGGAAAAACTGTTAAAATGTATTAGTGATCTTGCGGGATAAGACAATGGACGATAAATTGATGTGTATCACCAAACAAAGTTACCTCCTCTTTAAATTATAATAATCGGTGGAAAAGTTTGGACACTGTTATTTGGCACTAACCAATAAGAATTCAAAACAGTCCCTAATATTTTTTTTGTGATCAAATAAAGGAACGTGTTTATAAAACGTCAAGGACCAGTAATATTCATACTCAAATGTACCTCCCTCTTTACATGGCTTACAAGATAACATTGCGTAGTGACGAACGAACAGACTTACACTAAGTGTATAAATGCTAAAGTCTAAAGTTCAAGTCAACCGTCTAAAGTAACAACCAACACACTAACTTTAAATAAAATAAAATATAAATTTAAGGCTTTTAAAATAATTAGCATACTTTTAAATGGCAATTGGATTAAGTTTCATTCATAAAGATATTATTTTTCAACATAAAATAAATGTCTAAAACGCCAGGGCATTCAGAAATTAACACCTACCAAACAACCATATTCCTTAATGCAAAATAGCCTAAAACATGCCCAGAATCTAAACGGAAGCACCACAAAAAGTACACCAATCGATCCTACCGTTTATGATTTCTTATTGAAATCATAGTTATAGTTTAGGAGTCTATATAATTATGTTTCTCGTATTCATTCGAATCCGGTGGATAGGAACCGGTTCTCATCCATACGAAAAAACTATGTCTAGCATCGTATTATATCCAGCTTTCTACGAAGTACAATCATAAGATTAAAACCATTTTTGTTAGCTAAAAAACTGGTTTTAATCTTATAATTGTACATTCTATATCCGCGGAAAGCCGTTTATAATACGATTCGAGAAATAACTATTCTCGTATTCATTCGAATCCGGTGGATAGGAACCGGTTTTCATCCATACGAAAAAACTATGTCTAGCACCGAATTATATCCAGCTTTCTACGAATATAAAAATGTACAATCATAAGATTATAACTATTATATTTTTTTAATGTTAAATTTCAGATGTCTCTTTATTTAGTCGTTAAAGTTACCACATTAAATGTGAAACAAGAAAGATTGCGTTTAATATTTGCGTAGCTTATAAAATAATATTAAGAGAGAGAAAGAGAGGGAGGATAGTGAACAAAATAATGTCACGTCTCCCGGTCTCACGCCGTCATGCGTCAGGTTGGAGGGGTGACACAAATAAATAGATAAAAAATAGTAAATCTTTTTATTATAGCGAATTAAATTTAAATCTTGAGAGCATCGCTTTTATCTTATAGTGAAAAATAGTAAATCAAATTGCGGAAACTGAGATCTAAAATTTGCGTCACCCTTCCAATATGACGCATGACCGCTCCGACCGCGAGACGTGGCATTACTACTTGGTACCCTATCAGAGGGAGATAGTTAGAGAAACTGGGGGAGAGGGAGAAAAAAGAGATAGATAGAGAGAAAGAGAAAGCAAAAGAGAGAGATTGAAAGAGAGACAAATAGAAAAAACAGAAACGGAAAGATAGGGAAAGGGAGCGAGAGCAAAAAAGAGATACAACAGATAGATAGAGAAAGAGAGAGAGAGAGCGAAAGCAAAAAAGAGATACACAAGATAGATAGATAGATTGAGAAAATGAGAAAGATGTGATGGAAGATGTAAACATAGAAAGAAATATATATAGATAGAGAGAGATAGAAAGAGATTGATGGACGTACAGACTGACCCTTGTAGGGTTGCTGCACTACTGAAAGCGTATTTCATTAAAAGTATTATCTCTAAAAATTTCCAGGTGTTTTAAAAATCTATAGTTTTTTAGCTCTCGATGAAAAGGCAAATTTCTCTGTATTTTAAAACTTAAATGGAACAAAAAGTCAGGAATTTGACATTTTTTCTCAAAAACAAATGACGAAAACAACATATTAGATTAAATTGTAAAATGTGCTTTTGGGGGCGTTTATGGCTTTATATTTGAAGAGGCAAAAATATAGCTTAAAACAATCAGATTCTCGGGACAATTTTTTATAAATAGTACAATCAAACCAAGGATTTATGTAAAGCTCCCCAAAATGAAGAACTCAATCAGTTGTATGGTTTACGAGATCTTAACTTACAAACAAAAAAATTATTACCAATTTTCATGTAAAAATCGTTATCGTCCCTGTACAACTATTTATATTTATCAGTTAACACCTCCCTCCCCAAGGAGAACTGAAACAAAAAACTTGCCTTAATTAAAAATTAAATTCAATGAAGGGGTATAATTTGAACAAAAATATGAACGAGAACATATTTATACAATGGAATTTTTAAGCAGAAAGGTTTTTAATTTCAGAGGAGACTCTAACCATATAGGGGCCCAATTTACTTGGATCGAAGTATCTCTGAAGGCTCTCTAAGCCCTTGATTAACTTAACCTGATCTAAAACAAGATTTACAAAAAAAATTTAAAGTTTGTTTTGGTCTTTATGTAATTTGAGGAAATCACTTCTTTTAATAAAATAGGTATTATGTCTGTCTGTCTTTTTATCCGCTAAGGTATTGCTAACCGTTAAACCGAAGGATTTTAAGGGAAGCGTTTTTAGTCCTGGGCAGGTTTTTATCTATTTTTTAAAGGTATGGTTTAGCTGCTAGTTATATTATAAAGTAGCTGCACATAATTTAAAAATCTTCAAA
Organism: Acartia tonsa; assembly: GCF_053477335.1. Classification (NCBI taxonomy): domain Eukaryota; kingdom Metazoa; phylum Arthropoda; class Copepoda; order Calanoida; family Acartiidae; genus Acartia; species Acartia tonsa. The sequence continues at coordinate 26,263,153 of NC_137273.1, read as the reverse complement.
TTTCTTGAAAGCCGCTTTAAACAGTTTTTGAAAAACAAATAATATAATAGGAAGACAAAGAGTTTTTTTAATATTTTTGTCTGTTACATTCTTATGATCATCTTTGGGAATATTATCCCCTGTTTTGTCAGGCACGTGAATCAAAAAAGGTTAAAAACTCCTTTTTAAAGTATAATGATCAAATTTAATGACCGTTTAATTTTAAATTTCCTACTTTTTATAAAAAAAGATTTTATGCTTGTAGGCAACGCTACTCTAAACTTTTAGAAATTCTATAGAAAAAGATTAGATGTATGTCTGTCTGTTTGTCTCTTAATTCCAACTAACCTACTAACAGATTTTTAAAATTATCATTTTAGAGAAAATGGCTAATTTAAAATCTTAGTCAACCCCTCTCCCCCCCCCCCCCACATTAAAAAAATTTTGGGGGTTAAAAATATGAATCATCTTCCCGTAGACGTTGAAGGCTCATTTTAAACATCTTTAAAAGCAATAGGATGTCTGTCTTGGAATGCCTGTTAACAACATAAAAAGAGATTACGAGGGTAGAAAAATCTAACTGGAGAGAGCTTAATTCCATCTGCTATAAACCAATCCTTACAATCCTAATTTAAACTACAGCATATAATAATGATATATTTTATACAGTTTAAATCTGTATGAAAAATAGATCATACAAAAGCAGATCCTAAAGTGTATCAATCCCAGTAGCGTGACAGTACAGTATTAGACTAAAAAAGCTGTAATTCTACAGTTATACTATGCTTTAAGGCTATTTTCAGAACCCCGCAAGGGAAGTTAATTTCCTTTTTTATCCTAACCTCTTTCCTCATTCGTTGTTGAATAAAAGATATTTTTAAGATTGTGTGCGTGTGTATTTGTGTGTGATGTATAGTACATATTTCTTTTTTATCTCTTATTCTTTTAATTATCTTTTTATCTCTCTTTCTTTTCATTTGTCATTTTTTCATCCATCTACGTATACTACCCTCTCTCTCTTTTTCTATCTATCTTTTTAGATCTAAATGGTTTGCTATACTACCTATAATATAAAATAAGTAAGTATTTTTTGTCTAAGTCTAAAGTACTCAGAAAGTGCTGGTTCGATGTCTTGGAGTAGTTTTATGCTAGTTCCAATCCTTACCTATAAGCGAGGTGCGAAGCATGTTTTACAAAAACAATTTTCTTCGACTCTTTATCTTTCTACTACCCTATTTACATAAGCATAATAGAATTGTTCTATTCATTCAAAACATTTATTTCAAATTAAATTGATACTTTTTATTCTAAACTAAAAAATTTGTTAATTGTAACTGTGTACCTGTCCAATAAGATCTCGGAAACGGTTGGATTAAGTGTTCCGCCATGAATCTAAAGGGATAAGACAATGGCCGATGAATTGATGTACATCCCAAATGATGATAAATAAAAATTACCTCTTCTGTATATTACAATTGATGGTTAAAACGTTTAAATACTTAATTTAATGATAATCAGAATTCACAAAAAGTCCCCAAAGTGTTAAAGCCAACGAATAAGAAAACGCTGTTCTACACTTTAGGAGCTAGTTTAATAAACCCTCACCCAAAAAATCTTCTTTAAAGTTAGAGAAGCTTAGGGTTATGGCTGGGGGGGAAGGCATTAGTTAAATTAATAAACTAATTAATTAGCTGGCGAAGTCTCCCAGCGGGGATGTAAATTAGCGCTCATTTAACTAATTTGGTGTCAAGGATGTTCCGGCCATTATACCACACATTTTAATATTCATATAATTAATCAAATTGACGATTTAATAATGAATTTATCAATATGTACTTTTAGTAATGTTTTTTTTGGTGGTACAAATCAATAAAGTTAGGACTTCCATAAAAAGTTATTGCAATCAAAGGAATGGTTAGTTGGTCTGTTTAACTGTTAAAGGAACAACAATGCCAAGTTTAAACTCGACGGGCCAATTCTAACAAGAATTATTATTATTATTATTTATCTGTTACGGACTGACTACTGACTGCCTTCACTATTTATAGAAAATTTTCGCATTTTAAGACAAATTTTAACTGGCGAACATTTTAGTGAATTCCAAATGTAATGATTTTAAAAATACATCTTTATAATATAAACGACGTAATTATTCAGCCTCCCCCCTCTTCCGACCCCCCCCCCCCATAAAAAATGTCCACAATTTTATAAAAAAGTGGGACAAAATGCTTCAAATTTATTGGTATGCTTGAAACAAAAAATATTTTCCCCTTTCGCTTATTTATAGTGAATCTAGACCTCACTTCGTCACACTAAAGACATTAAAAAAAATACATACTTCTGCTATGTCAAACAAGACCCTATTTAAAGATGTATGTGCATTTGAAAACTCTACAGATTTATTAGTTAACGAGATTTTTATTGGCAAACAAGTCAAAATAAATATTGCTTTATCAAATAGGGTAGTAGCCCTATTTTTACCATGCAAAGTTAAGACTTTCTGACAAAGGTTTTCTATGATATTTATTAACTTTGTTTGATAAAATTTGATTTTTAAATGGCCTGTGTGAAAAATATGGCGTGCCTTCACTACCGCATATGATCATATTTGCACAACTTTTCTTATTTGTAGAAAGCAGGAATCAAAAGGATTAAGACAATGGCCGATAAATTGATGTAAATCCCCAATGATGCACAAAATTAAAATTAGTGGTTGACATGTTGGATCACTCAACTTGAACTAGCAAACAGAAGTTGTTGAGCTAACGAATAAGAAAACGTTATTGTAAAACTATAAAGAATAGGACAATAGAAGTAAATACGTTTGTTCTAAATAAGTAAATTATTGGAGAAGAGGCAGTTTGTGCTGTAATAACAATACGCGGTTCTGGTGAATTATGTAAAATGTGCGGAAGTGAAAACACACTGAAAAATATATGATATGTTAAACCCGTCATGACACGTTCACAGTACGATTCTATAGTCCTCATGTTTAGATAAATGACAGAACATTAACGAGGAAGCCCAGCTTTATATTCTACTTTAATTAATAATGGATTTATTCATACTAGACCCAGCCTTTAATGTGGAAAAATTATGATATATTGATCATATAATATTTGATCTTGCCCACGGATCTTAAGAGATAGGCCAATGGAGGATAAATTGATGTACATCCCCATTGATGTTAAACAAAATTGCCCTTTCTGTAGTTATTATCATTGGCTAAGAAATTTAGACACATATACTTTAAACAAACTAATCAAAGTTAATAGAAAGTACCCTATGTTTTCAAGCCAACAAATGAGATCCACCATTTTTTAATTTTTGGGAAACAATCATGATTTTCTCTCTAATGTCCCTTCCCTTCCTGGATCTGGCTAAAGATACATACAGCGATAGGACAAAGAAAACAAGAATAATTAATCTAAATATAAACGAAGCTGTTGGAATTGAAAGCAAAACACATGGACATGCATCAAGCTAATTTTTCACATTATTTAATTCAGATTTGCCTTTGTACTTTTTAAACTTCCATAAAATCTAATACTACAGGGTTTCTGTCACTCAGTATCTTTAAATTTATTTTTTTTTCGTATAAAGTAGTAAGTTTTTTTTTGCTTAAAACTAAAATTCTTAAAAAACATTGATCTGAATGGGTTATCATTTTAGGAAAGCTTTATAACTGTCTTGTGGTGGTTTCAGACTATTTACCTGACTTACCCCACACTCCACTGCACACTGAGGGCGAAGCTATTAGAGATGCATCAAATTTATAAAACTAACATCCTTTCTAACGGTATTTTTAAGGTAATAATTTTGTTTATTAAAAATGTTAATGAATACTTTTAAAAGGAACATGAAAGACAGTTTACTGATTGTAATTTTCTTAATAACACTTATTAGTATTTTTGGATCTTGGACAAAGTAGCTTCGGACAAAGTAGCTCCGGACAAAGTAGCTTCGGACAAAGTAGCTTCCGGACAAAGTAGCTTCCGGACAAAGTAGCTTCCGGACATTTACTTAAGAAAAGTAGCTTCCTTAGAAAAATAGAAAAAACCTCCTAAACGACAAACCTTCTAATGCGACATCTTTTAAGGGATCTTGGACAAAGTAGCTTCGGACAAAGTAGCTTCGGACAAAGTAGCTTCGGACAAAGTAGCTTCAGGACAAAGTAGCTTCCGGACAAAGTAGCTTCAGGACATTTACTTAAGAAAAGTAGCTTCCTTAGAAAAATAGAAAAAACCTCCTAAACGACAAACCTCCTAATGCGACATCTTTTAAGTAAAACCCCCTAAAAACTTTTCAAGTGATATCACATTTATTAAGTGTGAGGTAAAGGTCGATATTTTTAATGCAAGGTTGTATCGGGTTCGAAACCATGCCGTTGGGTAGCCAACACAGACTTTGGGACAACTGTCGGACGGATTTGTAAATTTCACCCTGTAGACAAAGTTATTCAAGAAAGAAATTTCGGTTTTGAATTTCGTCCCTGTGTGTTTTATCGCCATATTGGATTTTATTGTTCAACTTTTTTAACAGCAGTGGTGGATTTTATCCTTAAATTTGGAAGATTTTTTTTTAAATTTTAGGACGTTTTACTTAAGAAATGTCTACACAGAAAGAGAGACATAGAAAAAGGCATAAAGACAGACATGAAGACAGACAAATAGACAGACAAAATGACAGACAGAAAGGCGGACAGAAATTGTAAAAATTTTTAAAAATGTTAAAACGAATTAAAAATTATAAAAAAAATCACCGAACCCTTTTTAGTAAAATCCACGATCCACTTTTTGTTAAAATTGTTAAAGTTTTGTCTTTCAATAAAATTAGAAGTTACATAGGTTAGGTTAGGTTAGGTTATAGGCAAGGGGGCCGAGCGCCCGCGGCTAGGCAGGCCAGGGGGCCGAGCGCTGCGGCCATAACCTTTATTACTATTAGAAGCTACTTTTCTTAAGTAAATGTCCGGAAGCTACTTTGTCCGGAAGCTACTTTGTCCGAAGCTACTTTGTCCGAAGCTACTTTGTCCGAAGCTACTTTGTCCAAGATCCGTATTTTTGTTCGATTAGCCACTAATATTATTTTCCAAAATTTGTACATACCTAAAATAAAATAATACATGAAAATTAACATTTAAACAGAATGACAATATACAAAAGTAGCTTTGAATAATAAACGTTAAAATCCCCTTAACTACTGAAGATATCGAGTTCTCCTTCTTAGGAGGCTTCATATTGGACCCTAGGTGGTATTAGATTGTTTTTGGATGGTTTTAGGCCATTTTACAACCCTACCTTCATAAAATTCTTTGGTTATCACTTTTCTATTTGTAGAAAAATGTATTCCCCCGAAGTACCCTGTAAACGGGAAATTCTTATCATTTGTAGGAATCCTCACTAAAAAATTAAGAACACAAAATTGCTGTACATATTTATGACATAATTTATGGCGACCATAATGTTTTAAAATCTGTCATTTTTGTTTAAAGACAAATTTGAAGAAGAATATTATTATAAAATTACTTCATACATATCATAATTAGGAAAACAGGATAATTACATTAATAAATATTAAGCTTTTCAATATATTCTATTATATGAAGAAGTAAGATATTTTGTTTTTGATTATGGTCTTGGTATGGTTTTAGGTCATTTTCATGCCCTTTCCTTCTCTCTGACCACTAGTGTACTAAAAATAAAGAAAAATTTGAAAAGTATCGAAACAAACGAAAGCATATCTATTTCAATCTACAAATGGCAGTATTTTACACTGTAAAAAGTAAATGGGGGGGGGGGGGGGGTGAATTATTTTTTCTTCCATTGCATTGTTTCAACCATGAACCGGCATAGCTAGGCAATCTCATTTAAAAATGACATTGAAATTTTTTCTCATCTAAACGTACTAACCAAGTTCAAACTATAGACTTGTAAATAGAGGGTAAAAACAGCTAAAATTATAAGTAAGTTGTTTAGCCGGCCAAGGAAGGGAGGGGACATTGGACAGAAAATGAAACCAGTACCCAAAGTTTTATAAATTTACTCTCTCATGCATTGGCTTAAAAAGTTTAACTACTTTTATTAGATCTTGATTCAGTTTGGTTGATTCAAACTAACAGTGTTTAAACTTTTCCACCACTAATTTAAATCTAATAGTGGATTAATTTTGTTTATAACCAATGGAGAGAGGTACATTAATTTATCTATTTAGTGATTTTGATGTTTTACAATACATTTAACCCTCTATTCAAGATATCTCTATTAGCATTTTCAATTACAATTACATAAAATTAATTTCTTCATACAACACAAAAAACAAGGTTGACAACTTCCATAAAAACAAAGCTCACTAACCAATTAAAGATTTCCATTGCCAAGTTTCAGGACAATCAGACTTTTTTTTCATGCCTAAATGGAAAAAAACCTGACTGTCTATTTTAAACTGACATAAAGACCCTAATTATAGAAAACCTTGCATTTATAATGAGTATGGTTACCGTTGCCATAAACTTTTCAGCATTTGGAAAATATTAAAATTAAAATTAATGCGACTAATCTGTATAGAAAACGCATTGCGTAATTTTAAAAAAGTAAAAAAAAATAAGTAAATTGCTTCACTGTTTAATAGTTGAAATGCACGTTACTTAATAAACACACACAGGCACAAATAAACAAACAAAAATGAACTATTACTATAATATTGAATAATGATTAAATAATTAATTAGTTTAAAATAGTTTCTATTTCCACTTTAAATTATTTTGGTAAATTCTCTCAAAGAATAAAATAAAACGCTTCGCGCCGATTTTTTTCAACTCTATTTTCTTTGTAGTTAGCAATAACAGCAGAAAATGAAATCAATAATACAAATTTCTACTGTCAGACAAGTTTCTTGCAAAAGGGTTTGGGAAATCTGAAAGATTGACATTTTTAGTGATTTCTTAAAGGGAGTGTAAAAGTAAAAATTTCTCATCTGATTATCAAATCTTAATATTTTCTAAGCACATTTCACTAAACTGATCAACCAAAAACGTACTATTTTCAAAAATGTGCAGGAATAATGCCTTGATTTTATGGTATTTTGGGAGGGAAAAAGGAAAAGACAGGGAAAATCTGAACGTTTTTGTTTCTTATAATGTTTGTAGGGATACTTAACTTGTCATATATAGTTGAAAAAATTTACTTACTGTTAAGGATTTATTTTATTATATGATGTTAAGGTTTGATAATCTGATGAGCAATTTTCTCGTTTACAGTCCCTTTAACATTGAGCTAAACTTTAAATCAAATTCATGGAAATTACTGTCTTGTTTCATATAGTTACGCAATAATGTAACAGAAAACATAAAAAATCTAAAAAACTTAAAACAAAAAGATTTTATTTTTATAAAGTTTAATATACAGAATTGTCCTACAGGGAAGGGATATAACAACTAGGTAAAGTTTTTTCGGTGAAAAAAAATAATTTTAATGTTTTATATTGATTACATAATTATATGATTAAAGTGATAAAATTAAAAAATGGCAAACAACTTTGGTAGACATTTTTTTCTACCTTTGATATATCCCTTAAAACCTTGGTTTTAGATTATTTTAAAAGTTATGCATTTATTTTCGCATAAGTTATATTTTGTGGTACCGCAATCTATTACGTTCATTAGATGATAAAAAGTCTAAATACAGAGCTCTTAAATGCTATGAGGGCAGCCGCTATTTACTTTGTAAATTAGTAGTGTGTCTTTTTAAGAATAAGAAACATTACGAAGTTGTAATATACCATGCGGAATTGATATCAGACCATTTAAAAATTGTCAAATGTCTAAACAATGGATACAATTTCCCATAACTCTTTTTCTAATACAGTGTCATTTTATCAAGAAGGAAGGGGACATTAGACTGAAAATTATACTGGTACCCAAAGTTGGCCTTTTAAAACATTTGGAACATATTGGTTTGAACTAGCTGTGTCCATGTCCAAACTATAATCTTCATGTTCAAATGGGTATTTTGGTTTATCAAAAATTGGATGTACTGTACTTAAAATTATCGTTCGTTCATTGTCTTATCTCTTTAAATCCATGAACTTTACATGGAATAGAGGGAAAGACCAATGAATGCAACATTAATCTAGAATTATTTCTTTCTGCAAATCTCTACAACCTTCCAAAGACAGTTATACTTATTGAAAATAAATATATTGAAATTGTCTCCATCAGCGGTTCTCTCTCTCAGGGCATCTGGACCACATTTTTTTGTAAAAAGAACCTAATTTTGATGCTTATTAAGGTTAGGTTAAGTTAAATTAAAGATAGAAGAGCCCCGCAGGTAATAAATATAAAAAATATAAAAACTTTTAGTAAATGTCACACATCCTTTTTGACTAGTGAAATAATTTTCCAAAAATATTAAACATATTTTATAAGGGTATAGATCAATTTATCTTCCATTACCCAATCATTGCATATCTTCCTAATCCCATGTCAAGAAAAAGTGTGCCTTAAATTTCGCATTCATAAAAGAGAAAATAACAACAAATAGGATGAGTTGCTTTATGATGAAAGGAAACGAAGGGTTAATACCATTTTGTGCTGTCGTAATAATATGCAGTTGTGTGCTTTTATACAGAGATCTAAAGGGATAGGACAATGGCCGATAAATTGATGTACATATTTAATTGAAGTCACACAAAATTACCCCTTCTGTAGATTAAAATGTTTGGAATGTTTGAACAATGAACTAGTTAAACCAACCAATCAAAATTAAGTAATTGAACTGGGGACTGGAGTAATAAACAGCCTATTGTCCCCCCTCTCTCTAGCTTTGCTAATGTGATACATGTGCTGAAGTGAAATTACACCGTCTCAAAAGGTTTGTTAATCAGATAACAATCTTTTTATCTTAGATAGACGTTGAGAATTATTTTTAAGATTTATACTTTTAGATAAGTATCCAGTAAGGACGATCATTTATGTAAACTATCCTATAATGTAAAGTATGTAAAGGTTTTTATTGTCTGAAGATTAAGTTTCGATAATAACTGAACCGAAGGGCTCTCGAATTGAGAGAAGTTTAACATGGGTCCCAGGCTATCTTATTTTAAGTCTTGGGGTAGTTTTAGGCTATTTTTCAATTTGCTAATACGGTGTCCCTACATGCTAGAGGCGCATCCACTAGTATGATATATAAAACAAGTGATCATAGTTTCTTCAAACGCCATGGACACAAATTATAGTGACACACAACACTCTCTTTGCTCTAATCAAACGACCTTTGTCTGTAAGTACTATAAAACAAATTAAAACCTTTAGGGATGGCTAAACAACGTATAGCCAGTCATTATTTAGTAGGCCCAAAGCATTATCGTGCACAGGGTTTTATCAGGGGGGTGAAAAAAAGAAAAGGCAATTATTCCTAATGTCTTGTTTTGTTGTGGTGTAGTCACACTCCTTCTGCACGCTCATATTTGCAAGTGCAGACAACCAACGCCTTAATTGTACGATCATTGTGTAAAAGTAAACACTTTGTACTTTTGGTAAATGTACAAATATCAAAAATTATTCTGACGAATGAAGCGGATAACATGATTTTTGGAAAGTATCCAAAATAACGCACAGATTAATTTCTCAAATTACCAAAGGAAAATTTAATAGATAGACCCAAGGAATCTTGGATAGGACACTGGATAATAAAATAATCTCATCCCCTTCAACCCCCCAAAACAAACAAAACTTTTTCTTCTCGTAAATTAAAAAGTTGGGGAGATATATTACTGTCTTCAATTGTCTTCTTGACCAAATTAAACCTATCAAATGCTTAAACTTTTTAAAAGGGCAAAGAGGGAAGTTTAATAAATAATCCATTTGATAGAGAGCAAGGGGACATTAAACTGTAATTTATGCTGGTTTTGTAAAAATGCTCCTTCAATTGTTGGACTAAACTTTTAGGGTAGTTATATTAAACCTTGATTAATTGGTTCAAACTTGCAGAATCAGATATCAAACTTTTCAACCAATAATTATAATCTAAAGAAAGGGTGTTATTATCTTATCCATTCAGATCTATGGATTCTAATAAATTTTGATTATTTTCTTTGTTGAAACTATCCATAGCATGCTATTGTACAAGTGTATGCACAAAATTAAAGGACAAAATTTAACACTGTAAGTAATGTTTGTTTAGCTACATTTTACTTTTTTTATTTGTCTCTGTTTACGAGATCATAATATACAAACAGAGACAAATATCCTATTTCTTTTTTATAGGATATAAAGGTATTCATACTGATAATCAATTATAGCATCATAACTACTGCTAATTGCTTGTCTCTGCCATTTTCTATATTTATAAGGACAAAAAAGCTTTGTTTTTTCATCGAAAAAAATTAAGTCTGACATATCTTTTTGAATAAAACCTCAAAAAATGTTTAAAATTCTAAAATTTCCCTAAGTATGTTAATGTATTAGATTCATTCACACAATGAGTTAAAATTAACAATTTATGGATATTTTTAGTCAATTTTTGGTTCTAAAATAAAACTTTGAATTTTGCTTATTGTAGCGTATTATTCCAAAATGGTAAACCCTTCGATTGCATAATCTTTGTCCTTAAGTCTTTTCGTTTGTTTTACATTTTTCTAATACATATTTTTTTTCTAATTCTTATGGAATCTATATGAAACTTCACTGAAAGGTAAATTATACTTAGTTCAGCGGTCAGCGAGATCCTTCGTAACAAACAGACATTCTGTTACTTTCAAATAAAGATTAAAGTATTTAAAATAAAAAAATGGTTCTTATTTATAAGTTTATAGACCATTGTGAACCCCTAGACTGTTGTGGTTAGTGAGAATTCTAAAGTCTTTTTCTTACAGTATCATAACTGTACAGTAACATGCTAACACGGGCAGAATTTTACTGTGATATGACATGAGTCTTTAAAAATAACAATTTTTTTGGGGTTAGGCTTTCAACAGGGAGGGAAAGTACAATGGTCATTTAATTAATTTACCACAAATTCTTTTCCCTGCAAAAATCTATAAATTTACTCATTTTGAACTTTATTACAAATTTATTGTCCATTGATCTATCCCTGTAACCCTGTAGTTTCTTCTGTGTTTTCTCCTAATGTTATTCTGGATTATCCCTGAATATATTTGTGGACCATTATAAACCCTCCACAACCTTATTTAAGTTCAGAAAAGTTATAAAGAAGTGTGATAAAACATGGATGTAATCCAATTAGTAATTAAGATTTTTATCTATTTATACTGTTTAACAGTTTACAGTTAGATCACGCTTTGTTTCTTATGGATGTTGTCATCTTTGTTTTTTTTTTTTTTTAAATCCTTAAATCCAAATGAAAAATAAAGAAATATCATATTTCAATCAATAAAACAAATACTTTTTCTTTTTTAATTTAACAAAAAATTTAGAAATCTATCTACAACACATTTCTTATTTTATTAAAAGCGAAGCTTTTCTTTAATTAGTGTTGGTCCGTCCGTACCTCCGTCCGTAACGGATAGCTTTTTTCGTAAATTTAGGCATGTTAGAATTGACATATCGATTTCAAACTTTGCATGGTGATTTCTGTAGTAATTAGATACGGTTTAGAAAGCGTAGCAACTCATGTCCGTACGTCCATTCTAAACATGTTATTTTTTTACTTTTTTTAACAACTAATTTTTATGTGAACTAATTATCCTATTGATCTGATTTTTGGTAAACTGATTTCTGGGACAACAAAGTACAATATTATAAGCGAAGCAACTCTATAATCAAGTCCTACAAATGTAAGTATGTTCATAAACATTATTCAGTTTTCCAACAAATTACTTACAAATTTGCTTCGACTCTTATTCATTTATATTCTGATTATTCAGTTCTTACACTATAAAAGTGTTAATGTCCGTTTGTCCTACCATTTCAGTGCTTCACTTTTATGGATGTTGTCATCCTTGTTAACTAGAAAGTTGTATGTGTGTTTGTATGTATAAATGTTACAAAAAAATCTTGTAAATGGCTCAAATAACTCAGGTGCTATGTTTGATAGATTTAGGATTTCAATTAAGATTTCTTTCCCCATATGATATATGTATACATTTATGCATTTCTCAATGACTAACTGTATGTTTGCCTCAAATGGGTAGTTATTTAAATAAATAAAAACTCGTTACAATATTTGTTTTCAAGCTGTGCTACTTATAAACAAATGTGTCCTATGTGAAAAAGCTGCACTTTGCTGTCTTCTTGTAATCATAACCTTACCTAAAAAAAGAAAATAAATATATATATTAATATTTAATAATATAAAACAGTAAAGTTTGTTTGTCAGATTTTTTCTCCATTATAGGATAGGTTTACATAGGAACAAGGAAAGTTTGAGGCTATTTTACTGTAATTCGTCACATAAATTCTAGGGGCGCAGCTGCCAATTAGATTATAAAATATTCTCCAGGTAATATGCAATGGGATAGAAAATAAAAATTTTTATAAGTGCTTCTTTTTGATAAGGTTAGGTTTACTCCCACTCAAGAATACCCCGCAGGCTTTGCAGTGCTCTTCAAGCAAAAAGTTGTTGTTTTACGAAGGAAATACTAGAGGGAAGATAAATTTATTATCCATTGTGTTTTCCCTGTATGCCTCATTGTTGAGCTTCCTGAAAAACCACTAATCCATCTTGCTAAGTTATTCCTGTCAATTTGTGTGCATTCAAAGTAGGCAAAGATTTTAGGCAAAATATAGTAAAAAAAGTTCTTAATTTCCTTAAAATAGCCTGATACCAGACTAGGAACAATAATAAGAGTGGGACCCAAAGTTTTATAACCTATTTATTCTGTTCCTTAGCTCAGAAACATTGTGGACTTTTTCCTGAATTTTAAATGCTAGTTCAATTAATAATTTTAATTTATAGAAAGGGTAACTTTTTTATATCATTGGGGAGATATATTAATTTATCATCCATTATTAATCCCTGACAAATTGAATATATATTTGTCCGAAATGAACGAACGCTTTTGGGGAAATAGTTGATTATAGGTGGGAAAATGTAAAAAGACATGCAAACTTTTTTTAGTCAAAATTAATAGATAATTGTTACCTTAGATAGTCTGGGCACATATAAATTGAAACCCCCCTCCCTCACAAAAATAGAATCAAATATTACAAGACAATTTTAATTTGTTTTTGAAAATATTTATTAGAACAGTTATTCATTGCATCGTTTTATAATTAGCTTTCCGCGGATATCAAAGTGAAAAATTATATGATTAAAACCAGTTTTGTTAAGGCCTAAGGGGCCGGAGGTCTGTGATAACAAAACTGGTTTAATTTTTTTATTTTTATTTTAATATTCATGGAAAATCTCGGTAATACAATGCTATACATGATTTTTTAATATAGCTGAGAACGGGTTCTAATCCAGCTAATATTAATAAGTTACATAGCCATACAAAATATGAAGGTTTTAGTAAGTCTACTACTTCTGATATTTTTTGCCAGCAATCGCTTATACGCGGTTTTAATGTACAGATATGCAAAAATTAATTATATAGATATGTTCACTAGGGTGGGTCGATTTTGGACATTTTTTTTCTGAGGCCAAAGCGGGGATCTGCACTCAATTTATATAGATATAATACACCTCTGGTTGATTTAAAATTTATCCTAAGTCTTAAAACCGCTGACGACCAGACATTCAATTGTATAGCTATTTGTAAATGAGAGTAAAAAATTTATTGAATCAGAACTATGGCTTCATGGTGCTCCCTGGAAATGCCTTGAGGAGCTGAGTCAGGAACTTTTGTCCGTTTCAAAAAATCTCGTTCCTAGCCTGAGAAAATCTAAAAAAACCTCTACAAATTGGACAATTCTCAATAAACCTTAAAATTTTTTGGTTTTTTAGTGATTTCTAAGGCTAGGAACGAGATATTTTGAAACGGACAAAAGTTCCTGATTCAGCTCCTCAAGGCCTTTCCAGGGAGCACCATGAAGCCATAGTTCTGATTAAAAATTTTTTTTGATTGTCGTCTTTGCATACTCATAAGTAATGAATTATATTTTTACGTGGTCGTGTTCTAAAACTCAATTTTTTAAAATTCTTTTTCGGTCAGGAATGTTTTTAAGGTTAATTTTATCTGTTGCATATCCCCGCTTTGTCTAATTCCGATATGAACCCACCCTAATGTTCACCTATGCAAAAAAGAATTTAGGGCACATTTTAAAAGCAAAAATTCTTTATTATTAGGTTTTGTACATTATAACGTTGAAGTGTAAATTATACTTGTCCTCAAAGTTTTATAAAATTTGGCATTAATAATTTATAAACTTTTTTTGAAAACTTTATTGGTTGTTATAAATAAGCAATGTCCAAACTTTTCCACCAATAATGTATATCTTTAAAAGTGTTGAAGATATTTAATTTTCAACACTAATTTGAATATCCTTGAATTTAATAGACTTAAAGCAGACTAAAGGGGAGTCAATCAGGTATAAAACGTATACAGCTTTAAACAAAAATAACAAGTTTTCCTATATTTTTCCGCCAATCAAATATATTATGACAAATTTGAATGTTATTGTACCTAATTATGCAGAAAACTAGAGCTGAAGTAAACAAGTTGTTTTTGTTCATTTATAAAAATAAGCAAATTAGAATGAAATCTTTATTAAAGTTCAATTTAAATTTCAAAATCTTGTAATCTATTGATTAGTAGTAATTTTTACTTGAATAAATAACCTATATTTTGATAAGTTTTATTTTTTTTCTTCTTTTGCCCTATCCCTTTCGGTGTTTGAGTTAGTCTATGAATATCCTTTCTCATACCCTTTAAATTAATTTTAGGTAGCGAAGCTACTCCATAAGCTTTAGGTTGTGTAACCGATTTGACGGTCTGTGAATATTCAAAATTTATATTAAGTAAGGTCTGTACGTCAAGTTCTCGCGACAGAACCGACAAAACTCTACATTTAAGGTATAATATATGGCTCATGAGCAGGTTTTTAGCTATTTATCTTTTTAGAAAGTATAATAAGATCTCCATAAAGGCTAGGGACACATCGGCTACTGTATAAAAAAAAAGAATGAAAATGAGTACATTATTTTGAAATTTAAGGGTACTTTATAATTATTATGTATATTTCAAATGTACCTTTTAAAAGTAAACTCATTTTTTTCTTTGTTTTGACGACCAAACTCCGTCTTAACTAAAGATTTGACAAATTTTCAGATAGAAGCAAGCTTTGGGTGTGTGTGATAGGTTTGAATCTCAGTCTAAACTGCGCAAAAATAAATACATTGAAAGTATTAAAATTTCTTGAGTTTTAAAGGGAGGAAGAGAGGTAACATTTGATTGTAAATTACACCAAAAGCTTTATAAACTTAATCTCTCATTGGTTGACCTAAAAATTTTGGTTACTTTCATAACACCTTTTCCACCCATACAATCTACAGAAGGGATATTGTTGTTGGTCATAATTGAAAAAGTACACAATTGTCTTACTCCTGAAGATCCCTTGGTTTTTTGGAATTCCAGATAAATTTAAGACAAGCTAAAATATTAGAGCTCCCTTTTAATGTATATTTGAAGAGAGGAAGAGACAAATATAGACGGTGTGTATTCACATCCACATAGTGTTCCATAATCGGAAACACAATATTTTTTATTTAAAGTAATAAGGTTTTTAATTTATCTGTTTGTTGGTTAAGATCTTCCTAACCATTAACTCATTGAGTTCAACATTTTGGGGAAGATTCATTTACCTAGCTAGTTAAATGGTTCTATGATTTATTGTTTGGATGGTTTTATGCTATTTTACTACACTGCCCCTTTTCCTATTTGCCAAGGACGCAACCGCTTGTAACATGGATTTTAAAGATAAGATTGAAGCTAAAGGTGGAAAGTTTGTACTGTTGTAATAATATGCGGTAATGATGATTTGATGATATGATACATATGCGGAAGTGAATATACACTAATATAGACAGAGATATTAAACAGAAATGTATATTGTTGTATATGGATTCAGGGATATTAAGGGATAAGATAATGGAGGATATATTTATGAAATTACTTGATGATGATAAACAAAATTACCCCTGCTGCTTTAAATTTTCATCAAGCAATTATGTTTTAATAACAGTTCCATCGAATGAGAGAGAGTGTTTATTAAACTTTTGTTATTGGAATAATTTTTAGTTCTATGTCCCCTTTCTCCCTGATATGGGTTTCAGTACGGGCCCGAACCTATCACCTTAGTAATGAAAACCCTGTCAAAACGTATGGCATACTGATTATGTCGCCATCCTGACATTAAAAGAAAGTGGTCATAGCTGACGTATTATCGACTTGCCATAATCAAATGTAATAATTTACATTATCTTTACGGATATACTATCGACCAAAAATATGTATTATAATTATAGGATTATAATTCTTGAAATCAACAAATCAACTACATGGTAAGTAATGAAAATGGCTGTGGCTGACATTTCGTGAAGGACCATTTGACGACAAATATCATATCTTGACGGAAGAAAAGAGAGAGAGAGAGAGAGAGAGAGAGAGATAGAGATAGAGATAGAGATAGAGATAGAGATAGAGATAGAGATAGAGATAGAGAGAGAGAGAGAGAGAGAGAGAGAGAGAGAGAGAGAGAGAGAGAGAGAGAGAGAGAGAGAGAGAGAAAGAGAGAGAGAGAGAGAGAGAGAGAGAGAGAGAGAACAAGAGCGAATGGGTTAAACATTAAGGAATAAAGTGTTTTCACACTAAAATACAAAAAAAAGTTATAGATTGAAAATATATACAGAAACAAGTCTGTCCTTTGCCTATAGTTTGTTACATTGTTTTAATCAATCTTTCTTGTATTAAAGCTACTCTATAGGTGTTTCTGTCCCTGTGTCATTAATGATGCTCTCTATTTTTATCTTCCTATCTTTCACTCTCCCTTTCCTTCTCTCGCTCCATCTCTCTCACTTCTCTCTCTTTCTTTTTCTCTCACTCTCTCACTCAAATGCTTTACTCTCTTTTAATATATCTTTCTCATTTAGCAAACCAATCGCCACTATTAACGTTATCGTTCTTGTTACATTTTAAATATGCTGTTGCATTAACGCAATATTTTGGTGGGTATATTAAAACACCATATAAGCATAAACCATGATACGACGGTGTCAATACGAACACTCTAAAAAAAGTACAAGTATTACCAAAGCATTACATTATTTTGTTTATTATGTTTTTCATAATAATAATGATAATAATTTCTAATCGCTAAGTAGCGGAACAATAACAACTTTTTAAGTTTTTGAAACAATTTAGATTAAATAAGACAGTGTTTTGATTATTAGTTTGTGTTTGTTTTTTGCTTATGTGTGTTTTTTAGTTGCTTAAAGGTTTGTATGAACGAACCAACGGACATCATAAAGTTATAAATTAGTCGTGCTTCTAAGAAAATAGAAAATTTGCTATTTTAATAATTTTAATTTTCATTTTTGGTGGGGACACCCGGAGGAAACGATAATGGGTTTAATTGTATTACATCACCTAACGATGGTTTACAAATCAAGGTTTCGAAGAACCCCTAACCTTCCCGGCCCCCACCCTAGTAGAGCTCTCCCATAAACCCAGGGAGGAAGGGGACATTGGAATGTAAATTACAACGGTAACCAAAGTTTTAAAAGCATGTTCTTTTATTGTTTGGCTTAAATATTTTATTGATACAAACTGGCAATACTTTAAAAGTGGTAATTTTGTTTCTCGTATTCATTCGAATCCGGAAATAGTAACCGGTTCTCATCCATACGAAAAAACTATGTCTAGCATCGTATTATATCCAGCTTTCTACGAATATAGAAATGTACTATCATAAGATTAAAACTAGTCTTTTTAGCCGGTGACTTCGTCACCTCGGGGCTAAAAAAAACTAGTTTTAATCTCATAATTGTACATTCTATATCCGCGGAAAGCCGTTTATAATACAATACGAGAAATAACTATTATCATGATTCCAATGTACAACGATTGTGGTATCCCTTACGATCATAAACAAAACAGATTTTTTTTTTTTTTTGGGGGGGGAGGGGGGGGTTTGAAAGTTATCCCTCCATCCCTGTTCTACTCCATTTAAATTTCCTTACATATCCTAACATTATTATTTCGGGAGTTACAAAATTACCTAATTTCTTAAATTTTGTTTTAATTATATACTTTAAAGTGAAAAGCATGTATATTAAGTATTTACAAAGTACAAATATTCTTTTTTAAGAGTCTTGTATTAGATTTTAGAAAGGAAGGGAACATTGGAAAGAAAATTACACTGGCACTCAAAGTTTTATAATAACGCTATCACATAGGTTAACCCAAAAACTTTGGGTACTTTTATTGAATATTGATTGGTTGATTTCAACTAGCGTCTAATCTTAAAGGTTATTTTGTTTCTCTTTATTGAGAATTTATATAAATTTATCGTCCATTGTCTTATCCCTTCAGATCCCCGTTTATTTATGCAGCACACCCAAACATCCTTAAAAAAAACAAAAAGTTGACCTAATAAAAATTTGTTTATCTTTAAAAACAATCATATTACGCTCCATTTCATTTGAAATTTTTCAGGCAAAAAGTAATAGGAATATGGATTCAAAGAAAGATTATTTTGCCTCCTGCTTTTCACATGGAATTACGCATACCAATAATAAGTTGCCAGCTCCCCGACTCTACTAATCCAAACTTAACCTAACCTAAAATAAACACTAACTATACGCTTTTTTAAAATTAATGTAAAATATTTTATTTGTTTAGATACTTTTTTCAGCTATTATAGGTATCGCTCTATCCATTTGGTATTAAAGAAAGTTTCTTTAAAAGGCAGAATTACATATGCTTCATTTCATTACGATAAACAAACCATGGAGGAAGGGAATAGTTATGAGTTACAAAAAAGAACATAATTTTAACCTACAAAAACAATACTAAATTACTTATTTTATAGATTAAAGTTATTGGTTAAAAAGTTCAGACACTGATAGATTGTATCTTTGTACCAACCCATCATAATTTAAAAGTCCTATAAGTTTTAGGAATGAGATAGAGAAACTTTGGACACTAGTCCCCTTTCACCCTGAATTTTACCTTTATTTGTAAACTATCTTTAAGAAACTAATATATTTACATATAATTCAAAATCAGTACTTCCCTTTCAAATTACCTCTAAACCAACGGGGAAAGAGGGACCATATGATACCCCCATCATTATAGGATTAAACCGGCACCCCATTAACATTATGAGTTTCTAATAGCATATAATTAATAAATTACTCAATCATAACCCAGGGTTCTAAAGGGATAAGACATTAGCCAATAATTTGATGTACATCCCCAATGATACAACACATAATTAACCCCTTTAATTTTTAGTGGTTGAAAATTGTGGACACTCCCAACGTCCCCCTCCCCCCTTCCCTCCCTAATCATAATCACTATTTAAAAGCCTGGGAACTAGGGGATGGAAATAGCAACTTTTAATAGCCAATTTGTATATGAAATAATTGTCCTATTTACTTGAGTTTTGTAAGGCTATTCCTAAGGTGATGAGGAATAATGCTAATAGTGTAAAATCTCTATAATTACGTGTAAAAATATAAGTAATTTAATTTAATTGAGTTTTGTCAGATGAATCCTAGTACAATTAAGAATAAAGATTATCATTTCTTGTCAACGTATAAGAAATCTATATTTTAGGCAATTTTACTGCAGATTACATATTTTCGTGCAAACATCCCTAAACAATTTTCTTTTTATTAAATGTAAAATTGTATATATTAATATTGAGCTTAGCTTTAATCCTTGTTTAAATGTATGTATATATAACTGAAATTAATTGTACTATAAAATCTGCATTTTTAAGGATAACATCAAGGGTATAAAGTTCCACTAAAAGCATAAGTTTAGATTAAAATTTTAAGCCAGTCTTTTAAAATTTAAATAAATTTTTAGATAAGATGTTTTCCTTAAAAAGCTCATTTATATGTAGTAATACTTTCATCTTTTAAAATAAAACAAAAAAAAGTAAAATAATAGGATATTAATAAATATACCTAGTTATGGAGTAGCTTCACTACTACAAAATGCAATTAAAGAGATAGAAATAAGGATAATTAAATTGATTTTCTTTTTGAAACTAAAATAAAATGTGGGGTGGGGTCAAATTCATCTTCTAAAATCACAGTGCCCTAATATCTTGACGTACTTGAGGAACAAATTTTATATTATCCATCTCCTGTAAATTCAATATTTTATTCCAACAATGTTCTTGTAATAAAAAAGTTTTTGAACACATCTTTAACTCAAACAGATAGAAAACTCTTCAAACTAATGAAATAAACTCATAGAAATTTTAGACAAATCTCTGTTTTTTCCTTTCTTTTATTTATTTCTTATTTTTACTTTTGCTTATACTGATCAAACTGGTTTTTATCCAATGGAAAAAGAACCATTAATAAAAAATACTGAAAGTCAGTTAATTGGATGAAATACTTATTCCTTTCTTTCCGAATTACAGGCCTTTTTTAAGATTTGATGTGAAAACTCAGCCCTAGGCCTAATTTTAATAATGCATTTTTTTTCACTTTTTTTAGCTGTACCCGTCATATTAAAGAAAATTTAGGAATGTTAAATTTTTCTAAAGATTTCATTTTTGATTATTTTCACGAAATTTACGATAATTATACATATAATCAAGTTAAAAATAATGTAAAATATCCTAACCTAATTTTAGATTTTTATGATATTTGTTTGGTCTTAAAATGTATAAACCTTCACTAAAACAAAATTTGCCAAGCACAAAAAAATCCATTAAATTTTGCTATTTTGAATCCTTTAAGGGTAAATTTAAAAATACATTACAGAGTCTATCCTATTATATAAAGTAATAGGCGTTTTTTTTTGTCTGTACCGAAGGATCTCGCTAACCGCTGAACCGATATTGTTCTCCTTTACAGTGAAGCTTCTTATAGGTCCTGGGAAGGTTTTAAACTATTTTTGAGGAGGGTGTCTTCACCCCCCTCCCCCCAAAAAATATTTTTTTTATTCTTTTGAAACTCAAATTTAATATGGGATGAGGTTGACTTTTCCCCCTCCTAACTTAAGTGCCCCTAGAGGCTTCTAGGGGCGTAGCCGCTAGTAGATTAATATTTTACAAATATTACACGCTTACAACGAATTAAAATCAAATATGTTTGTTTGAAATTGAAATAACTAAAGAGAAAGCAAATGCACATAAAAATGATAGAAAGCATTCCAACGCATTTTTAGACATGCAAATCGTGTTCTTTAACCCTTTGATTCGTGCAAAATTTCTTCATATTAATTGCGTAATAATTGTACTATCATAGGACATAATTGTGTTTTCTGATCTACATCTTTTTTACTAGGTCTGTTTTTATTAAAATTCAATTGATTCAGTTCTAAACAATATCTTATTCGTCTTGCTCAAAAGTGGAGCAGATTGGGCTTCGTCCATACATGTCTATAGTTCTTATCAAATGACTAAAAAAAAGTAGCATAAGAATTAACTGGTTTTAAAAGTGGAATACCGACGGCCAATGTATATAGTTTGATAATGCTACTACTAAAGGTGAAAAAATGAAGTTAGATCTAATGTCTAATATTTTTAGCATTCCAAGACTTGCATTGTATAATAGCACAGTAGTCCAGAATAATTAAAATTGGTCAAAAACAAAAAGCTTATAAATAATGGTTCGACCTTAGTCTGTTGGGGCTATGCACAAAAGAAGAGGGGAGGACTACTGAATCTTAGATCCTTTTTTTTTAATTGGGCAATTATATTTTTTACGAATAACCCCTTAATTCTTGAGAGGTTGACCTACCAATTAGAAAATAGTATAAAACCTGACAAGGACCAATACAAAGATTTACCAAAAATTGTGGACCGATTGGTCCAGTGGTTTCTGAGATCTTACATGGCATACAATACAACATGTTATTCTTTTTTATATTAGTTACTGCACTCCAAGCAGAGAGGATAAATGGACTAAAAAATCCTAAAACCATCTAGTGATCAAAGTGAAACTGTCCTAAAATGGAGAACTAAAACGGTGCAGAGAATAGCGAGATCTTATTGAAAAAAAATCCTTACTACTTTAGAATTTGCATAAACTAGTCAATTGTGCTTTCAAAGTTGAAATGCACCAAGGTGTAAGACATACAAAAGGAAAGACAGATAGACAAGAGATAAAATGAAAGCGAGAGATAAAGAGACAGCAAGATTGAGAGAGAGAGAGAGAGAGAGAGATAGATAGATAGATAGATAGAGAGAGAGAGAGAGAGAGAGAGAGAGAGAGAGAGAGAGAGAGATGGGGAGAGAAAGAGAGAGATAGATAGAGAGAGAGGGAGAGGGGGAGGAGAGAAGAAAAAAAGCTAGTTAGATAGATAGAAGTAGGGAGAAAGAAAGAAAAAGAAAATGAGACATAGAGAAAAAGAAAAACAGACAAATAGAAAGAGAGAGACATATAAAGATAGATAGATAGATAGACAAAATTATAATAATTAAGAGTAGAACATAATAAACAATCCGGTTAAACATAACATAATCTTTGCCCTCATTAGGTGCGCGTTTACTTCCGCCTAATGATTTGTGGAGTATTAGCCAAAAGTTGCGATTCTATATTATAAAGCAAGTAGTAAGGTTAAAATACGCTGATCACGGAACCTAGAATCTAGATTTGTGAATCTTCCTGGGATAGTTTTAGACTATTTTTCTAACCCTTTCTTCTCTTCAAATATAAGTTCTTAGATGCTAGGGGCGAGGCCAGTAGATGTTTAATATCCTATTATATCAGGAAGTATTTTTTGTTTGTTTGTTTTTTAGGACTTCGTTAGCCAACTGATTGATTTCTCAGTTTTATGCAAGTTCCAAATAGTTTTAGGTTATTTCAGTTTTAGATTTGAGTCTTGGAATAGTCTTAAAACTAAGGGCCAAGCCACTTACAGTAGAGTAAAGCAAGTTGCTGTTTGTTCTGTTGTAATAATTTATGCGTGGAAATGCCTGCACACTCCTTATAATTGACTTAATTAGGTATGATTACAACTTTTTTATTCCTCACGGCAGCGGCTTCTCAAAATTTTACCACATTTTGGGGAGAAAATTTGGGCTCCTTGTTTTTTTTTAGATGCGTAGCATCTCTATAGATAATTTCATTTATCTTTAGATCACTTTAACAATTAATTACTTAATCAATTAATAAGAATATAATTTAGTTCTTTTTGTTTATTTTATGTCTCTTCTCTCTCTCTCCTTCTCTCTTTTACTTTTCTTTCTTTCTTTCTATCTCCCTCACTCTCTCTGAATTCCATCTCTTTCTTTCTTTCTCTCTCTCTCTCTCTCTCTCTCTCTCATTCTCTCTCTCTCTCTCTGTCTCTCTCTGTCTCTCTCTCTCTCTGTCTCTCTCTCTCTCTCTCTCTCTCTCTCTCTCTCTCTCTCTCTCTCTCTCTCTCTCTCTCTCTCTCTCTCTCTCTCTCTCTCTCTCTCTCTCTCTCTCTCTATCTGTGTATCTTTCTTTAACTTTCTTTTTAATTCTATAGATATTTTTATCCTTGTTTTTTACGTTGATTTAGGCGAAATTTTGGGTTTTTTTTTCAAACGTCAAAAAAGTGTCACTATTTCATTTTTTAGGCACCAGAAATCCTTGAAACCTGGGACGTGAATGATGGGGGGGGGGACGGGGTGTCACCCCCTGATGATAAATAGAAAGGATTAACACTTTCTTAAAAGATATTTTCAGTAGGGTATTTTAGCACTCCTCATGAAAAGATTTTGTTTTACAGGTACTCAAAGCTTGTTTTCAAACTTTTGATACTTAATCAAATCTTGATAAGTCGGTTCGAACTGGCAATATATGGATCTCTATAAGGAATGAAGTATATTATAATTGCGGTTGTCATATATCCAGCGTTGCGGTTTGATTTTGGTGCGGCTCCGGCTCCGTCCTAAAATCAAGAAAAACTCGACATATTTTTTCCCCATAAGAAATGTTTTTTATTTTTTACTTTTGAAGGTTTTAAAAGTTCAATTTTTGATAAAAATGGACTTGAAAAACTTAAAAAGGGCATTTTCACATGACAAAACAGAGTTACCAAATTATAATTTATAAAAAAAATTCTTTTATTTTCTAGTCCGGAGCCGGAGCCGTTTTTTAACGAAAATTACGGCTCCGGCTCCAGCAAAATATGGCGGCTCCACGGCTCCCGGCTCCGCAACACTGCAAATATCAATTTATCGACCATTGTCTTATCTTTTAATTTCTTTACTGTATGACCATTTACAATAATTTAGAGGTACAGCAAGCATAAAAAGATTTCAGGAAACCCCTGATCCGACTCAGAATTACCACTTTTTTTGAAATTCAATGGGCGCGCTATTTCAACCCATTCCTTTTATGATATAAAGACCAATGATACCAAAAAAAGTGTTCTGGTAGCTTTTTTTCAGCAATATGTCAAATTCGATTTTCACAAAAAAGGGGAAGGTTCCCCCCTGGGGGTGAAATTTTTTTTTCTTTCAAACCATGGCTTTATACACCTTCCTGAATTCGTCTTGAAGAGTACATTAAGGATCAAAAAACGATTTTAAAATATTTTGATCATAGCAAGAGCTATTCTCAAAAAACTAACAATTTTGGCCATTTTAGCAAAATCAGGTGATTTTGACGGTTATTTGAGGATAACTTTTTCTGGGATCAATATTTTTAAAAAACTTTTTTTGATTCTTAATGTACTCTTCAAGACGAATTCAGGAAGGTGTATAAAGCCATGGTTTGAAAGAAAAAAAAATTTCACCCCCAAGGGGGAACCTTCCCCTTTTTTATGAAATTCGAATTTGACATATTGCTGAAAAAATAGTCTGAGAACACTTTTAAAGGTATCAATAGTCTTATATTTATGAATAGAATGGGTTAAAATAGCGCGCCAAAAAATTTTGCATCTTGAGTCGGCCTACTGTGCACGCATCTACTTCAAGTGCTCCGTTCTGTTTAGGGGTATTTGAGGCCCTAATTAAATAGTAATAACTCTTTGCCCTAAAACATTTATGTACTTTAACACAGGAAGGGAGGGCACATTGGACAGCAAACTTAGATTGGAGCGGTACCCAAAGTTTTATAAACACGTTTTCTCATTCGTTTTCTTAAATCTGAAATAAGTTGTACAAACCATGAATTGATCAATCTTTTCCGCCAATAATTATAATCTCCAGAATGGGAAATTGTTTATCATTAATAAGGATCAAATCAACAACAATTTCTCGTCTGGTGATTATTGATTAAGACTTGATTATAGATTTTCTACACTTAAAATATTGAACTTGTTTTGAAAATACGTACGGCTTTCGGGCAACGATTATAGAATTGCTACGTTTTCTAAATTGGACCTTACTATTACAGGAATCATCATCCAAAGTTTAAAATCGATAGGACAACTCTAACATGTTCTAACACACAAATATCACATGATTTAAAAAGATTAACATATGTCTCAATCATTGGACATTCTGATTGTTTTTTTCTTCTCTTTTATTTATTTTCTTCGACACTAGAATTAAAAACAGATCCGTTCAAAAAGATCCCAAGGATTGCGATATATATTTCGAAAAAAATAGCAAAACAAGACATACGAAGATAAATATATATTTTCAAGAATGAGTAGCAGTCTATTTATTATCATTGGTCTTTGGCAATAGTTTAAGCAGGTTTTGAAGAAAAAAAAGAACATTTTGAAGCATTAATTAAGGGTTGGATTAATTTATCTTCCATCAATGTATCATTACAATTCAATTCGTCTTCAGAATACATATCACTGAACATGCTAACACCGTGGCAAAAATATACCGCCTGCGGCTGTTAGGCCTAGAAACGGCGAGTTTTTAAAACAATTTGTATCTCTTATTTCCTTCAAGTTTTCTTTGAGCAAAAAAAAAACGAAAGTCTTATTCATATCTTTTTTAAAAAAAACATACAAATTATAAATTTATACTGTAAATTAACAGCCAGAAAAAAATAATTTAGAATGTTCATCAATTCATTGTGTCATCCATGCTTTCAAGGCTTCTAACCGAAGAAACATACCTAAAATTTAAAAAATAATATTAAAAATTGGTTCAAAATCATTTCTTTCAAATATAATTTTAGTTGTGATTCAGTTACACAAAATAACAGCAGATTAAAAGGCTATAAAAATCAGAAATTGAACTGTCATACTTTGATATAAGATAGCTATAGAAACCACCAAAAGACATAACCGGTTGGTATTCAATTCCGTTAATAATATTGACAGTGTAAATAATCTTTAATCACCCAGAGAACTTAATGGACTATTGAATATAAACATTATGAATGTAAAAGTTTGGACACTGCAAGTGTGAACCAATAAATCATGAATTAATAAAAGTATCTAATGTTTATTAGCCAACGAATGATAAAATGAAGCACATAACTTGTTGATTTTATTCTATTTTGTGTATAACAACAAACGGAATTGATTCCACAGCTGTAGCTTGACCCTCAGATATAGAAACAAAAAGTATCGTGGTGACTCTATAATTTACATTTTCCGCTGGTCAAAATAATAACAAATTGATCTTAATTGTATGTATTTTAAAGGCACATACTTGTATTAAAATATAATTAAAATATGATACTTAATAAAACGATGTCTAACTTAAATTAAAAGCTCTATAACCACTGGACCGATTTAGTAATGCTTTTTAAAGCAACCACTTTGTAAAAAAGGCATTAAATAAAAGAAGAAATAAAAGTTTATTAAAATATAATAAGTTTTTAGAATAGATTTCTAAGGATAAAATCATTCTCGATTTTTTAAACAATATTTTTCTGTACTATTGACGTGTAGTAATAGCAAGAACAAACAGCTAAATATTCTTATAAAGTGTATTAATTCAATACAAGGTTAACATACAATAATAACATTAATATTAAGACAACTGTTCACTTTTATGTTCGTGTCGTGTTGCAGAGCAATGTCTTGCTCCGAAACCGTTGACACAAGAACTAAAAGCTAATATACAAAATACATACATTGCTCTCAAGTCAGGAAGAAAGGGACTATACATCACATTTCTCCCTGGCTTTAACAGGAACATGGATTTCAAAACTGTAATATTTCAGATTGAATATAACAATATGTTTATTACATGTTAATTATCATATATATTATAAGTAGCATTGAATGCTTATTAAATAGATAATAATTGATCTGGTATGACACCTGCCATAATTTTTTATTTTTTTTATTTTATTTCCAGATCTTTAAACATTTCATATACATTTTTTTTTCTTTTTGTTTTGGTTCCTTAGAACTCTTTTATGTTTTTTATATGTTCCTTTTTTTTTATGTGTTTTTTTTTTTTTTTTTTTTTTATTTTTTTAAAAAAACATTGATTAACATATAATCATTGAAAAATGCATTGATTAACATATAATGCATTGATTAACACATAAACATTGGAAATGCATTGATTAACATAGTTATTATAAATGCATGATAAATAAAAACACTGATTAACATATAACCATCAGAATGCATTGATTTAAAAACATGTCATTAGAGATGCATTGTTATAAAAGCATTAATATTAAACCTTTCGAGACTACTACTGCCTCAACAAATACTTAAACATTAATACATAAAAATAAAATAAAATATGAATTAATACACAGTAAAACTATAATTATTCTTGATCATAATATTCATTCTTTTGCCAGATTTTTCTTGATAATAGTAGTATCATTCATATCCATCAATCCATCATTATCCATCAATCCATCAACATCTCACAAATGATATAACCATACCAACCATAGTAGTATCATTCATATCCATCAATCCATCATTATCCATCAATCCATCAACATCTCACAAATGACATAACCATACCAATGCTACAACACCACAGACGATATAACTATACCAGTTGACCCTAGCTTAGTTATAAACTTAGTTATAAACTGGTTTCCACTTAGCAACTGTGATTTTCTCAAACAACACAACAGCCATTCACCTCCACCACAAGAAGCCTCCAATCTCTTCAAAAAATTGGGATCAAATCCTTTCTAGCATCGACTCTAACTACTTCCCAAAATTCACCCTTTCCTGATTCAAAATACGTTGCTGATCCTGCAGGTTAGCCAACCGAGCATCTAACTCAACCATTCTAGTAACCAAACCTGCCAAATGTTTGAGGTCTCAGATCAAAAATCAGAACTGCTGTTCACATTTATCATCCAGGAGATTATATCTATTGCATAGTCAGGCATGACTTAAGCCTAATAATGACAACCACAATAACTGCTATTAACATCTCTGTTGGATTCCCAAAAATCGACATGTCATTCAAAATACAGAAACTGCCAATGATTTTCGTTATAACAATGATGCTACTGTCGACACTCCAACCAATGATAACGTTGAAAACAATGAACAGAAACAACAAACACAGAGAAAACTGCAGCCGAACAAAAGCAACCAAAACCTTCGCCATAGATTGATTCGAAATCTGATCCATTTTGTTTTTCAATACTAACTATCAACAAACACACCAGCTATTGACAAGTAAGATATCCAACCTGGCAGTCAAATCTACAACAGCCACATCAACTTTAAGCCCCGCCTTCTTTAGAACAGCTAAAATTTCACTAACCAGCATTATACTTTGACTGCCCACTGTATTAACAACTTACAAATATCCGTTTTATCAGTCATAAATATATTTAAGATACAATGCATGCTATTTTAAAATTCTGCACAACTTCACAATAGCTTCTAGCCCATGGTGTATATCTCTGTATATCATTATCTATCAACTAAATACTTCTCATTTTGACAACTGTAAATACATCTCTTTGTAGCTACCTGACTCACTGTGCATTTATTTGCATCATCCTGACACACTGTGCATTTATTTGCATCATCCTGACACACTGTGCACATCTGTTCAAAATAAATATCAACATAATTCGTTTAACTCTTTGTATTTACCTGACTCACTGTGCATTTATTTACGTTAATCTGGCACACTGTGCACATCTGTTCAAAATGTTACAATATCAACATATCTCATTTAACTCAATGTTTTTTCATTATCCTTGACATACGAATCCTCAATTTTCAAATTAAGCTTCAAAACTACTCTCCGACGTCTTATTATCCACAACTGTTGCTTAAATGCTTAAATTTAACACCTCCAAGTCTTCAAAACTTTTCAACAGTTATTATAAATCTAGCAATCTATAAATCTAAATTACTTTTCTTCTCCTTGGCAACAGTTGGACTGTTGATTGGAGTACTTATAACAGGTTGAGAAAGGGTTGCAACAACAGTATCAACAGATTGACTTGCTTCAGTAGGATTATGATTATCACTATCACCAGTACCAACAGATTGACTTGCTTCAGTAGGATTATGATCATCACTATCACCAGTACTATCATTAGTTGCATATGATTTGCCACTACTGGTTGATTTAAGACTCTTCTTGCCAAGATCAGTAATAGAGATATCATATTCAAGCTCAAAGATAGCTTCATCAATCATTGTTTGCAAGATATCATATTCGAACTCAAAGATAGCTTCATCAATCATTGTTTGCAAGTATTTAATCTGTAACATCATCAGCTCTAGTACATCATGAGGAAACATATTTTGTTGCACAATAGACAGAATATTGGTAAATCCATAAACAGCAGCTCCATACATTCCAAATATGTTGTCAATCCAGCACAGGCTTCCTTTGAAGTTTTGTGCAAGCACTCAGTTGTTAGTTTCAGGTACTTTTCATGATCACTAAATCTCCTTATAGTTGCCAGAGAATACAGGAACCTTGAACTTGATATCTACCTTCCTGATGATACTCCAAGCTTCTTGACCGCATTATTGAGAACAGTTTTAGCATCCTGTTTAGCTTCCTGTTTAGCTTCCTGTTTAGCATTCTGAACTTCAACAGACTTCACATCTAATCTATAAACAGATTCTCCAGCAGCAATAGCATGTTTCACAATATTACAGACCCAATCACTAAACAATCCTGTTTAGCTTCCTGTTTAGCTTCCTGTTTAGCATTCTGAACTTCAACAGACTTCACATCTAATCTATAAACAGATTCTCCAGCAGCAATTCAACATATAATCGGTCAGAGCAAAGTGTATCATGTGCCTCCACTCTCTCTCCACCAACATTTAATTCAACATATAATCGGTCAGATCAAAGTGTATCATGTACCAGCCTCCACTCTCAAATAATATCAATGTCAACACAAAACAATGGCCAAATTCAAAACTAAATTTCAGTCACCACCAACTACTTCTCTTGCGGCCGATCTAAAACAAAATACAATCATTTTAGATGCCAAAACTTATTTAATACATATTTTATTTTCACTCAACAAAATAAAATAATTTCTTTAACATGTATTAGTATATATATAACATTAATCAAATGTATATCAATATTGAACATCATTAAAATCTTAACAAACTAAAACTCACCAACAGGTAATACTGTATCTCAACCACCACAACTACTCCTCTTTTCGACCAATCTAAAACATAATACAATTATTTTAGATGCCATACTTAAATGTTATCACTTAACAAATAAAATTTCAACATGTCTTCTTAAAAATGTATTAAGAAATATAATATTAATCAAATGTTTGTCAATAATCGAGCAACATAAAAATAATTCTTAATACAATATATTAGTCTAATACAGTAAAAAATTTACCTAATTATTCAATGAAATATCTGAATAATAACTTATATCATCCACAACTATTTTTATGTATTAGAATCTTGAAAGTTGAAGCACAACTAACTATTTTTCTCTATACCTGAGAGCACTTTCTTGCGCAGCTCAACTTTTGCGCATACAACGCCCAACTCCTGCTCATCATTGCTGCTACCTCTCTGCACCACCCCACCTTGCGCATACCAACTTCGAGAGACAGTGCAAACTTTCCTTGCCAAATTATTGCCCACCCCCCTTCTCCATGAAGAGAGACAGCTCCACTCAAATATCTAATGCATTATAACAATTTTGCTTCATGAAATTCTAAGCTTCATAAATAATTTTGCTGAATCAACATCACTAAATCGCAATATATACTATTCTATATCGAGTGTCCTTAATAAAATTTAAGCTTAAACAAAAACTTAACACATCCATTATAATTCCAAGTTTTAGTAGATTTCAATCCACCCCTCAATATTTTCCATTTTATTCTGATCCACCAAAACTTTCGCAATACGTTCATTATATTCCAAGTTTTTAAATAGATTGAAATCCGCCCACATCTATTCACGTTAATTTGATTCATCCAAAATTGAGCAACACATAATGTTTCAATTTCAAGTTTGAGTGCAATTTGATTCACCACCCTGTGTTATTTATATAATTCTTCTCCTATAATTAGGTTTGGTCCGCCCATCCATACGACCATTTTGATTCACCACCCTGTGTTATTGATATATTTGTTTTTTTCTATAATTAGATTCGGTCCGCCCATCCATACTTTACATCTATCTACTTTTTGTATTTCGAACTTTTCATGGTGATTTCTGCAGCAGGTAGGTACAATTTAAAAAACGTAGCAACACTATAATCATTTCTATGACGTCCGTACTTCCATTTGTAAACATGTTGATTTGACCACAAATTTCTATATGATCAAATTATCCGATTGTATACTAATTCCGGGAACAACAAAATTCAACATTATAATCGAAGCAGTTAAAATATCTAATTATCCAATAATTTTATATGATCTAATTATCCGATTGATTTGATGTATATTGATTCCTGGGACAACAAAGTACAATACTTTATGATTACAGTGTCAAGCATCCAATCACCCTTCAGACAACCAACACTCTGAGATGCACAACCTTTTTCAAGAAAACATTTCCCCACTCTAACTTTAACGTCACACATCTCACATAGTAGCAGTAGGAACCATTTTTAACTTTGTTAGTTATGACTCAGTGTCAGACCAAGATTCAAACCTATCACCTACCCAACAACAAGTAGATGTGCTACGTGTTAAGCGGTTTATAAGCGAAGCCACTCTATAAGCAAGTTCATAAAATGTAAGTAAAACATCAATCTGTTTCAATCAGTTCTTTTTTAACACATTTACTTACAATTTTACATCGACTCTTATGCACTTATTTTTTCAGTTTTGACACTATACAAGTGTTGATGTTCGTTTGTCCTACCATTCAATACTTCGCTTTTATTAATGTTGTCTTCCTTGTTTATTACAAACAAATTTGCTTACAATTTTTGCATTGAATCTTATATGTATATTCTGATTATTTAATTTTGACACTATACAAGTGTTGATGTCCGTTTGTCCTGCCATTCCATTGCTTCGTTTTTACGGATGCTGTCATCTTTGTTTTTATACATCATATCCTCATTACAATAAAAATCATATATCATATAAATCATATATCAACATTTACTATACGAGTGTTAATGCTCCATTTTTATGAATATTAATATCCTTGGTTTATACATCATATTCGAAAACGTTTCAATAGAAGTCATATATAGGTCAAACTAAACTTGCAACATTTAACCACCAAGTCTAAACAACACATTTAGTATTAATCTATATTGCATCACCCATCATTGGATATAGATATACACAATAGACATCTCTTCCCTACACAATCCTATATATACTAGATCTATTGTCAAAACTTGCACAAAGTTTTATTTTCAACAAACATCCATAAATAATATATCCATTGTACACACATCAACAAGTGTTCTCTTCTCTCCATACAAATATTTCCAATAACATTCATTTCCTACTATACAAATATTTCCGATAATTCATTCATATATATATAATATGTCCATTATACATTTCAATTTTGCACACATATCATAATTAATCCACATATGTCCATTGTACAATCCAATTCCACACACATATCTCTCTCTCACTCTCTCTCTCTCTTTCTCTCTCTCTCTCTCTCTCTCTCTCTCTCTCTATCTCACATCATAATCAAATACTGAATAACAATTTTTGCTTCATTAAAAATTTTTTGCTGAGTTATGCATTCCAATCTTAACTCGCCATTTAATTGTTTAAAATAAATCTAGTTAAATCCACAAAAATTCCGCCCATTAATCAAATATCAAATATCACATTCTACTGATCATGATGACAAGTATGTATCAATCCAAATCAACGTAAATTCAAAAACAAAACAAACAAAATTTCTGTTCTATCTGTAATAGAAATTTCGTACTATGAATAATATATCACAGATCAAAGATCACATATCTATCTTCACGCAAGTACAATCGTTATTATTCATAGCACATTTTAACCATATTCAAAATATTTTGTTTCCATTCATATAAGCTTAAGAGTAGCTTTACTCTTATTTATACATAAACCGCAATATAATTGTTTTAAAATTAAATACTTAGAACCATAATAACTGACTCAACTTTTAAAACAATTTACAGCCTTTCATCAAAATTCTAATACTTTTTAAAGTATCTAATTTCAAATTTTTATCCAATTTTCATAAAATCACGATATTAACATTTAATAAAATCAATTTTCTTCCATTAACAATTTTACAAAATTGTATTCCTATTTTCGTTGAAATTAATCCATCTTCCATTTTTTTTTATTCTTATCTCTGTTAGACACCACAATAGTCTGAAACAAAAATAAATATATCCAAATATCCAATTCCAGTGTAACAAAACACAAAAAAAAATAAATGCATATATTTTGATTTTCATAATAACATAATCTCATAAACTCGTATTCAATAGTTAACAAAATGTTATATGTCCAGAATTCAAATAATTACCATAAATCAAATTATTTTTTATCACAAACTTTATAG
Organism: Acartia tonsa; assembly: GCF_053477335.1. Lineage (NCBI taxonomy): Eukaryota > Metazoa > Arthropoda > Copepoda > Calanoida > Acartiidae > Acartia > Acartia tonsa. Next base: position 26,229,218 of record NC_137273.1, on the reverse strand, counting down.
AGTTGCTTCGTTTCTCTTCTTATTATTTAAACAATGTCAGCGCTTTCCAAATTATATGTTATACATTCTAACCTTATGCATGGACACCACAATGGCAGATAAATTAACATTTATCCCACTAATTCGAATAATATCAGAGATCTATATTTATTAGCAATGGATACAACAATGGAAAATAAATTGACATTCATTCCCAAAAAATCGAGTAAGATCAGTAATATACAGGGATATAACAATAGCAGATAAATTTTCGTTCATTCTAGAAAAAGTTGCTCCACAAATAATCTATGATTTGTATGTCAACATAACATCTGCGAGTTTTATTTCCTAAATAGAAATACTTCCAGAAGCACAACTTCTATACATTTTTATAAGCCGTCAAATCTATCAGATACAATACTTATAGATATCTTAATTGCAAAACTACAAAAATCGATCGCCGCCACACCGCCGTCAAATCGCCGTAGGCCGTAGTACATGTATATCCTGTTGATACAATCCAAAACTGTAGAGAAAATCCTTCTTCCCTGCAAATTGTAGAAAGAAATACTCGTTTAATCAATACACGTCTGTCCTGAATAAGCTATAGAAAGAAATACATGTAATCCTTGCTTCCCTGCAAATTGTAGAAAGGAATAAACTGTAGAGAGAATACATTTTTAACAATTTTTAACAATACTCAACTGTCTCCCTGTAGAAACAAACTATAAAAGGATAGAGAGAATACATTTTTAACAATTTTTAACAATACTCAACTGTCTCCCTGTAGAAACAAACTATAAAAGGATAATTTTTTAACAACACATGTCTATCCTTCTCTCCCTGCTGATACATGTCCAGGGCGGCACCTTTTCCCCTTTCATGGTGTCCTCCACCAACATAGTACATGTCCAGGACGGCACATATCTTTCCCTGGACATTATGTTGGTGTCCTCCACCCACATGTTGTCCTGCAATGTCCAGGGCGGCACCTTTTCCCCTTTCATGGTGTCCTCCACCAACATAGTACATGTCCAGGGCGGCACATATCTTTCCCTGGACATTATGTTGGTGTCCTCCACCCACATGTTGTCCTTCACTAGACAGGATGGTGTCGTGGTGTCCTTCAATGGACAGAATGGTGACATGGTGTTCTTAACCATCACATATCTCTCTTTCACCAGGGGTTCGACCTGGTTCACCCTCTCTCCATTCTTTAAGCATAACTGGTCCAGGAATTCGACCTGGTCCAGCATCACATGTCTCTCCTCCTCCAGAGGTTCGACCTGGTCCAGCATCACATGTCTCTCCTCCTCCAGAGGTTCGACCTGGTCCAGCATCACATGTCTCTCCTCCTCCAGAGGTTCGACCTGGTTCACCATCTCCTTGACTGTTACCTGGTCCTCTCCACCTATACACTCTCCCCCCCCTAACCTGTTTGGCAACACCACCAAACTTTCTTGTTCAAGGAAACAAAATTTTTCATTAGCAATTGGAGCTTTGAAATTGTCCATAGAAAGTGTTGGCAACACCACCAAACTTTCTTGTTCAAGGAAACAAAATTTTTCATTAGCAGTTCGAGCTTCGATCTTATCTTCATGATCTTGCATTCCACCAAAAATAGTTCGAGAACCACTAGCAAACAATTTAGGCTTCTCTTCTGATCCTCCAAATCCTCCAGATCCGCCAGCCGTCCTCTGCCACGACATAGAGTTATTTAAACCATTCTGCTGGTTATTCGACCCATTCTGCTGGGTATTCTGCTGGTTATTCGACCCATTCTGCTGGGTATTCGAACCATTCTGCTGGTCATTCAAACTATTCTGCTGGGCAATCTTTTCAAGAATTCGCTGCTGGCCAATCATAAACTCATTCACAACAGTCACATTTTCAGTCTTGATATCATTATCAACACTAGGCTCCACCACCTTATTAAGACGATCTTCCAAATCGTCTATCCGAGTAGCCAGTCCAGTAACCGCAGCAACATTAGTATCAACATTATCCGTCAATTCCTGAACTTTCGCCTCCAGCGGCGCCATTCTTCCAGTAAGATTAACCAGCATATCCCCATTGGAATGAATATCACCCTGCAGCGAGGCCAACAATTGGAGCATATACTCCTCCTTCTCCGCCGGGGACAACTTCTTGTAATAATCAATGTCCACCTTCATGGCGTCCAAAAATTCCTGAACAAAACTAAAGCAAAGAAATAATACAATTAAAAGAAAATCTGAGCCGTAGATTCGTACTACACTACTGCGCCAAAATGACGTGTAGTAATAGCAAGAACAAACAGCTAAATATTCTTATAAAGTGTATTAATTCAATACAAGGTTAACATACAATAATAACATTAATATTAAGACAACTGTTCACTTTTATGTTCGTGTCGTGTTGCAGAGCAATGTCTTGCTCCGAAACCGTTGACACAAGAACTAAAAGCTAATATACAAAATACATACATTGCTCTCAAGTCAGGAAGAAAGGGACTATACATCACACTATGTTATTTTATTCTAAAAATTCATTCAGAACAGAATTTTTTAAACATATATTTTAACAAGGATGACAACATTAATATCTGGAGAGTCTATAAAAGACCTTGGACTGTGAATTAAAATACATTATCTCAATGGTTGAATTAAAAACAATTATATCAATAAAATCTCGCTTAAATGGTTTATTAGAAATAGCAGTGTCAAAACATTTCAACCAATAATCCAATCTACAGAATGGGTAATTTTGTTTCTCGTATTCATTCGAATCCGGTGGACAGGAACCGGTTCTCATCCATACGAAAAAACTAAGTCTAGCATCGTATTATATCCAGCTTTCTACGAATATAAAAATGTACAATCATAGGATTAAAACCAGTTTTTTTATAATTGTACATTCTATATCCGCGGAAAGCCGTTTATAATACGATGAAAGAAATAACTATTATCACCATTGAAAATATGCATTAATCATCTATTGTCTTATCCCTTATCTTTTAATTGAGAACAAGATTGATTTATCTATCATTTATCTATCCCTGAATAACAATATCAAAGAAAATGAAACTTAGAAACTTTTTTTCAGAAAAAAACTCAACCAAACAAATGGCATATTTGTAAAACAAGGGTGAGGCACCTGCATAAATTTGATTTGTTTTCCAGTAGTGCTTCGAAACCTATTGATATCCGCCGAATTAGTTCCGGTACTGAAAAATTATGTATAGCATTGTATTACAGATGATTTCCTCAAATATTAGAATACGTCGAATTAGTTCCGGTACTGAAAAATTATGTATATTATTGTATCACAGATGATTTTCTCAAATATTAGAATACGTCCCCTCAGGGCTAACAAAACTTGTTTTAAACTTCTAACTTTTCATTTTAATATTCGCGGAAAGCCCTATAAATAACAATCATGCGATAAATAACAATTAATGTATAAAAAAGTTAAATATTTTCTACTAGCAGAAAAATTGGTTAACACATAGTTTTCTTTCAGTTAACATATCTCTACTGTCATTGATTTAAATATTTAATTGTCAATTGAAAGTTGCCAAACGGACTAAAAGTAAAGGAGATATGTCAAGAAAAATTATAATGTCTCAAACTTTTAGCTGCTTAAAATAAAAATTAAAACTGGAATTCAAAATACAATTTTACAATCAAATGCAGAAGAAAAACACTTTATTTTGTTTCAACTATAATCCTATTAGACAAATCACAATGTTGTCCGTTCGTCTGTCTAACTGTCTAATTGCTAAAACTAAAGATCTTAGTTGTTTCTGCTTTTGTACTATTTAAAATCGCGCACATTTTCGGTCTACTTGGTCTATTTTATAATTTCTACTTACTACATGAGGAGGGGGAGTGGCGTATTCAAATTTTGAAGAAGGGGGCGTAACCTAGATTTGAAAGGGCTGTCTCCTAGCTGTTACAAATCTAACGTGGTGCGAATTTGTGTCAGGACTTTTCGATAGGGGGCGTAGACCTGCGCCAGTAAGGGGGTTATTACCCCCCCCCCCCTCAAAACACTGTAACAAAATATTGAAACTTCTTTTAAAGGGTTATTTTGGATGGTTTTAGGCCAAGTTTTAGAGTATTGGTAAACATTGAATGTCAAAAGTTAAATACATGTTTATTAAACTAAATCAAATTATCAGCAAGTTATTGTTTGATCGATTAATATTCCATTATACGCCCTTAGTAATGGCCATATAAAGTGTGAATGCATTTCCGCATTCTGCAAAATTACAAAATAGCCAATATTGTTTGAGGGGCAGTGTTTTTGCTAAACAAAGGGAAATTGATAGTATAGATTGTTCTGTTGTAAAAATATGCTGTTCTGAAAATTTCATGAATATATTCATGTGCGGAAGTTAATGACCACCATCATTCAATCAATATTTAAAATGTGCAAAGAAATTTTATGGTGTTTAAAATTTCGCGCCAAAAAATTGTCGATTTAGGAAGAATATCTGTCCTAGATAGACATAGTTTAAACTTAAGGGACCTTATGTGATAAGGCAATTGGCGACATATTGATGTACATCCTCTAATAAATATAATGATATACAAAATTGCCTCCTTCAAAATTTAAAATTACTTATTAAAAAGTTTGAACACTGCTAGTTTGTATCAACCAATCAAGAGTAAGAAGTGGCAATTGTGAATTAAGGTTTTGTTTGATTTTTGCCCAGTATAACTAGAAAAATTTAATACAAAAATTATATATACATATATTTGTGAAAACACCAAGATTTTTAGATATTTTTTGTAAACTCTTATCAAACAACGGTTTGACAATCAGTCAAATCAATTCAAAAGGTTTCATTTTAAAGAATATTAAACAGAAAATTCTTTAGCGCAGCTACTCTATATCTTAGGTGGGTCTCATTGTTTTTGAACCGTCAGGAATCCTCAGTAAAATAACAATTGCGCTGTATATTCAGACATCAATGGATTTATTATTATTTGGATCTTACACCAGATTATCATGTACTCTAATAAAGTGAAACTTGTAGCTAACTAAAAAAAAATTATATCCTACAACCTACCCATTTATTATATTCCTTACTCTTCTACTGGAGGAACGAACTGACCAATATTTCCATGTTATTAACATAAATTGACGCCATTTATTCATCTTTTTCTGTTAAATTTTTTTTATGAAATTAAACAAAAAGTGTATAAAATTTGTTTAAAAACCAATCTTCTTTACTCCTGCACATGTTGTGATTTTTGCCATGAAAATAAACATTTTTATCATTCAAGAAAATTTCAGTGATTTGCAAAAAGACGCTGATAACAGCACTTGGTGGGTTCAGAAAATGAAATTGTAAACAATTATTGTTGGGTTATAGCCCATTCTACCCACCCTTTACTTAAAAAAATTAAGTATTAAAAGTAATGGGGGAGGGTGGTTTATTTGCCTATGCATTACCTAACCCTGCGGGGTTTAAACCTGAGGTGCTAAACAGTTCCCAATATAACCTAACATAATCAGCCAAAAGAAAGAAACCACCTTTGAGTACTATTAATAATTCTTGATTGGTTGGTTCAAACAAGTAGTGTACAATCTTTTTATAAATAAATTTAATTCACAAAACGGTTTAATTTTGTTGAACTTCATTGGACACGTTTATAAATTCATCCTCACATGTCTTATCCCAGATGTAGTCCAATTAATAATAGTTTAGCTACCAAATTGTACTCCGTTCTATACAAAGAAGGACCAACAGACCTGTTATTAAGTAGCTGCGCTGCTAAAAAGGTTAGCGTGGTATGTGGAAGTTAAACAAGTATGACGAATAGATCTCAATTATTTAAAATGACAACCTTAACATTTACCGCCTTTACCGAAAATTTTCGAAAACAACTCTAACCTGGATTTGTCAATCTGGGATTATAGAAGGGACTTTAAGGATTGGGACAATGGGCTAAAATGCTTAAAAAGTGAGTTTTGGCACTTGTCATTTGTACTAATGAATCAAAATTAAATTTTACCCTACAAAGTATTTAAGACTGCGAATGGTAGAACACGTATGACAACTTTTTACACTCTATTTTACAGTTCCTTGTTTCTTTCTTCCTTTTATTATACGCATAACATACTCTACCAAAGCCTTAAAGGCTTGGGACAAAGCAATTAGTAAATGAAATAGAGTAAGAGTATTGCTTCAATTTCTTGAGTGCACAAAAATCCACGTTTAAAAAAAAACTGAAAAATCTACGATTTTGATGAAAATGTTCAGGCATGCATATTATATATCTAAGATGTGCGTTTGTGTAAATTATTTTTTCTACAAAACAGCTATAACTATTTTTATAGTAGCGAAACTGCTGTTTATACAAAATCAGTCCGTCAGTCTGATTAAATCTCCATTATGATTGTGTATCCTGACCATTTTCCCCAGTAAAAAAGCTTTTTGCAGTAAAAGTTGCAAGATTTTTCTCTGTTTCCATGGGACTAAGGGGGAGTAGATCTACCCTTCCTTCCCCAATAATAAATAAGTACTTTAAACTATCCTATCGCCAATAAGATTCTTTACTAAAAAAGTGGGGGTTTGATAATCCGTTTTTGGTAATTTTTGGGAAAAACACACACTTACTACTATACATTTTTTGTAGTTTTAAATTGCAACTTTTTGTATATTTCTACTAAGCAACTTTTTGACAATAAAACATATATGCTCAAACGAAAGGTCTTTTGAACAGGAGTTTTTAAAGAGAAGGCATATGAACAGTAAATGAACCTTACCCTCAAACTTTATCAACACGTTCAGCCATTGGTTACCTTAATTTGAACATATGATGCCAAAAAGTAAAACTCCTTTAACTTTTTTTTCTCTAATACACAATAAGTGCTGATAATAATAAGTGGGAAGGGGGAGTGAAATATTAATTTATCGTCCATTGTCGTATCTCTGTTTTCCTGGCTATTTGATTAATTTGCAATTTGGCAGACACCCCCCCCCCCCCTTTAATATAAAAAGTAAAAAGATTAAAAAGTTATATAGTTTAATTGGTAAGGGGAGATTTATAGAATTGATATTATTCTTTTCATTCAATTATACCCCGAAAATCCATTATCAAAATGTAAGAATCATTATTGCTGCGCTATCCCCAAAAGTCTCCTGTGCATAGTTCAGCTGGTTGGTCTGTGGTGAGTGCACCCAAAAACTTCCGGAATATCCCCCCCCCCCCCCCCCATATCAACTTTTTGACATTTAAGCACATAAACACACATATGAATATAAACATGCATGCCAGGGATAAGACAATGTACGATAAATTGATGTACATCCCCAATGATGATACACAAACGTACCCCCTCTTTAGAATACAATTAGTGGTTGAAATGTTTGAACAATCAACTTAATAATAAACCAATCAAAATTCAATAAAAGTTCCCAAACTTGTAAAGCCAACAAATAAAAAAACATTATTTTAAACTTTGGGGACTAGTGTAATAAACAACCCAATGTCCCTTCCTCCCTGCATACATACACTAACAATCAGGGATGTAGGGATAGGAAACTTGTAAGTAAATCAATTTTCCTCCCGAAATTTGATTTAAAAATTCATCGTGTGGAAGGTTTTAAAAAGAGTGCGTGGGGATGAGCTCCGGCTGATTATAGACTGAGCCAATGCATTCTCCTTTCTCTTATAATTATGTGAATGACTTAGGTATAATTAGGTATTAATATCTTATGTTTTTGTTATGACGCGGTTCATGCAAAGATTGAAACCTATTACCATCCATGGACCCTAAAGTTAAAATAAATATAATAAAAAACGTATCAAATCACTTTTTAGTGTTTTAGTGTGTTTATTTAAAATTATAAACATTTAGTTTTAAAATTAATATTTAATGAGTTGAAGCTTTTCAATAAGTCGTTAATGCATATATTTTAGAATTTTAGGATTTTTGTCATTAAATATATCGATGATAGGTCAACCATAACCTTATTATTTTAATATAGCCATATATTCACAATAATCGTTTGTTTGAGAGTTTAAAAGTAATAATAATTATCATGGGAGGTAAAAGTTTTATAAAATTGTTCTTAGATTAAAATCTTGATTGCGTTGTACAAACTAGCAGTGTTTAAACTTTTCCATAAAACAGTTTTTATCTACAGATATATAATTTGTTTTTTGGTAATTGGGCACTACATCAATTTATCATCCATTGTCTTATCCTCAGAGAAATAGTATAATATTGTATTATAAGAAAATAAAAACATTTTCCCTCTCCCAACTTTCAATGGAGGGTGAAATTTGTATTGAAATGTCTACGACATTTTTACAAAGAATATCATTATGATTTTTTAAAGAATATTATATTCGCGACCTACATTTTCTTTTTTTTCAATATTGGAATGCAAGAAATATAGCCTAAAACCACCATAGGACATATTTGAAGCTTGAAAACTCAATCGAAGGAAAACTTTGCTTCTAACTTTTTAACAATCAAATACATTGAATATTATATAGTATGTTAATTAATTTTGTATTCTTTACAGTAATTTAGGCAATAAAAACTCACAACCCATAATTTAAATCAAAAATAAATTGAAAAGGGGGTGGGGGTAATTTATCTTCCCATCACTTGCAGGGGAGTCCTAACCAATTAGGGCAACCTAGTATCCTAAATAACCTAACCTAAACTGGCCTAAAAAGTTAAACAAACAAACGAAAGAGTCTATATTGTAAAATTAAAAAGGAAGCCGTAATCCAAAATAGCGATCCTAACTTGTATCAAATGAAAAATACCATATTTTTCATTTCTTTTTTTCCATTGAAATTGCTTACAAATTTCTTAGTACCAGAGTGACAAGGAGAAAATAAGTGTGAAATTAAGAACTCTGAACAAAATATGTTTTAATATATTTTTTTTCGGCGGCTAAAAAGACTTAAATTAGATCAAAAACTAAAAAAGACATCTTTTAAATACAAACACTTAAAAATCATATATGTATAATTTGTATATATACAGAAATATTAAGGGTTGAATTTTAATTATTGGTTGAAAAACTTTGCCACTGGTAATGTGATTCCAATGATGTATCAATTTTACTTAAACCCGCAAGTTTTTAAACTTTGGGGTAAGTATAGTTTAAAGTCCAATGCCCTCCCCCTTCCTGATATAAATATCACAGGTGGATTCTTTAAAAAAATTTGCCCCACTAATCGCTTAGTAAGGCAAAATTGTTTTCGTTAAAAATCCACCAAAATCACATTAAAATCTACAAAAATTAAACAAAATCATAGAAGGGTTATGAACATAAGATTTTATTTAATTTTTGATGATTATTTATGTGATTTTGGAGGATTTTTTACGAAAACAATTTTGTCCCACTAAGCGATTAGTGGGGCAATTTTTTTAAAGAATCCACCTCAGTACAGTAATCATATGAGAATGTTTCTTATATAATTATTTTCATAGCTTATAAAAACATTCATATAAAATCAGGAAGGTGGGATTAGACTGTAAATTAAATGGGTACCCAAAGTTTAATAGACACGTTCTCTTATTCTTTGGTTCAAACTAGCAGTATCTCAACTTTCCAGCAAAAAATTTAATCTACAGAAGAAGTAAATTTGTTTATCATCAATAGGGATGTGCAACAATATATAATCAATTGACTTATACTTTAAAGATCCATGTATAATATACTAATAAGTACATAACTGTACGTCTAGCTCATAGCATATCCTATAATGTAAAGAAGTAAGTTTTTTTTTGACTGAAGTTTAATAACTACACTAATTATCCGATTGAGTTCTCCATTTCAAGGAAGCTTCACATAGGTCCCAGAATGGAATTAGGCTTTTATATTGGGTATTTTTGGCTATTTTTTCCATCTTCGAATATATGCTAAGGGCGAAGCTACTATTGTGTTTAAAATCCATAGATGAACAATAAAGCTATCTAATGTTTTGTTCAAAGAAAAGTATTTAGCTAAATTTTAAGAAAAATACAGAAACGTGCTCATTAATAAAAAGAACGATGCAAAATTTAGATTTTTTAAATAAACATTAATTAATATTAAATGTATACTTTTTATGTAATAATCTTATGATTAATTACAGTTTAAATGTAGGTTGTTTATATTGCTTAATTTCTGCTTATATAAAATAAATATGATGTCACAGTGTATGTCTGAATTTTTGTACTATAAAGTACTCCATGTTCTTAATTCATTTTTTTAGTAGAAATGTCATATAACAATTTAATGAAACTTAGCCTCCTAAATAATATATGCTGATAAATAAATTGAAAATATAAATCTATGATTTTATTTAAAAAATGGAACTACAGTGATAGAGACTGTGAATTATACTGGTACCCAAAGTTTTTATAAACAAGTTATCTCATCATAATTGCCCTAAAATATTTGGGTACTTTTTACAAGTCTTGATTTGTTACTACAAACCAGCAGTGTCCAAACTTTTGAGCAACTCATTATAATTCTAAAAAGACAAACAATTTGTTTTTCATTCGACAATAACTCTTACTCTAAAGATTTTAAACAATTTTTCAATTTATCTTGTAAACAAGGATGAAACCATCATTAAAGCGTAGTTAAATAAACCATATATCAATTGAGTGTCATTAAATGAAGAAACTTAACATAAAGTTGATACAAATTAGCAAAATACAGAATATTTGATAATGACATACTTACATTTTTAAGAGTTGGTTCGCACTCAACAAAGTGATCATTATTTAAATTTTAAAATTTAAAATCATGATGTTTTTTAACAACTTTTTTGGACACTTTTTGATACCATCTTACAAGATATGCAAATATGCGTTAAGACAACATATCATTAAGGGCTTAAAAAAGCAGGGATACGGAAATTGTAATACAAATTTTTATCAGATTTGTTTTCAAAAACTGTTTAATTTATATTACTTCTGTTTTGAAAGTAAACTTCTTAAATTTTACCTATGAGTTATAATAAAGTCTTAAATCCTATTATATAAATTAATAAGTTTTTTGTCTGAAGCTTTAGATTTTAAAAACTACTGAACTTATTGCATTCTACTTTTAAGAGAAGCCTTATACAGGTCCTGGGATGTTCATTGACAATTTTTTGAGATTTAAGCCATAGGATGGTTTTGGGCTATTTTTTGCCGTATACACTTTTAAATATAGAGCCCCTAAATGCTAGAGTCGCAGCCGCAAGTTACATATAATCCATTTAAAAAACGAAAACCGAGACTTTAAAAAGTCATCAAAATCTTTTTGAATCTTTTATAAAATCTTTGTCTTCCATATTAAGAAATGTTTTTTAGGATTATATACCCAATCCATGAAAAATAAATTCAGGAAGACGTAAGAAAACGTGGGGGCGGAAAGGGGCAACTAGTCAAACCCCGCACCCTTCCCTCATCCAAAAATTAAGAAAGATGAGACAAATTCCTCAAAAATATATAAACAAGGAAGTTTAATTCCAAAGTTAGAAGATTTTGTATTTAATTTAACTGTACTTTCCTCCCAACTCATCATAAGTTGATTGAGCTCTCTGGTCGAAATTTCATTCCTTAATCGTCATGGCGCACTGGGCAGGGTGTTGGCCTGGTAATCTAAGGGTTCCCAGTTCAAGTGCAAAATTAACTCTGATGAATTGAGCCATACTAATGAGCCATAAAAGGGCGAAACACTGTGTCTATGGATATAAAATAAAGCAGTAAGATTGTTTTTCAAGAAGCGCACGATTTCGATTCTTACTAAACCAATTTATTCAAGTTTTCAAGGGAGAGAACTTAGGACTGTAAATCATACTGGTACCAAAAGTTTATAAACACGTTCTTTAAAACATTGGCTAAAATCTTTTGTGACTTAAATTAAATTTTGATTGAGATATAAAAAATAGCAGTGTCATAATTTTTCTACCAATATTTTTAGTCTACGGGAAGGCTAATTTATTATCCGCTGTTATACCTTAAGATCTGTATACAACTAGCAGAAGAACAAAGATACACTAACAAATCATAGAATAGCTTCGCTACAAAAAAAAATGATAAGCACTTTAAAAGATCCAAAACGCATTTATGCATTAACCCCGCTCAAGTTTATTCTAAAATTTCTATTAAACTTGAAATGGAACAAAAAATAACCATCCTTACTATTACAACAATTTGACATAATATAAAACGTTGAATCACTCATTCTATACATTTTGTTTTTATTGCTTAAAAAACTTTATTTTTCAAAGAGGGTTTAAATTAATTTTCATAAAAATTAAATTGTTAATTTTTTTTACATGGGCATATGTATTAAATGCGTTTAATTCCTACCTTCAGATGTTTAAAACAATTATGTTTTTTTAAATTTACATTTGACTTTAAAAAAAGAGGCTCTTCTTCTTTAATGATTAGCGTGTCCGTATGTCTGATGATTTCAATTGATTTCAAAATAATATTCTTAAGATGATTAGGAATACATCCTAAAGTATAAAGCAATAAAGAATAAATTGATATACCCACAATTATGATAAACAAAATATCATATTCCATTAAAAAGATTTAACTTATCGGTGGAAAAGTTTGAACATTAATACTTTATGCAGACCAATCGTAAATCAACTTAGACATCCAACAACAACACAAAAGTTTTTAAACCAACGAATGGCAGAACAGACAAATCATTTTTTGGTTCAGTGTGGCGTTGAACGCCTCCAGCCTACCAATTTTTTCTATCCCTTTTTCTGTTAACGGTTAAACGGCATATTTTAGTTCAGTACATTAAAACTTAGATTTTGAACACAAAGATAACATGATCCAAATTTGTTAAATTAACTCCATATAAACCTATCCCTTTCCATGTGCAGCAAAAGTCAGAAAAATATTTTGGCCTCCCTGACATTAATGTCTTATGCGCAAACCTACAAGTTCATCTTGCATGATGTTCATTTAAACTAACAGATTTACCACACGCTAGTGTTGAGTTCGAGTCTTGCTGCGTTATAATAGAGACATTTTAAATACTGTTAATAACTTCACCGTATATTGGAATATAATATTTCTAACCCCATATTTCAAGGAATCAATATCTAATGCTTGACCCCAAAAAATGTATTTTTTAGCATTTGGAGCCCATATTTGTTAATGAATCATTAAATGACGCATATGTACTGGTTCTCTATACATTTCCACATCATAATATATAAAAATATTTTTTTATACTTATATCAATTAACAGCAGAGATTTTTCAAGCCAAAGATTATGATTTCAGGACAAATGTCCTGCATTCAAAGAGTTTATTGAATAGTTGGTATTAGTACGTGTTATCCTGTATGGTTAAAACTGGCATAATGTGTATCTAAGTATAGTTAAAATGTTGGCAAATTAACAACAACGTTTGTATGGAAGCTGTACCTTTAAAAGATTAAGTTTCGAAAAAAAGACTTTTTGCTCATCTTGCAAAAATACTTGAGCAATGCAAATGCATTTTTAAAACTAAGTACATCACTATAACGTAACAGTGTAGTAACATGTTAGCTTAGCTTAATATCATACTGTTGTACTAATATGACAAATATCTAAAGAACCAGCCTCTTATTAACCCTACACCATAAAGGCTAAGTTTTGACTTTTATGAAGCTTTGATTCCACAGATTTTCTGTTAAGAACTTGCAAAAAATTAAGAAGCAAAATGCGGGGAAAGAAATAAAAATTCTGAAAAATCTTGTTTTAATCAAAATTATGTGCTGATATCAGTGACGTGCACATAAATTCACGACAGGAATGTGCAACCTTGAAGTGTGTTGACACCCCCCTTTAGCACGTTATAATTGAAAATACATATTATAAGAATAGCATTACTTGAATTCTTGATATTGGAAAAAAAAATTTCAAATCCTTGTACCCCCCCAATTATATCAATAATAAGATTAAAATCATTTGTTAAAAATTTGGATATTGTTACTTTGTACGATCCAATCATGACCCAAATTTACATATTAAGATTTCATTTACATGTCTGTGTTCCATAGCGGTTTTCTTAATTAAATTTTTTTCAAACCCTTTTTCTCACCCTTTAGAAGTGGTTAAAAATAATAAGAATTTTTTTTAGATTAGAAAATATGCATATATGTACAACTCTATAAATGTAAAAGCTGCAAAATAAAAACCCTTTTAGTTGAAAAATATGATGATTTTTGTATTCTTTTTGATTACTTTCATAAAAATCTTTGATATAAGCAAAACATCTCTATATTTAATTCTTTAAATATGTAAGTATGTACCTGCTAAGAATCATGTATTCAAGTTATTTTGGGATAGGTTAATACAGAATTGTATTCATATTTATAAACAATTTTGAATATTTGATGCACTGATACTCTATATCTATTAATTTTCATTAGTCTCGCCTATAAAACTTCGTATTTATCGATGTTGTTATCCTTGTTTATGAATTACTTTTAACATAGGTATATAACAATATAGGTCTGTCAATGTGTTAAAAAATGACTGAAAAGTAGCAGATTTTGAAAATTTTAGGGTATAAATTGCTTTTAATTGAAAAAGTTTTCTTATAAATAATATTATATCATATTGATTTAGTGTTTCATAATAATATCTACTAAAAATAACTTTTATGTTTTTAAATGATATACTTTTGTAAATAGTTGCTCTTGTTTCAATAATCCTATACAATGGACAATTAGAAATTTTAATTGAACAAGGAATTAAAGACATAAGTATAACAATGATAACAAAAATGCATATGTAATGTAGCTTAAAAGTATTTAATAAAGATTAAATAGTGCTTTAAAGACTTATTAGCGGTTGCGCCCTAGCATATAGATGCAAAAAAAGCCTCAAACCAACCTAAAGCTAAAATCTAGATATAAAATGGCCTTAAACTATATCACTTACTTATGTGAAGCTTCAATGAAAGTTAATTAAGTTATTAATCTCATGCTTCAGACAAGATAAAACCTTACTACTGTATGAAATAGGACAACCACAACCATTTTTTGCCATTGACTTAAAATTATTGTTTGTTGGTTTCAAAAGTTTCAAAACTAGTAGTGCTCAATCTTTTTTAACCAAAGAGTCTAAGCCACAGAAGATATAATTTTGTTTGCCATCATTGGGGATGTAAATAAATTTATCAACCATTGTCTTATTCCTTATTATCTTTACAAACTATTAAGATATCAATCTTTTATGTTACTTTTACTGAAAATGTGAACAAAATTGTATGATATCTTTGCTGCTTTAATAGTATTTGTAAAAAATAATTGTTTTTATTTTGAATCAAATCAGGCTAAAAAATCATAACTAAGTTCATTTTCCCAGTAAATTGGCATTTTTTTAATGTGAAGCTTTTCTACAGTCATGTTCTATCAGTTTCTTACGGATATCTATAGTCTTTAACTTAGGAATGTTAGAATTGTCTAAAAGATTTCGAACCATGTTGGGAGATTACTGTAACAATTTGGCACAATTTGGAAAGGATAGCAACTCTATAAACAGTAAACAAAGTTTTAGTAATTCTACCCTATAACTCACTTTGTTCGTCTGTAGGGTACATTACGCGTTAGTAAATAAATATTTTCTTGGCCGCCATTTAATATTGATGTCTCAAAGAATTTAAAATAAAATGACCCATCAGCATCTACGCTATAACTGACTTCGAAAGTGATATTTTTTTTAAATACTAGCGGTAGCACCCTTAGCATCTAGGAGCTCTATATTCCATGAGGTAGGGAAAGAAATGAAATAGCCAAAAATCTTCATAGAAACTATACGAACTTTCCAAAAATTGGTTCATTAGTTTTTGAGATCTTAAGCTAAGTGCAAAATCGCTTAACATTTTATATAACATTAATTAAGAGGGTCCAAAATTCAACAAACACAAAAATGATTTGATTTTCAAATGGTAAAAGCACACGTAAAAAATCGGGAGAAAAATATCAGCGAATGCAAATATTTAACATTTTTTTTGTAGAAAAGAAGGAATGTATTACATTAGTTTTCTTCAGTTTTAAGTATTAAGATGTGTGTCCGTCTGTGTGTCTTTTAAAATCTCTATAGTATCAATATTAATAGTTTGAATGTTGCTAAAATTTGTAGAATTACATTTTTGAATTTTAAAATTAGTTTAAAAAATTAAGAATACAAATTTAAAAATTAGTTTAAATTATTTTTTGACTTTGTTCGTATGTATATATGCATGTTTTAGACTTCTAATAAGAAACAGGTCATAGACATGATATTATGAATATTTACATAGATTTCCAATATGCCAAGGGAAAATATTTCGATTTATATTAAAGGAACAAGACAATGGTTATACACCCCCATTGGCGATAAACATAATTAGACTTTCTTTAGACTTAAATTACTTGTGGAAAAATTTACGATTACTCTATATTTTAATTTCTGATAAGATAATTTTTTGTCTTAGTCAAAAGGAAAATTTATTTGCATATTATTAATAGTTATCTCATAGAAACTTTACCTGAAACAAGGATGACAACATTTGAACACAGACAAAAATCAGAAAGTAGGACAAGCATCACTAAGTATAAACGAGATACAAGGGTTAATTATTTAACATTATGTTCACAAAAAATGCTTTAAACGATGAAAATAAACGTTGTCAAGGAAAGTTTAAAACCAATAGGATGTTTCTAACATGTCTATATTTTTTAAGTTCTTCTTTGGAACATTTTTCAAAAACACATTGGGAGATTTTTTACAAATTGAAAATTTAAAATTGTACAAAATAGTAAATTAATTTGTGTCTAAATATTGATAGAATATGTAAATTTTCGGCCAACAAAACCTCAAAATTCAATTTTTACCGTTGCTGCGTTTCAACAAGCAAAAAAAACATTCAATTGGAGCTTTAAAAATATAACATTTTAAATTCCCAACTATTAAGAAAATAGGTTAATTTAGGTTAGGTTAGGTTAAAAAGAGAAGTTAGTACCTGCAGGCATAGGGCCGTGGATGCTATTTAAATTTTAGCGCATGTAATAAAAAATATGCAATGTGCAAAAAAGTTTGCACACCTCATCTGGTCTGAGAAAGCTTGAATTAATTTTGACTTTAATGACCTAACCGCAATTCTTTGGATAGGGATAAAGCCCTGAAGAAAAAACTATTTTACCCACAAGATTTCTGCCTTCTAAAACTTTTACCCATATAGCTGTCAAAATTTTGTATAGTTATTTTATTAACATGAGTATTCCTATATTAATATTTAGAAGTAAGGTTTTTTGTTTGAAGCTAACATCTTAGAAAATGCTAGTCCGAATTGATTGTCCTTTTCAGGGTAGCTTTATAAATGTCTTGAGGGTGTTTTGGGGAATTTTCTTAACTCCCTTGTCCTCCCCTAGATTTTAAGGGCGAGGCAACTTGTATTTCTATGTTTTTATGATTTAATTAATGTAATTGATAATTGAATAAAAGTGTTTATAGGTGGCTTATAATAGACATGACATCTTTCTTAAGCTTTAGTTATTTTTAATGGCGGAAAAGTTCAAAGCAAATTATTTCTTTTTGTCAGGTAACATATCCCTGTACTAAAACCACAACACTTAAACGCAAAATAAAATTTAAAAAAATTAAAAATATTTATTAGATTAGTTCCATAGATCATTATAGATGAAGAGTTATGTAGCTTTTTTTCACTGGAAGGGGAGGGGAATTTATGTTCATCCCAACTTGATAAACAAAATAGCCCTTTAGATTTATATTATTGTTGAATTTTTTTGCCATAAGAATTTTAAAAAGCAAGATTTAATATAACTAACCAAAGTTTTTAGTCAACGAATGAGATGACGTGTTTCCTTTAAATTTTGGGTCATAAAATGACATGTTCAAATATCACCTCCATATATTAATTATGTCCAAGCAATCATTTAATAACGCTAGTTTAATAACCCAATAAAACTTATTAATCCAGCTAATAAGTTCATATTTTTTATTATAATTGATTTAAAAGTAGGAGAATTTATTTGAAAACCTATCCTATATAAATAAAGTTTATATATCTAAGTTAAGTTTAATCTGCAGAAAGATATGATTTAGATAATTTAAAAATAACTTGATTTAAAAAAAACTTACCTTATTGAAAAATTATAATCACAACTATATAAACAAAAACAATATTTTTCACCAATGTTTAGTTTTAAATACACTTTTTATGATAATTATTCAATAATTTTCACTGTTCTTTTTCAATCTATAATTTTTTGCACACAATAATTCTTAAATCACTTGCAAAAAAAGTGTGTGGTATGTATGTACACACTATGATGGTTTAACCAAAACTACCCTTCTTGCACACAGATTAGATGTGTGTGTTTGTGTGTGTGTGTGGTAGGCCTAAGATCGCGACGCGTCGCCACGATCGAAGGATCGCTTCACGAACATCCTTTGCTCGTATATATATGAGTGTGTATAGATTACGAGATGATGCGCTTTATCCCCCCCTCCCCCAATAACATTTCCCACGGCCCAATTTTTTTCCCATAGCTTAATAAAACAAAAGGGGTTTGTGAAGGGGGGGGGGGGAGGGGGAATAGTGATGGTATCTTATTTTTTTTAAAGATGCCCAATTCTAAATCCTAAATGGACTCGGATTTTAAACCGCAATCAAAAAAAGATGAGGGGAGGAGGGGTGGGGATAGGTTTTCCGAAGAAAAAAATACTGATTGTAAATTAACAAGGATATAAATCATATTCTTATAAGCAGTGAGGTGTGTGTGTGTTCAAAAATCTTCCAAACGGCTGAACAGATTTATTAGGGAATTTTGGTAATAGTACAAGAAAGGTTTTAGGCTATTGCCGTGGGGTTTAAGAGAAAAGTACCCTCCCCTCACTGAAACAAATGTTTTAGAGCAAAAATATATATAGGTAGAATAGGAAAAAAAAATGCGGTAGAGATAATAAAAAGACATAAAAGAGAAAGCGATAAGAATAAAGTAAGAAAATTAATAAGTTAACATATGTTGATATGTAATTTTATTAGGGGGGGGGGGGTAATCATCACCCAACTTTATAGTAGCAAATTCCCGCAAAAAAAATTTTGAGGCAGTTGATTCATAATAAATGGCAGCACCAGAATTACTTGATTTTTTGAAGAAAAAATTTAAATTACCTCTTGGGGGCAAAGTCCCTAGAGGGTAGGGGCGAAGCCGCTAATAAATATATTTATTATTCTTTCTATATTTCAATTGAAGAACTTGTCATGGTATATTTAGAGTATCATTTTAAAAGTTTTGCTATAGTTGGATGCATTCCATCTTGTTCTGTTCTCGTTGGTCATCATTAAAAAAAATACCCCAAAAGTTTTGTGAAACAATTGGCCATCGTGTGAAATAATCAGGGAAACAGGGATATACAAATGGAAGATAAATTACTATCTCCCACATTTTGTCCCCCAAGTAGCCATAACTTTAAATCTAACATAAACTTAAAATATTAGAATAATGTAAAATTTTAACTGCAAGGACCCAATAAGTTTATCTTAAAGTTCTCTAATTCGTTGGTTTAAAAACTTTGGAGACTTTTATTAAATATTAATTGGTTGGTACAAACTAATAGGGACAATTTTGTTCAATGTTCATAATGATTGGTGCTGTACATCAATGTATCGTTCAATGTCTCATTACATAAGATTCATGGCGTTTGATAACTAGAATACGTTTTATATTTTTACAGACCATCTGAAACTTCAATGCATTTTTCAAACTGCGCATCTTATGCACACACGTATCCTTGTAAAAATCAGTGATCACGCAAAAATTTGGTTAAAAAAGATTTTTTACATTACCGTTTTATTTGAGTCATTTGTATATGTATTATATCTTTTTTTTTATAGCGATCTTTTCTAAAACGCTTGTCCGTATTTTTGACCCTCACAAACACACGCACAAACAGACGATGTACTACTACTATAATAATAATTAAATTTACTATGTTGTTTTATACTTTCGTTAAAATCGCTAATGTTTTATATTAGCGAGGCTACTTAATAAAATTCTGTCTGCCAGTCCAAACAATTTAATACGTTATAGCTAAGCACCATAAGGTGATTATAAACAAAAAATTTAAAGTCCACTTGTCGCAGTATTCATCATAGCGGGTTAAACGAACCAAATAAGAAATAGGGTAATAAAAGTCTATATCAAAGCAAATAGCGTCTACTCAAAATTACAAAGATTCCTGCAATAGCATAACTTTTGACTGATATTACTTAATAATATATTTTGAATATTATTATTTAGGACGAGAGTGATTTAAATCACCTAGTAGAGAAATGCAAAAAAATGTATTTTTAATCTTAGTTGACTAGCGGCTGTGTACTTAGCATATAGGAAAGGGATAACAGTCTAATACACTAAAATCATCCCAATATCATTGTGAAGCTTTCATAAAGTGTGTTACCTTTTTTTATGTTTTATTATTATTTGGCCACAGCTTGGTCAAAATTGCTCACAAATCAGACCTTTTTCGACCAAAGATGCTCAAATGGTTCCTTTACAAGCCCAATCAATCAGTTTTAAGATATCTTTATATTTCAAGAAAAATTTATGAAAATACTAAAAAACGGCAAATTTTGGTGTTACCTTTTATATGCACAGATACCATAAAATCAACAGAAAAAATACTTATTTTTACTTTTCTGTCATTTTTAAAGTTTGATTCTGTTAAATTGGCTATTCTTGAAGGGATTTATGCATTGATTATACTGAAACATAATATTGGACAGAAATTAATGTATTTCAAAGAAAGAAATTTTGGAAAATAAGAATTTCGACCTCTATCACTTCAGAGGACAGCTGCCAACCTCCAGTAGACAGGATGTAGTTAAATACTTGTTAGCAATAATAATTAGCCCCAAAAGTAAAACAAAATTTTTTTTAATATGGTAAAAAAATGATAATCTAAATCTTACTTTTGGGGATGATGATCTTAAAGACGCTCTTGCTGTTGGTGATTATGACCCAGATGGTATCCAAATACATGAGCATTATGACAACCTATCTATTAAACTATGCACAGTGGGATCTTTTGAAAAAAATCGGGACATCCAAAAAATCTAAAATCGACTTTTATCTATCCTAGGACCTAATAATGGCTGTAAGTAGACAGCTAGAAAAGAAATTTTTAAAAAATATTCATTTTTGGCGGATTTATGCCATTTTTAAAAAAGGTAGTGAAAAATTTCTTTTCAGTTTTGATGATTTTCCAGATTTTTTTACACAATTTTTTCAAAGCAACAAAAAATACATTTATGTTCATCTTATGAAAAAAAAAATTTTTTGAGGTACTTTTCAGATACCTGTACCAATGTCTAATTAAAGAAAAAATTTTAAAAAATATTTTTTTGATGGTGTAAATTGACATTTTATGAGAGAATTTCACCAAAAATATTAAGATTTTTAACCCCAAAAAATCAGTTTTCTCCATTTTACCCAAAAACGGACAGGAGGCCCGGGGTTTTGCAATAATAATATCAATATACAACATGTATTGTGTATAAAACAGTTTTCACAACCTGGGGCCTCTTGTCCGTTTTTGAGTAATTGAGCATTTTACATTGCATGGTTCGAACAATTTCGTTCTTGTTAATTTCAAATTTTCCCCCGTTAGAGGGGGAAGGAGTCATTTTAGAGCCTAAAGTCATCTCTGCAATGTTTTCAAACTTTTTGAGGCGAAACTTTCTTTACTTATGCATTATTTGCCTCCGGCCAACCGTTTCGTCGTTATTTGCCGCCGTAGGCGTTATTTTTTACGATTTTTGCCGTTCTCGCGGTTTTAATGGACATTTAAGGGAACAAGGAGTCCTTAAAAAAAGATGACCTTTAAATACTTTTATTTTAGCAATTAAATTTGCAAAATTTCATGTGTTCTAAAACAATTTGTATTTCTAACTGGTTTTGGTTCAGCAGAAATTCAAATTTGCGAATTAATTATAATATTGCAAAAACATTATATACGCATCAGAGAGAGAGAGAGAAATATACGTTTGAGAGAGAATATAATATTAGTTATTATGTTTATATTCTTATACAAACTTTAAATGAAGATAGCTAGACTTAGAATAAAGGTATTAACACAAAATCAAAAGTGTTTTGAAAATTATGTTATTGTTGTTTATATCTGTAAAAAAAACATTAGAAAACATGCCTTATTAGTGTCCTATTTTACTTATACAGGACCTACCTAAAAATACCGGGACTCGAACTGGGTGCACCTGACGCTATATAAATGTTCACAAACATTGTTTGCATTGAAGAAATATTTACATAGACGTTGATTTTGTTAAAATATTCCTATCCTAACTAAAGTTATGAAGGTTTATAGATTTTTTAAAAATAGGGTAGCTTCGCTCCTCCAAAACAGCAAGACGTACATACCAAATGCACAATAGAAGTTAACAGGAGCAAAATTTATGTTATTTTTGAGTTAAAGCAAAAGAAATCACATCATTTCGTCAAATACAAGCTTTTTTATTGATGTTTACTTTTGTCTACCCTTAATGCCCCGTTTTTTGGCAAAAGATCCCACTGTGCTATGGTCCGATTTTTGTATTTGTAGCATTCTCCAATCAAGAGAAATCCCAAAACATACAATCATGGTTTGTAAATTCTTCAATTCATAAGGTAAATATAGTAGTTTTTAAAAGATGGTTATATTTCTTGTTACAACTTTTAATTGGAGGCTGCTACAAATACAAAAATTGGACCATAGTTCAATAGATTAGTTGTCATAATGCTCATGTACTTGGATACGATCTGGATCATCATCACCACCAGTAGGAGCATCCTTCAGATCATCATCCCCAAAATTAAGATTTAGATTATCATTTTTTTACCATATTAAAAAACTTTTTGTTTTACTTTTTGGGCTAATTATTATTGCTAACAAGTATTAAACTATATCCTGTCAACTGAAGGTTGGCACTGTCCTCTGAAGTGATAGAGGTCGAATTTCTTATTTTTAAACTTTTCTTTCTTTAAAATACAGTGTGTTTTTTTTTATGAGAACTTTTTTGAAAGCAATTTTACCCCACTTATAGTTATCAGAATTTAATGATTAATGGCTTATTTTCTTCGTTTTTTAAGGGAAATTATGAAACAACAAAAAAAAATTACAGTTTTTTGTTGAAAAAGTACAGTAAAGTTGAAAATTAAAAACTTAGGTGTCAACATATAAAAATGGTTTTAGCGCATTTTTCTTTAAAAAATGGATT
The DNA here is from genome assembly GCF_053477335.1 of Acartia tonsa. Lineage (NCBI taxonomy): Eukaryota > Metazoa > Arthropoda > Copepoda > Calanoida > Acartiidae > Acartia > Acartia tonsa. The sequence continues at coordinate 26,206,002 of NC_137273.1, read as the reverse complement.
TTCTGTAGTAGACTTTGGGGGGCCAGTACTCCCTCCCTGGTTGAGATATGACCTTCAAACTTTGTTATGTTCTAGTACATGTCCCTAATAGTATCTGTATACATTTTTAGCTCTATATCTCAACTTTGAAGTGTTTAGCAGCCATTCTTGCAAAAGGTTGATTATTTGAGCATAAAGCGAAAAAGGCCTATTAAACGCATTTTTTCTTCAGTGAAGCTTTAACTGTGCATAATTGGATCTTGGCTATTCCAGATTATTTGTAGGCCTTTTTATATCGCTTAAAATGGTGTGCGGGTATGATCTGTACGTTCAGCCGTTTGGCAGCTAGCAGCCTTTAAAATTCATAGATTTTTGGCAATATTTGTTACCAGTAATATTTTACCGTGAACTGCATTAGATCCGAAAAATGCGCTAAAACCATTTTTAGATGTTGACATCTAAGTTTTTAATTTTCAACTTTACTGTACTTTTTCAACAAAAACTGTAATTTTTTTGTTGTTTCATAATTTCCCTTAAACAACGAAGAAAATAAGCCATTAATCATTAAATTCTGATAACTATAAGTGGGGTAAAATTGCTTTCAAAAAAGTTCTCATAAAAAAAAACACACTGTACATTAATTTCTGCCCAATATTATGTTTCAGTATATTTCAATGCATAAATCCCTTCAAGAATAGCCAATTTAACAGATTCAAAGTCAAACTTTAAAAATGACAGAAAAGTAAAAATAAGTATTTTTTTTCTGTTGATTTTATGGTATCTGTGCATATAAAAGGTAACACTCAAATTTGCTGTTTTTTAGTATTTTCATCAATTTTCCTTAAAGTATAAAGATATCTTAAAACTGATTGATTGGGCTTGTAAAGGAACCATTTGAGAATCTTTGGTCGAAAAAGGTCTGATTTGGGAGCATTTTTGACCAAGTTGTAGCCAAATAATAATAAAACATAAAATAAAGTAACACACTTTAGAGTGGAGAAATTAAGCGGCTAAATGGGTAGGGAGATCAAAACGGAGCAGAAAATAGTCAAATACCATCTAAAAACTTAAATTATAAATAAAATAGCCTAAAGCCACACCTGAATGGTGAACTAAACTGGTTTATTGAAATCTTAAACTAAAGAAAAAAAATCTAATTAAATATAATAGGATGAGCATAATATTAAATGAAAGGTTGCGTGATTTTATTGTCTTTCTATTTTCTATTCTATATTATACAGAAATAAGTAGTGTGCATGTCAGCTAAGATCTTGGAAACATAATTTTCCTGCCCTGTACATGTTAAAGACTCGTACAGGGCAAGTTTAAGTTGGAGGGTGGGAGAGTTAAAATGTTTAATAATGATATGAGCTAATTATAAGAGAAACATAAAGAGAAAACTATTTATGGGGACAATGGAAAGTGTCATGTGTGACGTCATAAAAATACGTCTAAAATGAAAGTATGGAGGGATAAGTCAGCAAGGAAATCCCTAAAAAAGAGATGACGCTGTCCCATTTTCAGCTGTATTTGAAAAACAACACATGAAAAGAAAAAAAACAGGGCAATAAAGTTAGAAATTATATTTAGAATGAGGTTAAGTTATATAATCAAGGACAAGTATTTTTAAAAGCGAAGCTTTTCTATAATTAGGGTCGGTCCGTCCGTACGTCCGTCCGTCCGTACGTCCGTCCGTCCGTCACGGATAGCTTTTTTCGTTAATTTAGACATGTTAGAATTGTCCTATCGATTTCAAATTTTGCATGGTGATTCCTTTAGTAGTTAGGTACGATTTAGAAAGCGTAGCAACTCTATAATCATTACCAAAATGTTCGTACGTCCATTTTAAACATATTGATTTTTTTACTTTTTTAAATAGCTTTTTTCGTTAATTTAGGCATGTTAGAATTGTCCTATTGATTTCAAATTTTGCATGGTGATTCCTGTAATAGTTAGGTACGAGTTAGAAAGCGTAGCAACTCTATAATCATTACCCGAATGTCCGTATGTCCATTTTAAACATGTTGATTTTTTTTACATTTTTAACAACAAATTTGTATGTGACCTAATTACCGATTGGTCTGATTTTTGGTATACTGATTCCTGGGACAACAAAGTACAATATTATAAGCGAAACAACTCTATAATCAAGTCCTAAAAATGTAAGTATGTCCATAATCATTATCCTGTATCAAGCAGTTTTTCAACAACTTTACTTACAATTTTGCTTTGACTCTTATACATTCGCATTCTGATTATTCAGTTCTGACATTATACAAGTGTTAATGTCCGTTTGTCCTACCGTTTCAGAGCTTCGCTTTTATGGATGTTGTCATCCTTGTTAGATATAAAAAATGTCAGGGAAGTTCCCAATCTCCTTCTAAAAAATCCTCTAATCCATATTGGGGCGAAGCCACTAGTAGAGTAAATGCTACATATTATCTCAAAAAATGTACGAAAAGAAGCATCTACAACCCCTTGAATAAGATAGTAATAATTTTAGCAATTAAAAATATAAGGTAGAATTCATTTATAGGTACTTGGGTTTTTGGCAGGGATACGACAATTGAAGATTAATTCAAAAATCCACAAAAATAAATCTCATGTAGATTATAAGTACCCATATAGAAGTTTTTTCGTTTGTAAAAACCCAATCAAGATAAAAGGAAAATAAATTTAAAGTATTATTTAAGCCGATGAATATCAGTAATGAACTTTACAGGACAATAAAATTTACATTCCTCCCTTGTCCTCTCCCGCCCTGGGTTTTTATTAATATTTAGTTAACCACAGTTTAAAACCCTCCTCAGACGAATGACCTACAGATAAATGGAATAGGTAAATTGGAGATAAGTCATTCCGTCTCCCAAAGTACTAAAAAATAAAAAGAATTTAAGATCGCTGGGGAGGCTCCCATTTTTAAAATCCGCAGAAAATTAACTGAATATTTGTTTGTCAAAATAATAAACCTCTGCCAAAAAAAGCAACAATAAGTAACTTCCATAATTTTCTACACTGGCACCTCTGGGCTAAAAAAAACTGGCTTTTATCTTATAATTGTACATTCTATATCCGCGGAAACCTGTTTATAATACGATGCGAGAAACAACTATTAAAGGTTAAGTGTTTTTAAAAGCGAAGCTTTTCTATAATTAGTGTTGGTCCGTACGTCTGTCCATACGTCAGTCATCGACGGATAGCTTTTTTCGTTAATTTAGGCATGTTAGAATTGTCCTATCGATTTCAAACTTTGCATGGTGATTCCTTTAGTAGTAAGGTACAATTTAGAAAACGTAGCAACTCTATAATCATTACCAGTATGTCCGTACGTCCATTTTAAACATGTTGATTTTTCTTTTGTTTTTTAACTACAGATTTTTATGTGATCTAATGATCCGATTAATCTAATTTTTTGGTAAATTGATTCCTGGGTCAACAAAGTATTATGTAATAAGCGAAGCAACTCTATAATCAAGTCCTAGAAATGTAAGCATGTCCATAAACATTATCCTGTATCAAGCAGTTTTTTAACAAATTTACTTACAATTTTGCTTCAACTGTTATATATTTATATTCTGATTATTCAGTTCTAAAACTATACAAGTATCAATGTCCGTTTGTCCTACCGTTTATTATCTCAGCTTCAATCATATGTAAAAATCAAATATAACGTTTTCAGGGATTAAGAATTTATATAAATTATACTCTTTATTTTACGATTAAATTCAAATGATAGATAAATTGATGTAAATCCCCAATGATGATAAACACAGTTAATTAAATATCAATAAAGTAAATAAAGCATTTAAACCAATGAGACAACGTTGTTAACTAGGCATACCAGTATAATTTACAGTTTAATGTCCTCTTTCTCCCTGATAAATTCAGCTTTTAAGAAGAGCTTGGTTACTATTGGCAACATTAGAAAAACAAATAAATTATGACTTCAAAAAATGTGTGATATTAACACCAAAATTTTAACAATATAGATTACAATATTTTCAACACTTATAAGTGTCTTATCTTTTCTCTCTCTTTTTCTTCCTCTTTTTGTCTCTTTATTTTTCTCTATATATAAATATCTCCTTCTCTCTCTTTCTTCTCTCTCTCTCTCTTTGTCTGTTTATTTATCTTTCTCCGATTCTTTCTCTAATTCTTTTTCTCCTGTATTCTATCTCTATTCCTCTTCCTTTGCCTCTCAAAGGATTAAAGACAGTTTCAAACATTTTGTCTTTAGATATACAACTGTTGTCAGAATACATTCCCTCAGAAAAACAGTCTTGAGCTTGAACAATTAACATTAGACAAACACAAACATACTTACATCTACTTTTGTTTTAGAATAGTTACAAGAAAGTAAAGCATAAAGTGTAGCATTTTTTTTAAGCTAGGGTATAATTTAACTAGCTACAATAAGGGTCAAATGTAATTATTTTTTTTCAAGCAATCTATTTTAATTTATTTACTTAAAGCAGATATAATGATATGGCACCTACAAAAAATTTCTTAAATTTCTTCTATGCCATGAATGATACATTATCGACAGTCGACGTCACCAATTCAAACCTTAAAAACCGCCCTTGAAGAAAGCCTCCAGCAAATACACGCTGTTTTGATATGTAAGTAGTTTTCAGCAAAACCCGTTAAAATCCGTTTCGAACCAATGACGACCAACAAAAAGAACTTTATCAGTAGGTGTAGATTAGGTTCGCTTCTTCAAATAGCAATGGTATTCTAAATAGGATTCCTGCAAATTTATAAACTTTACTGTGTTATTTTAGATAAGGATTGGGGTCTGTTTTCAGTAATATTTTCATTGGCTGATTAGGGTATTTAAACCTGGCACCTATGTAGTATGTAAAGCATCCCGAAAATGAACTAAATTGGTTCAATGGTGTTACAGATATTAACGGACAAACAAAAAAACCTTAAATTAAAAAGTAGTTGAGGAGTTCATAGGTCCTAAAATACGTTTGAGTTAAAGTATTTACCTAAATGAATTAAATTTGTTGAAAATATGTATGTCCATGCTACTATTTATAACTCGCAAGTATTTTTTCCATGAATTATGTGAAGATTGCAAGAATTCTAAGGATATATTGTAATGATTATATAAATAGTTCCTAGGCTTACCATATCATGACTAATTGTTACAGGAATTCAAATGTCATGTAATAAGGAAGGTTTAAAATGTTTTTTTTTTATTCCGAGCTATCATTTATTAACAAACAGTAGCACACACAGGGTTTGCCACTGGGGTGTAAACCTTGAAGGGGTAAAAAAAGGAGAGCAGAGATGGGTTTTTAAAAGATGAATGCCGCGTTTTTTCGGCGTTTTTTAGACATTGATTGATTGAACGAAGACGATAGAATTTCAACAGAGTATATAACTTAAGAATACTAAATTTTAAATTATTTTTTTAGCAATTTTTATAATGTCTAACACAGCTCTAAAAAGATGCATTAATTAATATGCAGCAAAAATGGATTGAAGATAATTTGTTTTTCTCTTATGAAGGCCGTACCAACAAAAGCGAAATGATTAAATAAATCGTTGTATACTCTTTTAGATTTCGCGAATGCCGCGCTTGTTATTCATAGCGTAAAAAATGTCGAAAAAACGCGGCATTATCTTTTAAGAACCTATCTCAGGTCTTTCCAATTCTGATTTAACGAAGAAGAGCTGACACTCTTATTGTGCCCAATTATGCTCTCAATTTAGAAGAACTAGAATAAATTTTGCAGTGTCGCTACTTATGAATGTTATCATCCTTATGACAAGAAATATCCTTTACATATTCTTGTAGAACTTTATGAGCTTATAAGTGTACAGACTAAGTTCAAAATGTAAACACAGACAAAAATTGTCAAAAAAGAACGGATGTCATCATCCATAATTGCGAAACATTAAACAAACCATTCATTATTAAAAATTCCAAGGAATGGAAACAAAAATATGTACTCTTTCAACTATGATAGACAATTCTATCCCTTCTATAGAGTATTGGATTTTAAATAAAAAAATAAGATTTGATTAAAGTTTTTAGCCCATGAATGTTATAATGGATTTATAAAACTTAGGGTACCAAATCTACCGCAAAATTTCATGTATTATATGTGCATTAGAGTAAGATTTGCGAATTTGCATTTTATTATAAAAACATTTTACCTTTTTGTCCTCAGAATGGACGTTTATAATTTAAGATAATTTGATTTATTTTGTTTTAAAATACTTTTCCCTGTCCTAAGTAATAGGGAAGAATTGACTAGTCGAAAAATAGAGTTTCCTTAAGATTTAAAACCTTTAACCTTAGTTCGAGAAAAAAAGCAAATCTGTATAATAAAAAAAGTATTAAGTCTGCAAAAGTCAGTGAGTCTTATTTGATTTAAACATCAAGATTAGTGTTAGAATATACTTCTTACTCTTATTCTTACTGCGCTATATATATTTTTTTAATTTGCAACCAGGGCATGACTATCCATTAAGGCGAAGTTGAAACACCAGCAATAATTACTCTAGTAACATTTATACTAATACCTAACTTGCCGTTCTATGGTTATTATTTTTCTATTAGTCTAGGAATATGAAATGATGTAAGGGGTCAGAAAATGGCAAACATAAATCATATATCTTAAAAAGATCAGAAATATCTGTGTTTTGTGTTATTTAATAGTTATATATCGCATTGTATTATTAACAGATTTTCTTTGAGGATAAAAGGACAAAAATAAGCTTAAAATCAGTGTTAAACTGGTTTTAGTTTCATAATTTTTATTTTAGTGTTCATGAATAATTGTCAGTAAAATACTATACATAATATAAAATTTTTAATATACGTAAGAACCGGTTCTAATCCAGCAGGTAAAAAAGACGGAAGCTGTACTGAAAAAATATTATTTCTCGTGTAAAGTAGATATTAGTAGAATAGGAATTGACATAGCCTCGGATAGCCTAGAGGGCTGAATATACTACAAGATCTTATTTTTGTGCATGTCTATTTTCAGACAACCAACCATTTAATGTTACCATTATGTCTAGAAGTCCTTACTGTACATGTTGCGCCTTTTTTGGCTGAGGCATTTTCTCCAAGAAAAACTGTCAAAAAATATGTATCTTTTTTGTCTTATTCCATAAGATCCCCAGACATAATATAATATTCATAACTCCACGGTACAATATTTGAAATCCTGCAGTTTTTTTCATTAAAAAATATAGTATCAAATCTAAGTTACAATATTTAGCCCTGTAACCTTAAAGCCTATTTTTTCAACAACAAAAAAATATAGTATCAAATCTAAGTTAAAATACTTAGTCTCTGGTTTCTTGCACACCTCTTTATTCATGCAAATCACGTTGAAAATTGTCAAATTTTAGGTTTAGACTCGCATGACCGATTCCCATAAATTCCAGACCTTTTATTCATGGTCAGGCAGGGTGGGGTCAATGTGATTTTGATTTGATCTACAGCCCTTTCTTCTCCATATTTATATTATCAACTACAGGAAGAATACTATACATATCTTCCACTAATGATAGAAATAATAATTCAATTTATTGCTTTTATTAGAAACGGTCTTCACATATCAATAGTTTGACTTTGCTAAAAATAAGAAGATTTCTTGAAAAATTTCTGTTTAAGGAATATATATTATCAGAAGACTTGTGACTTGTTGCTATTTCATAGAGGTATAGATCCTTGCTAAGGGTATAGTGGGTTTGGACAATAGGCACCTTGGAGGTGAAAAAATCTTAGTTATGTCAGGGGGTTATTACTCCCCCCATTATACACGCCCATGATTGTAAAATTAAAACTTATTGTGATGAAAGATTATAATTTAACCAGAAATTCCAAAAATCTGATACAATTGCTACGCTACTATGAAACCGGATGAATTTGGAACAAATTTACCGGATGGCACTGACAATTAAAACTCGCATTAAAACAAATAATTACCTAGATATCATATATGCGGGTAATGGATATACAATATAGGTGGATATTATGACAGGGGAAAAATTGTCATCAATTTAGGTTGCTAACATGGATATAATTTATTAGTCAGTATGTTCATCCTGAAGAAGGGGAGGGGATGGGGTAAAGACGTGGTTGAAGGTGATCGCTATTATGGCCAGCTGAAAGTTTCACTTTATTAGAGTACAATATAATCTGTTGTAAGGTCCAAAAATAATAGATCCATCCATCATGCGAGTAAATGCAGCTAGGTGTGCACTCACTTTCACATATTGTAACATCCGCATAGTTTTTCATATTCGCGAAATTACAAAATAGTTTTTTTTAATGATTGCAGTGAATCTAAGTGAAAAGGGCAGTTTGTGCTGTTGTAATAAAATTATGTTCTGATGGTTGGATAATGAAATACAAGTGCGAAAGTGGATGCACACTTTATATAGGTACAGCAAAATTTACTTTTACATTTTACTTTCAAATATAATTAAGTATTAGATATTTTTACTAGATTTTAGGGAACAAATAACAATAATAAAGGGTGTTAATAAAAAACCAATCGCTCACACTTTGAACCACCATAAGTACTTCAAATCTTGGAGATAGACCCCATAATGTTTAGAGTTTTTATTGGGGCATGTAAAAATCTTTCTTTAGACACCTAAACTAGATTTTTAACTCAATCTATGCCAATTTGGCATAAAAAAGACAGACCCATCCAATATAAAGGCATGACGGCTCTGTCTATTTCTAGTTCCTGATGTTTGCCAGGTCTTTCTTTTTGATGCCAAATTGGCTAAGATTGTGTTAGAAACCTTGTCAAGGTGTCTATAGAAAGGTCTTTACATGCACCATCAAAAACCCAAAACATTAAAGGGTCTATCTATAAGATTTCAAGTACTTAAGACGGTTAGTTCTTTTTTTCAAAGAAAAAATTTTGTCTTAATTTATAATAAAATATGCACTTTCGGCGTAGGGCTAGATTCAAAATTCAAAATTGTTTTCTTATTGTCATTGCTTGGGCATGGACAGTATTATTTTTTATTAGTTTTGGACCAAAACTGTAAGGTTTATATTGAAAAGAGTGAAGCGATTGGTTTTTTTAACACCCTTTATGTAGGATTTAAAAAAAATTATTTTCATGGAGATTAAAAAATTGTACTTTTTGTGCAGTGGTTTTAAAGGAATATACTTTCTAGTCATACGATGGTTTTAAACCAATTTTGTATTTTCGAATTTAAAAAAAAATTAAAACCTTTCCTTATTGTTTTTGGAATAATGATTCTAGAAAAATTATACACTATATAAAGAGCAAAGCAACTCTACTCTCAAAATGTCTGTTTGAAGTATCTTTTATTCAAGTAATTTTAAAACAAATTTACAAAGTATTTTTGTTTAGACTTTATTATATTGTTGATTATTGAATATTGTCATCCTTGTTAAAGCAATATAAATATTGTAGACGAAAGATTTCCATTTTTGTGAAAAAATATTTGCGAAGTTGATTTATTTATAGTTTTGCCATATATAGAGAGAAACAACAGGTTGTATTATTTTTAGTAGCGTAGCTGTTCTATAACAAGAGTATTTTAGTACGTTAAAAAGTGAAAGTTATTCTATACACAGTTGGTCTTTTAAATAACATTAGCCGTCAGTCTGATACTTAAATACATGATAAAGAAGTATCAAAATATCTTTAACCTATGGAAACCTTTACAAAGCTTTTTGGTAGGTTCTAGGCTATTTTGTGTCTCAAATGCTAGGGGGGACCATTTTTACTTCACAAAGGGATAAACGTAAACTTTAAGTTATATTGTTAGTACATTCTTTAATTCAGGGCTCGACAACGAAGTACACGTCACCAAAAAGAGACAGGGAAATCGCAGTCTCATAACATTAAAAATTTACCTGGATGTCTAATTCTGTCCTGAAAAAGCAATACGTCCACTTTAGAACACAGAAAAGGGTTTATAATTGCTGTTTATGTGCAGAAGCTGCTGCCGAGCCCTGCTTTAAATCTTCAAATATTTTGGTTGTCTTGTTTTGTTAGCAAATGTGAAATTGCAAATACATATTTTTGCAAACATTTAGAGAAAATAAAACAAGGTTGATAACATCCAATAAACCGAAGCTCAACAAATTAAACCAACGAATATTGATAAACATAGCTAGAATATCAGCACTTATAATGAATAGGAAACACAATAAAATAAAGAATGTGCACAAAAAATGATGTAAATATATTGTTAAATAACTTAAACACTTATTATCAAAACTAGATGGTTGGAGATGTTTTTCTTACATGGTGCCTAATTGATTAAGGAATCACCAATTTTAAAATTCATATTATTAGGTCACTAAGTTAAAAATTGATGTCAAAATACCTACAGATGGGAAAAAAGGGACGTAACCAAAACTATAGTGGCGAAGCCGCTTGTACATAAGTAAATATATAATGTCTTCCTTCCTTTTCCCCCGAAAACCCATTAAAAATGTTTTTATGGCTTTATAGCCCATTATTAATTACCCTTTAATATGAGTAATGATATTATGCTTTCATGTATAGTCAGACGTATAGAGATGTGTAAATTGTTGGTGAGTAATGCACCTACTCTATAATATGTAAAAGGTTAAGTTTAAAACACTAGAAATGTTGCCATAGGTACACAGATTTACCTGATGTCCTTAAAGAGTGATAAAAAGAGAATGAGAGACAGACAGAGAGACAGACAGAAAGAGAAATAGAGATATACAAAGAGATAAAAAGAAAAGGTAATACAGAGATAGAGAGAGACAGAGACAGAGAGACAGAGAGAGAGACAGAGATAGAGAGACAGAGAGACAGAGACAGAGAGAGACAGAGAAAGACAGATAGAGACAGAGAGAGACATTGAGAGAGAGAGACAGAAAGACAGAGAGACAGTGAGAGAGAGAGACAGGGACAGAGAGACAGATATAGAGAGACAGAGACAGAGAGACAGTGAGAGAGAGAGAGACAGAGAGAGACAGGGAGTGATAGAGAGACAGAGACAGAGATACAGAGACAGAGACAGAGAGACAGAGACAGAGAGACAGAGACAGAGATACAGAGACAGAGAGACAGAGACAGAGAGACGGAGACAGAGAGAGACAGAGAAAGACAGAGAGAGACAGAGAGAGACATTGAGAGAGAGAGAGAGACAGAGAGAGACATAGAGACAGAGAGAGAGAGAGACAGTAAGAGAGAGACAGCCAGACAGACAGAGTTAGAGATAGACACAGATAGAGTGATAGAGAAAAAGACAGAGAAAGAGACAAAGAGAGACAGGCTGAGATATAGAGGGATTAATAGACATAGTTATTGTTTTTTTTTCTACTTCTCCCTGAGAGAAATGCTTTTATAAAGAGGTGTGTTTCTTTATTTCAGTTCATGTATCACATTTTCAAATAATCATAACCGCACATTGATAAAATTCTTTTATTGCTAATTTCCTTAAAATTAAACATACTTATTTTCTATAGAAGCTACGCCTCTAGATGCATCTAGGCGAGGGGTTGGGATGAGTAGAACCCCCACTACCAATTTTAGTTTTAGTTTTTAAAAGAAAAGGAAAAATTGAGTGGGGGGGTCCTTTTTGTAGGGTTTTTTTCTCTTGGGAGGATGGATGTTCAGTCCCCTAAAATACTTATGAACTTCCCAGGACCTACAATGTAAATGAAATTATCTGTTAAGCGGTTAGCAAGATTTTTAAGAACAAATTGACAAACATCTTGTTACTTGAATGTATATAAGGAAAGTTTGTTATTCAAGAAATATAAAAAACTAGATGTGATAATATGCGGCATTGAAAGCACACTTTATAAAGGCATATGATTAAAATTAAATTAAGCTCGCTCAAATTTCATATAAATCAAGGCGTTTTAGGTTCAATTATTGTTAGTCAAGATACTCTATAGAAAAAAAAACTTTTGAGCCACTGAGGGTAGCAAAACCCGGCAAGCAGCAAGGGATGCTTAATTTATGAGCCTCCTCTAACTTTTATCTAGCCTAACCTAACCCAAAATAAGCACCCAAAATCGCAAGAGTTATAACTTTAAAAACTATAAAATTGTTCATTTATACATTGCATTTTAGGAAAAATTCATAAATATATACTTTTTTTCAGATTTACAAGTATATTAACTGCCAAAATTATCAAAACTCATCGCAGTTTATTGTTCTTTTCTCATAAATATGTTCTAATCTTGACATCCCTATTTCATTTTGAAAATTATTGCATTAAAATAGCTGCGCTACTTATGGAAATAAGTATATAACCTAAACCTAATCTTTTTTTTATACAATTTATTTCGAGTTAAACATGAAACAAACTATGAATTTATGTATTTTTAAATGTTTATAATAGATAAATTACGAATTACGGAATATAAATCATGTACATTTGAAGTATGAGATATTACTTTTTGTTTTAATAGAAACTCAAGAAAATCATTAAGAAAATCAGAATGTAGACCCATATTATTTAAAATTGATAAAGCAGATTTTACAACAAACAATGATTGAGAGAAACAGTTTCAAATGGTCCATCTTGATAAACATTCATCTTTACTAATTTTTAATGAGCGATCTTTGGCAATTAGAATTAGCAATGATAGTTGAAAAAATATTTCATTTTTAGCAAATATAGGGTACCAAACATTAAAAAGATAAAAATTTTCTTTGAGATAAATGAATTCAACCTAATCTTTAAATATATATGAGAAAATGACTTTTATTTTTAAGTCGGCTTCGAAACCAATAAATGTCCGCTGCATTATAACCAGATCTAAGCTATATTAAAAAATAATGTATAATTTTTCATGTTATAATTTTGTTGATATGTGCCTTCGGCACATTGAAGGCAATACAACTGCGTGGATTAAAAAAATTATTGTTTATCTATACTTGTAACTAAAACTACATTTATATTATTAATCTTCCCCTCATTATTTCTATGTTATGTAGTGTATAAATCTCTTGGGAAAAAGTATAATTTATCTGACATTGACCTATACCTACCTATGCTTCTTTCAGTTTCGGTGAAACATCCTTTCCGCATATGTTAAGATAGCGGGTTTTCACAATAGCTAATTATTATTACAGAACTCCACAAACTCTCCCGTTTAGAAACCCCGCTTTTCGTCCAAAGAGAATCTTAAGGGACAGTTTGTATGGGAGACGCATTGACAGCTGTATAGACAAAACGAACGGACAGACAGACAAAAGGACCGAAAAACACACAGACAGCTATAAACATATTAAGGGAGAAAAAGTCTCACAGACAAATGGATAGACGGACAGACGAACAGACCAAAAAACACCCAAACATACATTATTTTTTTGGGATATCTTAATAGAGAAAGGTCTGACAGACAATCAGACAAACGGAAAACAAACATATAGACATGCATACAGACGGAAAGACAGACGGACGTACAGAAATACGAAAGGAGACACAAAAATATAATTCTTTGTATTAAATATTGTTTATAGACTATTGAAATACACTAATACGGTCAAAAAACATCATTCTTCGTATTACAGATTGTTATATTTTTTTAGGGGAAGTTCTCTTGGGAGGGTGGAAGTATCCTACCCCGAAACGGTTATATACCTTCCTTGGACCTATGAAAAGCTACACTGTAAAAGAGAATTGTTGATAACTCTTCAGCTGTTAGCGAGATCTTTCGGTACAGACGAACAGACAGCCATCCTGTTACTTTTTTATTGCGACACGCTTGCGTTTCCTATAATTTGCGGAATCAAAGACCCACCTTTATTTTCTCGTCTGTGAATGTTTCTTAATTTGTAACCATCAGCCCAGGGAGGGAGGGGACAATGGACTCTTAATTTTGTATACTGGTACTCAAAGTTTTATTAATTGTTTCCTCATTCGTTTGCATAACTTTGACGACTTTATAAACCTTAATCGGTTTTTTATGATAGCAGTGTAGAAACTTTATAACCAATAATTCTCATTACAAGAAGGGCGATCACATTGGGGATGAACATAAATTTATCGTCCATTGTCTTATCCATTAGATTCCTGTTAATTTGTAACCACTCATAAACACAGGAAATATTTATATGGAGCATACCGAAGTTGTTTTATTCAAGTAGGTACGTTTGGTGAGACAATTACTAATGATAAATTGTATTTTGCTATGAATGATTATTTGAAGAATGACTTTTCTATATTATTGTTGGTCTGTAAGTCTGTAATAGAGCCTTTGTCATTAATCAAAGTAATCTAAAATCCTCTTACAGTTTTTAAACTTTGCAAGAAGACTACTCTTACAATTAAATATAACGTGAAGGTTGTATTAACTTTGTAATGACTACTAAATAGGTCCTAACTTTTACAATCAAATGTTTTCAACTTTTAGTCCTTCCATCTTTGAATGTTGAATCTTTGAGCGACTATGAACAATTTTATAAGTATAGGATACTTATAAAATGAATTTGATATTCATTATAAAACATAATTTAACTTTCACAGTATCTGAAAGGTAGGCCAAAAAGGTATAAAGGCGATGAATTTTGAAAATTGGTGGATAATAACATCTATAAACTACTTGAGTTATAAAAACTTTGTGTACATATTTGACTTGGATCTTATTGCCCCATAGGTCAGACAAGGTCACTTCTAATTATTGAGACAAGCCAAACAGGGTTCCCAGTTCATCCGTGCGTCGCAAGGAGTTCGAATTCAAAAACCTTGTAACAACTAAGCTAAATATATTTACAATAATGGCCTTTTTTATATATGTCAATTAATAGTTAGAGTAGTGGGAATGCTTTGTTTCATAAGGCACAAAGGGTTTGGTTCTTAGCCCTAACCTTGTCATATTAATCTGCTTTGCTACAGAAATTGATTTCAACCTAAATAAATGTTAAAGAAAAAAAGGACAGAAAGAGAAAATTTCAGACAGATTAAGAGAGAAAGAAAGAAAGATAGGGGAATAGTCCCTTTCGTGACAACGCCCCTGAAGGGGCGATTCGTTGTATTTTTGAATTGGCTTTTAATAGGTTATTTTTGGTTAGGTTATATTGGGTTAGGTAATTGCCCCGCAGGGTTAGGCAAGTGGCCCTGCGGGGCTAGAAATAGAAGAAAAGCTACTTTAAAAATACGAAGAATCGCCCATTAAGGGGCATTGCCACGAAAGGGACTGTACCCAAAAATAGATATACCAAAGAAGATAAATAAAGAACAAAAATTAAGTTGTGCTGTTTTTCTAGAAAAAAAATTCCTTAGAAAACGTATTTTAGTTACAACCATGGCCTGGCGTCCCTGTTAGAGATGGAATAAGAAACAAATTATGAAGATGATTAAATATGAGCACTAAATATATGTATACTTGTATTACTGTGTGGTATTCGGCAACCGTGAGCCATGCCTATGGCACCCCTGATCTAGGGTTCGGTGGAGGGTCAACGGCCCTCCCCCGAGTCCTGGGGAAGGGGTCTAGCGACCCCCTCCCTATGCTTAAAATTAATGATTGAATCTGTCATGTTTATTATGGTTAACTGTATTCTTAATTCTCCCCCACCCTTTTCAGGGATGGGGGATCATTATTGCCCCAAACTGACCATTGTATATGTATTATGATGCTTTTATGTTATGATTATTTATTCCTATCCATGTAATTATTGTTTGTTGTATATAGCTTTAGTATCCTTTAAACCTTCAATAAAGTGACAACTGAAATAGATGTTGATCATTATCTAGTGAATGCTAGAGAAGCGTAGCTTCTCTATAGTAAGGTGTCCACGTCTGTCACACTGCCGTAATCTAATTGAACTCCGGTGTCTGCCACTTATCCTCGGCGGATACCACAACTTTTGGTGACAGCTGTGTGAGATTATGGCGAACCACAAGTGTAGAGCAGACGCGCATCTGAGGCTAAGGTACTCCCAGCAGTGAAACTGGCAAAACTGACGCAAGCAACCTGAATTACCCACCCTGGACAGCAAAGTTTAACTCTGCATCCGGCAGTTGTGGAAGCGAGACAGCGAAATTTGACGAAGAACCGCGAGCAGCGCCGATATCTAACGGAGAATTGAGCGCTCAAAGGGCTGAAACAGGCCTGCGGACCGGCTGAAACAAGCCAAATAAGTGTACACGGCTGAAAATAGGCCAACTTTACTGCAAGAAATAGCAGGATCCGAACCAGTGGCGCTAGCAGGACGGGACATTCCCTGCCGCCATCAGCCGGATTTGGATCAGCGGCGCCAGCAGGACGGGACATTCCCTGCCGCCGATAGGCTGAAACATGCCACATAGCTGCAAGCTGCGAGCCAACATACGAGTGTAGTGCACCAGAACAGAGAAAAACTACGTCAACCCCAAGTATCCTGAGAGGCTACAACGCAGCCACCCATCTAGAAAAATAGATATTATGTCACATTGCAGGGATTACCACCCTGGTGTGATGGCTAAACAATAGATTTATGAGCAAAGCTTGGCAAACAAATTGTTGTGTTGTGATAAATCTAAAGATAGAACAGGCTTGGATTTATTGTGTATTGTGATAACAGCTAAAAATAGAACAGGGTTGGTAAACAAATCTGTTATGCAATTGTGATAAGGACAAAAATAGAAGCTAGATGTAATATAATAAAGACCCTGATATACAATCAAATCACCTCAAGCCCACAGCACAACAACAATACACCCCTTATTCCAAGGGAAAGGGAGGAGCCCCTCTCCATTGAAGGCAAATACAATCAGGGCGATATAATAGATAAGCCTAGGATTAAGAAGACAAGGCACTATTACACCAGCACACAGTTACCCCCCTCCCTCACAGGGGGAACGGACGGAGTTACCCCCGTCCCCTCACGCGCTTCCCCCTTCCTACCCGCACTAGACTGAGTCCGTCTGTAGTGTGGGGCTAGCGACCGGGCACACAGAGCGCCATTCACGGGTAGCGCAACAGAGTGCGGAAAATATCATAAATTCAACGGACAAAGCGGACCAATGAGAGATCGAGTTGAGGGATAAGAGCGCGTTTTCCCCGTGTGCGCGGATTTGACGGTGCGCACGCGCGTTGCAAGGACAGGAGATTTCACGCACACACACACACACCGGAGCGGAGCTACTCCATAGCATTTAACAGGGGTATTTTTAGCAAATAAAGACTTACAAGCTTCTCTCCTTCTAGCTCTAGTGTGATAAAGGAAAACCCAATCAGTTCCTGACAGCAGTTCAGACCCTCAACATCTATCTACCCCTACCAGCCTACCCTACAACCTCAGCACCTAACTAGTGATAAGTACAGCTAAGTTATATCTTTGCAACTAAACTACCCACCTAGTGATACAAACAGTGTTGGCTGTTAGGCTAGAAAGCCTCAAGTGACAAACCATTCATTTTAGTACTGTATACCTTTGTGCCCCGCCGTTGAACCATTGACCCGATGGACCAGCCGCAAGCCCCAGGAGGTGATCAAGCCCCAGGATGGCTCCAGGATGACCCTCAGCCGGCCCCAGCCGAGTACCGCAAGCTGATGCTGAGCAATCTGCCGGAGTATAGAGGGCCGCCCAAGCAATCCTGGTCGTCACATATCCGCAGACTCGAGATGTCATGGGCGGCTTACCGCGTGCCACCTCATGATTCCCTCAACCGCCGCAACGCCCTCCTACTGTCACTGGTAGGGCAAGCGGCGGAAATGGCGTCCCATCTGTTTGGCGAGGCAGGCCAAGCCTTGACCTACGAGCAGGTCAAGGCCGAGTGTGAAATGCTATTTCGTCCTGCTTTCGAATCCCAAACGCTTAAACAAGCGTTTAGGGATTACAAGCAACACTCGACAGAACCGATACAGGCGTACATATCCACTAAATGTGCCCTGTATCGGGACGCCTACAGCCATGAGGATCTTGAGTTGTTGGTGGACGAATTAAATCGTGGAATTCGTAACGCCAATGTAAAACGCATCATGATGGGACATGAAATTACGAGTGTACCTGAGTACACTCGTAAGGCCATGTTTACCGTCACCATGATCACAAAGCAACTGAAGGAAGGTGTGTGCCTAGTGGACTCTACCGACGGGCTGACTGGATCCGCCAGCATCCAGTTGCCCCAGTATGATGATTCGGAGCCAATGGAGATTGGCGCCTTGGCTCCGGGTCTCCACCAGATGGGGAAGGTCGCTCCAGATGACAAGGTTCCAGGTCGCTGCTTCCGCTGCCAGGGGAGAGGCCACCAAGCTCAAGACTGCCCAACGCCTGTGGAAGTTAGCCTAGAGGAGAGACGCACCCAGCCACGCCGTGACCGTTCTGCCAAGTGTGAGCGTTGCCACTATGACGGTCACACGGCAGCCGATTGTAGAGCTGACTGGGCCCAGGTAGCCAGCCGCAGGCGCACCGCCGATAAGGGCGCCCCTCCAGGGAAGCCCAGCAGAGTGGCCCACATGGAAGGGAGCGCGCCCCCAGCACCACCGCAGCAAGCAGCCGCCCCCAAAGCTGCGGACCGAGCTGATGGGATGCCGCAGTTTGGGACTGTCCCAGCTAGGATCAACGTACTGGGCGGCGGGGCTGAACCCAACCGGGTTGGCCTAGGCTTCAGCCTCAACCATCTGGGGCCAGAGCTGATACAACCCAACAACATCGCCGAGCCAGAGATTCTGAGGCCCCAACCTTTTAGCCTCAACATGATGGAACCTGCCCGACTGAGTCTACCCAGCAAGAGTGGAGGGGAGCTGCCCAGCGTCCCTGAGACGGTGTACGGGGAGGCCCTGGCAGCCGCCGAACGAGAGAGGCAGGAGGTGCTAGCCAGCGCCTCTGCATCGATGTATGGGACGCCACCCGGCGTCACCACCTGGGATGACGGGGGGGTGCTATCCGGCGCCTCCCACCTGGTGCCTGGGGCGACAACCGTCGCCGCCACCGAGATACCTGGATCCTGGAACGAGCCAGCCTCCAACCTGATGTCTGGGGCGACACCCGTCGCCGCCACCGAGATACCTGGATCCTGGAACGAGCCAGCCTCCAACCTGATGTCTGGGGCGACAACCGTCGCCGCCACCGAGAGACCTGAGTCCTGGAACGAGCCAGCAGTCCCAGAGGAAGGGGTGACACCCGTCACCCCCAGTCAGCCAGCGCCACCAGCCTGCAGGGAGAGCCCAGCTACATGCCATCCAGAGCCCCCTGCCAGCCAAGGGAACCTAGCTGCTCAACATCAGGATAAGTTGAATTTGTTAAATGTGTTGTATCCAAGCTATTGTAAAACCCCAGCCTTGCCTGTGCCCCCTGCACCAGAGGCTGGCGAGATTGAAATTTGGGAAAATAAGGACTTGTCTGTGCCACATGCACCTGAGTTCCTAGGGCAGGGGAGGGAAGTGAGTAAGGGCGAGCCTGTGCCACATGCACTTCAGCCCCATGCCACTGGGCATGCTTTGGACAAGGGAAGGGAGCACTTGGGGCTAGGGGAGCCGACACCCGGGCAAGTGCCAGTCGCTTGCCAGTCTGTCATTGGGGAGGGTATCGGGGTGCCCCGGCCGCATAAAGATAACGCTCAATGGAAACTTGTATCTAGCCAGGAGCAGCCCAGCCGTGTCCAGCCCCAAGAAGCAGCCGTGACCAGAGCTGAAGATCCCCAGCCGCGTGTACGAGGTAGATGGTTGCCTGGAAGCCTCTCCCATTGGTGGATGGTCCTGTGGGGCCTCCTGCTGGCAGCCGTGTGGCCTACAACCAGCTACGTCCTGGTGGGATGGGACTGTGCCAACCCCACCCATGTCACATCCTACAATAAAGAAAAGATGTGTAACACGGAGCCCCTACACCAGGAGGTGCCCCTGGGCCATGAAGTGCACGTCCTGCAGCAAGTCAAGGTGAGGGAAACCACCGGGTACAGTTATCAGCTCACCGTGTCCCAGTGGACATTCAGGTGTGGGGTATGGGGTCACCTCAAGGTGACCTCGGTCCCCACCCTCATGAGGCCAACCAAGATAGACCCAGAAGCGTGCCGAGACCTGGCCAGGAACCGAGTCTACACGCTGCCAGGCAAGACCCAGCCACTGACGTTCCAGCTGAACCATCCCCTGTTCTTCACCATCGACATGGTGGGCGCCCTCGTCAACAGCCCCGAGGGGGTGGGTTGTGAAGGGGAGGACGTCCACTTCGAGGGCCAGCTATACCGCAATGAATTAGTGCTCCAGGAGCGACGGCTGCTGGTCAAGGAAGAGACCTATGTGGTAGAGGATGGACGGGTGGAATCCCAGTCTGACCACCTGACCCTAGAGTGTCCCCATTCTGAGCTGTCCTGCATCACTGGGGAAGCAACCTACGTGTGGGACCACCTGGGGAGAGATTGCCCCTTGAGGCTGATCCGCAGCCTCCAGCCCAGCCTGGTGATGGATGCATATCTGGTTGACCATCAGGCCCAGTTTTTCATCAACATGACCAACCCCACCTCGATTGTGAACTGCGACTTCGAGGCCCATGCCACCAACCATCCAGCGTTGTTCGTGGCAGCTGACCCAGCCGCGGCTGCGCTGCCCAGAGTGTCGGCCAGGGATGTTGACGTTCCCCTTCAAGCCCAAATACATGCAGGTTATATTGGGTTTACCCTGGAAACGCGCATGAAAAGCACCGCAGCAGAAGAAGTAGCGGCCAACTGCTGGAAGCTCCAGCAACTAGACCCGGCCCACCCGGTGCGTGTCCAGGGGAGCACGTTCTCGGTACTGAGGGGAGACATCCTGCTGCAGCTGACCTGCCAACGCCATAAATACGTTGTCCGCGAACACAAGGAGTGTTGGGACAAAGTGCCAGTAGAGCCCACAGGTTTTGTAGACGCTGTGACACGAGTATATAGTGAACACGCTACCAAGATTCCCTGCTCCTCCACCTACCCCCTGACTGTGCACGCGGAGGAAGGCTGGATAGAGTTAACCCCCGCTCCTAAGAAAAGGCCACCCCCGCTGGATACGCCTAAGCAATTGTTGACAGAGCCCTTAGATGACTTCAGTTCAGGGGGCTTGTATTCGCAGGCCGAGTTGAACGACTGGCAACAACTGCTGGCGTTCCCAGCATACAAGAGCGCCATGCTGACCGGCCTATCCTATGGCTCCTGCGTTCAGCAAGGCAGCTGTTCGGCCACAGGAGACCATGGGATAGTGTCCTACAACATTGACCGACTGGCGGAGGAAGGAGAGGCCGCCCTGGATGTCTGGGCTGGATTTAGACAAGCCATCCACGAGTGGGGAGATGGCGCAGCCATACTGTGCTTGCTGTTGTTGATCCTCAAACTGCTGGGGGACCTAACCATCATTTCCCTGGCAGCAGCACAAGGAGGAGTCCGGGCAGCCCTGAATGCGATATCACAAGTGTTCCTGTACCATCCAGCTTTGTATAGGAAAGCGCTGGCTAGAGCCAGGCTCAACCATGCCAAGTCCCGGGACTTTTCAGTGGACTGGGATGCCATTCCCATCGGCAGGGAAGCAGCCGAGGAAATTGTGTCTATGAAATCAACTGACAGCGGGCATGACCGCCCAGGTAGGCCAGGACCGCCCTCTGGCAGACCCCGCGGCCCCTCCGGAGGACAGGCCGCTGCTCAGACGATCAACCTGGCAGCCAGCGCCCCAGCCGCTGCCAACAACAACCAGCAGGCCCCACTGCTGACCGTTCCAGCAACAACTGTGCCACCAGCAAACCTGATACCTGCCGGCGCTGACCAACGTGTCCAACCCAAGCCAGCCTCTGCCTTCTATCCCACACTGGGAGCCCATCAACCCTAAGAAGACACTCACCACTAGGATTCCATTTAATCATTATCGTTTGTATATATCTTAGCCCTAAGGAGCGGACCGAAGGCCTCAACCACTGTCGGAAGTCTGGTAGGGAAATCATCTCCCAGCCTTCCGAGGGGAGAGTTGTGGTATTCGGCAACCGTGAGCCATGCCTATGGCACCCCTGATCTAGGGTTCGGTGGAGGGTCAACGGCCCTCCCCCCGAGTCCTGGGGAAGGGGTCTAGCGACCCCCTCCCTATGCTTAAAATTAATGATTGAATCTGTCATGTTTATTATGGTTAACTGTATTCTTAATTCTCCCCCACCCTTTTCAGGGATGGGGGATCATTATTGCCCCAAACTGACCATTGTATATGTATTATGATGCTTTTATGTTATGATTATTTATTCCTATCCATGTAATTATTGTTTGTTGTATATAGCTTTAGTATCCTTTAAACCTTCAATAAAGTGACAACTGAAATAGATGTTGATCATTATCTAGTGAATGCTAGAGAAGCGTAGCTTCTCTATAGTAAGGTGTCCACGTCTGTCACACTGCCGTAATCTAATTGAACTCCGGTGTCTGCCACTTATCCTCGGCGGATACCACAACTGCATGCTCACTTTTTCCATTTGTACGTCCTATATCAAAAAAAAGTAGCTACGCCCCTAGCTTTCAGGGGGGTTATTAAGGTTGGGAGGGAGAAAGTCACCTAGGAGAAAGTCCCCTGTTTTTAATTTGTGAAAATAAAAAAATAAAAGGGAGTTCCTTCTAGGAGCGATTTCTCCTGGGAGAAAGGTGGTACCCTCGCCAATAATAGTTATTTTCACAGAACTCATAATCTATATTGTGAAGGAGAACCATATCGATTCAGTAGTTAGCAATATCATCTGGTACATACAGAAAGATTCATAGACATCCTGTAACTTGCACATAATGATAGACGGAGTATATTAGTTATGTCTGTAGCTTATGTAAAATCTTTAACTCACCTGACATTGAAGATAGACAGCAACAATTTTTGGTGAATATTCCTTTAGCTTTTTACTGTTAACCAATTATTTCCAGTTATGTTAGGTTAGGTTAGGTTATACTGGGTTGTTCTGAGTTAAAGATTGCCTTTCATATACTCATTAAAAAAATGGTAAAAATTACAAAACATTAGTGTACTTTGTTGGTCATTTAAAACTTAGTTATGTTGTGTCGCTTTTTAAAGAAAAATGTAAGAATTAGAAAATATGATTTAAACTTATTATCTTACAAAGAAAACCTAGTGTTATAAATTAGGCAAATCTGCTTTAAAGATATTTACGAAAAATGTATTATAAAATCAATCAAATTTTATTAAAAAGGGATTTTTAAAATCAGGGTAATAGATTTATTATTCTTTGGCCTATCATTGTTTCTGATATTTTAGTAACCTAAGGGAGAAACAATCTAGCAGCCTTTAAAATTTATAGATTTTTAGAAATATTCGTTACCAGGAATATTTTACCGTGGACTGCAGTTGATCCAAAGTTTTTTTTAATGATCCATAATCCATGGTTTTTTAGACACCAAATTGGATATCTTGTTTATAAACTTTTGGGTACTATACCAGCATAATTTACTGTCAAATGTCCCCTCCCTCCCTGTCATATTCACATACTATTTGTAAATTTGTTTAATATATGACTTCATACATGCAAAAAAGCCTATTTTCAATTTTCTAAATACACCCAATAAATGTTGTTTGGGCCGAGGTTATAATTCTGTCCCAAACTCAGTCACAACTGGTAAAAAAATGTTTCATACTGCTGCTTTGTGAAATGCATGACATCAGCATGTAACAAGAGCAAGTTTTAATCTCCAACCCTCAAAATGAAAAATATAGGTTTTCTGTAGTATAGATAAAAACTATTTTAATAGACAAGTATGGAAAACATTATTTTATACAATCCCCCCTACCCAATAAAGTTTATCTAACCTGACAGAACAAGTCTAAAAAGTTTAGGGGGAGGAATAATTTTTAGTTCATTGTCACTTTAAACTTAGTATTTATATCTTTAGAGTTAGCTTAAAAAATCCTGACTGTTTGATTCCACGTTCTTTGTTTAGAAGTTTAGTGGTGATGCCAAGGAATTGTCGCTACTCAAACATATTTCAATGTTGTTTCACTATGGCAAGGTTCGAACCCATAACCACTCTCCATCATTTCTGATTTCTGCTAAATTTGCCGATTCTAAAAGTGTGCAAAATTGTCGGGGCACTGTTGTTTATTGCCAAATTGTGTTGCGACCTTTCTCGTTGGGCCCGACCTCTGACTACACAAATTACAACAAAAAATGTGAACCAGATAATTGATCATATTTGCAGAACTAACCAAGGAGTTGGAACAAGAATTCATAGAATAATGGATATACAGATAATGGATATAGAATACGTGGATATTGTGACCAGCGAATTTAGTCGTCAGTTTAGGTTTCTAATACAGACCTTAGTTATTGGTCAGTAAGTTTCTCAATGTTTAGAGATGGGTTAAAGTCACAGGTAGGGGTGTATTGTTATATTAGCCAGCTAGGAGAAATATTTATCAGGGTATGCAAGAATCTCTCAAAATATTATATATTCCATATATGTACATTACACAGATACTTGGTATAACCCTTCGGAGCAGTGGCGTGCATAGTGATTCACACGAGGGTGTGAGACCATAAGAGGGTGAAAGAAGGGGAAAATAGAATCTTATAATACCCCTTTTAGAGGGAAACAAGGATGACAACATCCATAATTATGAAAACTCAAAAATGTAGGAATCGATCTAGCACCCTAACCAACTTACGAATCTTGATGAAACTTGGTGAAAATATGTAGACTGTTAACATAATTAATCCCTGAAAATTTCAGCTCTCTATATTTTATAGGAGCCGAGAAAATCACGTTTCCCTCTTTCTGTCTCAGACGGACGGACAGAAATTTCGTATTATAAAGTAGCTTCGCAACTAAAAAACCTTATCGTATATTATATTTCTGATTTTATCAAAATTCTTTTACCCTCCTAACTGTTTAATGTGTAATTTTGCTTTAAAGTTATCTTGTCATTAATTATCAATAAACATGTCTCTATCCCAATAAGAGACAGACATAGACAATCTCTGAAAATGTAATTTTGTAATACACAAGAATGACATCATCCATTGATGCACAGGTATTTATTCAATCGTTTTGTAGACTATCAAGCGTAGATAGGACAGTATTTTATCTAGTCCCCAATTATGACAGACAAAGTTTGGGATTGAATCATAGACAATCCAAAGTCTCGAAACAATAAAAATCTGGTTGAGACCTTCGAGAATAAAAGAATCAATTTTGTTTCAAGTGATTATCAATCTTAGTAAAAAAACTTCTTTTAATTGGGACTTGAAACCATTTTAGGCAAATAAAAGTTTTAGGCATTATTATAAAAATCTATATTCTTGTTTTTTTCTAAAGATTAAAAATTTAGATAAAATTAAATCCTAAACAGGAGTGAAATTTGACAGGGATCTTAAGGGATAAGACAATGGAAAATAAAATGATTTACAACCACATTTATGATAAACAAAAGTAACCTTTGTAAAGCTAAAAATTATTGGTAGAAAAGTTTGGACACTTTGAGGTTTTACCAACTAATCAAAATTAATATTTTCGTTTTTAACCAATGATAATGTGATTCAAGTAATTGATCATCAAGAAAGGAAGGGGACATGATAATGTAAATTACATTAATTTAACCTTCATTGTTTTACCCCTTAATATCCCTGGTATTAATAGAAACAGGTCAATTGGAAATTAAAGATTCTCTAAAAATTTAAGAGAACTACACCTTTAGTAAATTAAATTTCATTTTCTTTAACAACAGGGAAAGTGCGTATGTTGGGGTACGAGGGCTAAAAAAAGCGTTAAAACGTCAACACCCACCCGTTTAAAATTATCATGAGGGTGGAGAGTGAAATTTCTGATTTATGTGCTTCTACTTTTTAATTCAATTTGTTCGTATGTTAGATAAGATTTCCTTTTTTATTGAATAATTTTATAATTTTTAAATCGTTACTTACGGATGTTGTCATCCTTGTTTACTTTCTTGTGATTTACTCTACTGTGTAATTATTTTTAAATACT
The DNA here is from genome assembly GCF_053477335.1 of Acartia tonsa. Lineage (NCBI taxonomy): Eukaryota > Metazoa > Arthropoda > Copepoda > Calanoida > Acartiidae > Acartia > Acartia tonsa. Next base: position 26,180,163 of record NC_137273.1, on the reverse strand, counting down.
TTCTTTTAAACATTGCATGACTCTAAATTAACGTGGGCGCTGGCAGAGACCAAAGACAAGAATCCCTGAAAACAAAAGCAATAATTTTATATGTGTAGTAATTACCATGTTGGGAAACAAATCACCTAGAGAACTTAAGAGCATCATCTGCTTCAAATATGATCTAACTTCCACAATAGGATATTAATCCATCTAAAAACCAATATTTTGCTTGCAAGACCTTTGTCTATCAGTACATAGTAATGAGATGTGCCTGTTTGCGGGCCCAGGTATTCCCTCCACTCTAACTCCAGTATCAGCACCATTTGTAAGTGCAGCAATGAATCTATTTCTGCATTCAATCAGATTATCTTTATATTAAAACTGCAAACTACTACAACAGTACAAACTGCCCTTACAATTTGCTTCAATCTCTTTCTACAATTGTTTGTTTTTCCGATTGGCTGAATAGTTGCATTTCGCTTTTTCGGATGTTTTTTCCATGTTCAGTGTAAACAGTAGGCCTGTCAAACCATTTATGGGGTAAGGATAGGGATATATATTTAAAAAAAATGGCAAAATACACATTAGAAGTGGTTATTCTATGGTATACCTGTAAGAACTCATAATAATTATCGACCATACGACATATTTTACAATGTAAGTTACACTACCAGGTTAAGTTTTAAAACTATGTTATCGTTGGCTTAAAAGTGTATTGGTATCAAAACTATTCCTTCAATAATTGTAATCTTCTTTATTTATTGTCCATTGTCTGAAGCTCTAAGAAGCTTCATTGTAAAAGGAGAACCATATCGGTTCAGCGGTTAGCAAGATTCTTCTTTACTCACAGATACACAACTAATTACTTTTATAAAAGGATAATAACAACAGCCTTAAAAAAGCACTAAAGATTGACAAAACAAACATTACTTTATCCAAATAGCTTAAAATCGTTGAATATGCTTCCGTGTACATATTTCTAGGTAACCGCCCTTCATCAACAAAATTATTTTTAAAGAAACAATTGTTTACAGGCAGAATAATGTCCATAAGTACCCCAGCATTCGAAATTATCAACTATCTTAACATATAAGTATATGTAGATAGATAATCTAGACAACTACCTGCCCCAAGTGGTAAAGACCCATTTTGAGCATATGTTTTTTTTCTTTTTTCAGAGTTTTAGTTGTTTTTAAATTTCCGACTCTATTAGCAATTAAGACAGGGGATCTGCGTTGAATGGAGAGTTACTCATGCCACCTTTATTCTTTTACTTTAACGCTTAGATAAAAAAGAACAGTGAACTGTTATTTGAACAGTATAGAAAATCATATTGAAAGGAACGGGCTTACCCTAGTTATCAAGTAGCTGCGCAACTAACAAGGACGATATAATTTCAATAAAGTTTGGTTGGGCCTACGGTAATCCCAAATTTCTTTAGGGGTGATCACCTCAAAAAAACATAAGAACATTTGGAAAAAAATATCCCTGTTAAAGAAAGCTAATTGGGTATGTGTAATAACCCCTCTTTGTATTAAAATTATGAAAGCTTGAATACCCCTTTCTTCCAAACTCTCGGGGCTTCATACCTCCCCTGATAAAAACCCTATGCACGCAATTAATAATTAAGACAGAGGCCTCAAATAATTCTTGAGCATGATAAAGTTAAATTAAAAAAGGTGTTGTTTAATAAAATTTTGTCTGTATCTTGTCAGGGGTCTTAAGGGATAATACAGTGGTCGATAAATTGATGTACATCCCTAATTATCTTAAACACAATTACCCCTACTATAGATCAAAATTAAATTATAGGTTTTATGCCAAAAGAAGAAAAAGGAATATACAAACTTTGGGTACCAGTGTAATTTACCAGGAATCTAAAGGGAGAAGACAATGGCTGATAACTTTATGTACATCCCCAATAATGATACATAAAATTACCCTATCTGTAGATTATATTTTGTGGTTAAAAAGTTTGGATACTCAACTTCATGAACCATTCAATTAAATTCATGAAAGTCCCCAAAGTTATTAAGCCAAAGTTAATATAAATTTTTGGGACTAGTGTAATAAACAGCCCATTGTCCCCTCCATCCCTGGTCTACTGTACTATATATTTGAAGTCAGGCAATTATTAGTAGCGGAGCTATACCAGAGACAAGGTATAGAACAGAAAATTAGTGTTGACCTTTTGGCTCTAACCCTGCAAGCAAATCCTTTACTTCACTTCTACAAATTTTAACATATTAGAATAAAATAATAATAATCATGTCCAGCTATTTGAAAAAAATTTGCTGACGTTAGACAATGCATAATTGGCTATGTATCTCAGAAACGCTCGGACAAAATCCCTTCTCTAACTTTTTTACATAGGAAGGTTTGTAACTATTTTAGGAAAGGGTACCATAACCCTTTAATTGAAAGTCTGGGGGTGACTTCCATACTCTCCCCAACCTCAAGTGCCCCTAGAGGCCTTTTTGGGTATAACCGCTAGTATGTAATAAAGGCCCTTGATAAAACTAGGGACCCAGCCATTATTAGAAATTTTAAATTCAAATAGTTAAGATATTTATTTATTTAGTTATCTTAAAATCATAAATTGCCCCCAAGTTAAAAACTGAATAATTGACCAACGTTATTCTTAAATTTGTACAGCATCTATTAAAAACCACTGTAAATTTTCTGCTAGTCAAAAGAAGTCAAAAGGGAGGGAGAAGACAATGATTAAATGAGTTACAATTCATTTTCTTCCTACAAGCTACTAAAGGCAGAATTTTACACATACGAAAAGACATTTATGGACCAGAGGTGGATTCTTAAAAACTTATTGGCCCACTGAAAGAAAGGGCATGAAATCCAGTTTAATCCAATAGATTTGTAGGAAATTATAAAGGGATTGTTCATTGAATAATAGATTTCCATAGCGTCATGTAAAGTGAAATCACAACTTGTTTTTGATGAAATATATTGAGGTTTTTTGGTGTGATTTTTATATTAAAAGATTATTGGACCCGGCCAACTGCTAGCAAGAATATGACTGCCCCTTTTTATTTTTTTTTCCCTTGCCCCTTGCCCCCACCTCCCTTCTCCTTTCTCCCCGTCTGCTACATTCCAAACTAACACAACGAGTGTTTATTTCCCTTCCCCCCACTTCCCTTATCCCTTCTCCCCGTCTGCATTATTCAAAACATACATAACGAGTGGCGGCATTCTATGCGCAAGTCCCCAAACTCAGTCAGAAACTGCTAAATTCTTGCACATTCCCTTTAAGCCGGTCCCCAAAGTCTGAGACTCCTAAAAATTGAATATTCGATCCATTGTCCCCTCCCTTACTCCCTGACTAGTATTACTGTAAAAGTTGTTTAAAATTTGGAAAGTGTTGAAACTCTATATAGATATATACCAGCGGCTTCGCTACTAGCCTGTAGGGGCTTTGCCCAAGAGGTAATTAAAAAAAAAATTTAAAAATAAAATTAAGTACTACTGGTGCTGCCAGTAGTTTTATGTGTTTACTAGCTTACCCATAAACAAAAAAAAATGGAGGGGGGGTGGTATTTTTTTTCTTTTTGGGGGGTTGTGGGTGTCCCACCCCCCCCCCCTCCGGAAATTAGCCTAAAACTACCACAGGACCAGTATATTCCCTGAAGATTAGAATCCAATCGGTTCAGTGGTTACCGAGATCTTAAGGGACTGATAGACATTGTATTGTAGATAACCAGACACTCAATACCGTTTCATCAATGAAATTCTGCTTCTTTTGGTTGAACGTCGCTTTTATGACTTTTATTATTCAAAAATCTTAAGACTAATCATATTAAGCTGTACAAATAATATAATTTGTATTTGTTGACTGGTTTTAAGTCGTGAGCCAAAAAAACCAGAGAAATTCTAATTAAAACAAGAATAGATAATTAAACAATAGCGCAACTAGGATAAAAAAGCGAGTATTTTGATGTTAAATGCACTGAAATATTTGCAATTTTCTAAAGTTTTAAAAACATGTATTCTATTGTTTTCGTATATCTTGATTAAGTAGTACAAACAACCTTAACCCTTACAGATCGGGCCCCAATTCCCACCTTAATAGATCGGGGGGGGGGCTCCAAGAGCCCCCCCCTCTATCTCGGCTCCTGGTACAGATAAAGACGTAAAATTTTTTTCTGGTGGTTCATGTGTATTTTTAGAGAAAATTACATTTTCTAGTCATAGCAGTCAGACCGCTCCTTAGCCGCTTTTTAGCGGCCAGCCGCTAAATTTTAAAACAGCTGTAGAGCGGCCAATTTTGCAGCTAGGATGACCAAATTTTAGGACGAACTTTTATTTTTCATAACAAAAAAATTACTTTTTCTGATCATCGCCGAAAAACGGCAAATAACGGAAACCGCCATTTTCGGCGGTTACGGCGGTAAAACGGCGGTTGGCGGCGCAAATTAATATTTTTATCTGTTTATTGTTGCTCAAGGATTTACCAAAAAAAATTATAGGTCTCTAGCTGTAATAAAAGCCACGATATTCATGATATATGTCTGTAGTAAAAGCCGGACAAAAATCGGTCATAAAGTCGGTCAGGGAGCGGTCAAACGGTCATAACACCACTTTTCTCAGAAGGTCATTGATATCTAAGTATTCACCAAAAAAAATTTAGGTTTTTACCTTATACACAAAAGTAATAATGTAGAAATTAAGATTTTTTAGAATTTTTTCTAATTTTTTTTGCTACCCAACCGACTTTGACCGGACACCACGACCAACACAGACCAGATATCCTAATAAAATCAACTCTTGCCGACGTATAATTATTAAACTTAAAAAGTCATGAAGTTACAGCTCTCCATCTTACCTACAAAAAAAATTAGATTGAAAAAACTAGAGGGGGGGGCTCTTGGAGCCCCCCCCCCGATCTGTAAGGGTTAAAAACATGTATTCTATTGTTTTCGTATATCTTGATTAAACTGTTTTTAACCTATTTTTAAAACGTATATGAAAAATATACTATGACACCAGTAGAATGAGACTGCAGAGCCTAAATTTGAATTAAGTCCCCAATAAACTTTTTGGGGGGGATTTAAATATTAATTTTTACTGTTGCCGTGATCATTTTGACCGAAGCAAAAGGTTTTTTTTTTATTTGGGTAAAATTCGTAGCTTTTAGAGTGTTTTGCTTCATAAGTATTGTATTCTGGTATAGAGTTAAATTAGGCCTTATGATTTTACTATAAAAATTCACTAAAAAGTTAATTCTTTATAATATATCAACGAATTACCTTTAACATGTTTGTGTTCTCTCACTTATTTTAAAAACATAAAAAAATGGCTGTAAAGGGTTAAATGACAACAAATGTTTATACAATACAACAAATTTATATTTGTCACATATACAAATGTGTTATAAAATGAGATTATTCAAACTTATCTTTTAAAATACTTTTAAAAAGTATGTATCTTTTATGTGTATGGTTTTCATTCTTTTCATTTTAATTAAATAAAAAATATTTAACTACATTGGAAATACGTCACTTTGTGAAAACACTCTTTTTTTTAATTGTAAAGAATTATATAAAACAAAACTTCTTATTGGTTAGATTTCAGAATTATTTGTTTTATTGTAAATGTTAGATTTTTCAATGAAATTAATTGTTTTGGAAAAAAAATTATTTCCAATGAACAGAGTAAAGTTTTTTTTATTGTATCAATATAAAGTGAATTAAATAAAAATGTTCTGTAAGCCACAATATTACCCGAAGTAAAAAAAGAGCTTTTGCTTCGATCAAAATGATTACAGCAACACTAAAAATTAATTTTTAAATCCCCCAAAAAAGTTTATTGGGGACTTAATTCAAATTTGGGCTCTGCAGTCTGATTCTATAGGTGCCCTAGTATATTTTTGACCCCCCATTCAAAAATAGGTTAAAAACAGTTTAACACTTAACGGTTGGGGGGGGGGGGGGGCGTTGAACGCCCCCCCCATCCGGTTTATTCTATCTCATTTTCTGTGTGTGAAAGATAAAGAGCCCAAACTGCTTGACTTTTTAAGTGTGGGTATGAGACATAACTGAGAGTTGAAATTTTTTGAATATCTCTATCCTGGCAGGCACAGGATGCCAGCAAACCTGGCAGGGTCATCCAGGTAAAGAGCAAAAATATTTTTTTTGACTTAAGCAAAGCATTTTATCTTACCAAAGTACTAAAATATCCTCTAGTAGTACATCCTCATATTAAATACAGGTGTTCAAGTCATTTTTTTGTTCCAGGTATGATCCTGCAGGTCCTGATCCTCCAGGTCTCCAGAAATCTTTAAAAGGCTCCTGTGGCCGCAATTTTTTACTTAGAGACTTCAAATTTTAAACTTAAGCTTATCTTACATGACTGCATAATGTATTAAAATTTCAAAAAGATCCGCCGCCGTTTTCCCGCCGACCGCCGAATCCGGCGGCTGGCAGCTGCCAAGTACACCTGCGGCCGCTGAAATTATATTTTGATATTTCAAATATAAAATTTACCTAAAGATAAACATTTTCTGCAAAAAAAATCTTATTCTAGCTTCAAAAATAAAGAAATTACAGCCGTTTGAAATTTATAAGTAAAAAAGGACCTAAAAACAATGTTTGTTAAATAAAAGGGTGAAGGAAGCGAAAATTGACATTGACTTACTTAAGGTCGGAAATTCATCATAACACAGGGGACTTGCAAAAAATTTTCTTGCCCTCTAGCTCTAATAGGAACTGAGATAATAAGGGGGGGGGGCGTTGAACGCCCCCCCCCCCCCCCGACTGATTAAGGTGCGGCAAGGGGCCCGACTTTAAGGGGTTAAGTAGTACAAACAACCAGTGTTCAAACTTTTACTCCAATAATTTTAATGTTCACAAGGCTTAACTTTAAATGTTTGTCTATTTAACTATCTCTTAATTTTTGCATTATAAACTATAATAAAACAACCGCGGGCGATTTTATTTATAAGCTTAATCACATTATAAAAACACATATAGGCAGAACTGCAAGGTTATTATTAAACACCAATCTGAATATCGAAATATATAATAATATAATAATGTGGCTTTCACGTGATTTTTGCCAAGGGGGTGTATTTGCAGGAGAGGTGAAAAAAGAAAGGCAGGACATCCCAATTTAAATATTTATGCTTCTACTTAAATCATAATATCATTATCTTAAAATCATTAGTATATGTAAGCTAAGATCTCATAAACGGATGGACAATTCGCTATAACTTTTTACGAAAGTTTTCTATTAGTCCAGACTAGTTTTAAAGGAAATCTAAGAATAATACATTGTCCTTGAATTTAGGAGAAATACCCCACCCCCTGTAAAGAAAATCTTTAAATAATCTTAAAAATAAAGGTATAAAGGGCAGTGGAGGGGGGTTCCAAGTATTCCAATCACCCTCTTCAAGTAATGTCCCCTGTAGGCTAGGGGCTATTTTTTAAAAATAGAATCAATAACCCATTACCAGTTTATCTAATTTATCATGGTTTTATGCAAGGTTGGGATTCAGGGATACAGGGAAAGGACTATTCTATTATATAAAGTAGTAAGGTTTTATGAAGCTTATATTTCTAATAACTACTGAACTCATTTAGTTCATATATTTAGTAAAGCTTGACATGGTTCCTGGGAGGGTTTTCTTTATTTTTAGATTTAAGCCTTGGAATGGTTTAATCCATTCATATACTCTTTTTTTAGCTACCTCTTTAAATACAAAGCCTTTAGATGCAGGGGCGCAGCCACTAGTAGATGATCAAACTATTGCCTATTCAACTAAAATTCTAGTATGCTATTGACATTCTATTGGTCTTGCCTCAGAATTCTAGGGGCTCAAATAACATTCATTAAAACACTTTTATGTAACAAATACACATAAACTCGGGGGAAAGTATATTTGCATTCATTGACCTATCCATGTATTCCATTAATCATAAATGTTATTTATTGAATTATAAAATATGAATAATTACTGTGCATGGGTTTTATGCTTGTTCTAGATTAATTATGGGTCATGTTGCATGCAAACAAGGATAGGTAAAGAGAAATTAAGTAAATCTTTTACCGAACCAAATAATGCAAACACTTTACATGAACTGCTTTCTAATCTAATTTAAGAAATTATAATAAAATAAGGCAATTATTGCAGAAATGTTATGTAGAGATGGTTAGTTGCTATGAATATTTAAGTTGTCCCAAAATTTTCATAAACACTTTCTCTCTTTTGATGGCTAATTTATTTTGGTTATTTTAATTATTAGAAGAAACTACAGCAGTGTCCAAACTATTCTATCTACAGAATGGATAATTTAGTTTGTCACAATATAAACTTATTTTCCTCTGTCGTATCCCTTGAGATCCCTGTAATAAAAACATGTTTTACAATGCAATAAAGTTGAATAGTAGCTTTGCTGTAAATGTTTTATTTAATAAAATCAAATATAAGCCCCAAGCATAAATTTGTTTTTAAAAGCGAAGCTCTCTACATTTAGGGTTCTCCGTAACTCTATTTGATGCCTCCTAGAATCGTTCAATCAATTTGAAACTTTGTGTGAAAATTACTGTAACAATAAGATAAAATCTTAAAAGCGCAGTCACTCTATACTCATCCTATACTAGAAAATCTGTAGGTCCACATATTTGAAAATTTTATTTCTTTTCTGTTTGTTTTGATTATATGATTTGTTAAGTTTCGCGTTCTTAGCTGTTACCATCCTTGTTTAACTATACTATATGTTATTAATTATGGGTTATTCCATCGATAATATATCAATATGCAAAAAATGATAATAGCCAAATTCAAAACTAATATTTACTACAAGGCTATTCATGTCCATAAGTTTAATATGTAGCGCAGCAATAACAAGCAAACAATAATTTTATAAATACAGAACATTAAATGGTAATAGTTATGAAAATTGTCATGTTTAAACGACAGTATGGCAACCTACAGCAAAGCTTCTGAACCAAATTATTGACAATAATTCTGTATACGATAAAAATAATCCAAAATATTGTAGTAATATTCATTTCAGATTCGAGTAAATATTTATTTTGATTACTATATATAGAAGTCTTCATTTTGAAAAGACATGCTTTTATTGGCATAAAAAGGAGTAAATGTAAGATAAAATTAGGGTTGGGCCGGATATCCGGCCATTTTCGATATCCGGCCGGTTACCGGATATTGAAACTATCCGGATACCGGATATCCGGTATCCGGCCAAAAAAGTATCCGGCCCAACCCTAGATGAAATATCATCCACCTTCCATTTTTATTATTTGCTGGATATCGAGCGTTGGCCAGATATCCGGCCGGATACCGGATATTGAAACTATCCGGATACCGGATATCCGGTATCCGGCCAAAAAAGTATCCGGCCCAACCCTAGATGAAATATCATCCACCTTCCAATTTTATTATTCTAATAGGAATCAAAACTTAAAGATTTGACTAAACTAGTTAAATCCACTATTTTAGGGAAGCTTCTCTTAGATCCCGAGATGGTTTAAGGCTATTTCAAAATCTTATGGATGCTTTAGACCGTATTTCTGCTCTTATATTATATGCAAGGGGAGATGCCACTTTTTTCGTAAAATAAAAAAAACCTGTTGATTTAAAAATCTGAGATACACCCTTGCTTTTGAGTACAAATATATCTGCATAAATGACATATAGTTGGATATAAAGATGTGTTCTTTTTTCTCAGTAGTTTGATTTTACACGTATTTTTTCAAGCTGCGCTTTCTAGCTTAATATGTAGTCTTATATTGGCTAATCCATATTGCATGCAGAGCTTGTCATGCCAGGACTTCATGGTAATCTATTTTGAATTTAGACAATACAAGACGATTGTATGAATGTTTGACCAATCAGAGAACAAGTTTAGAAATTTAGCCAACAGAGAAGAGCTTCTGAAAGTGTTATTAAATAGAAACAAATTTAAAGGTGTAGCAAATAACAATGGATGTACAGTACAATCTTGGTAACTTACAGAGAAGCTTTACTATTAAACTAAAATGTACAAAACATTGATGTTCAATGTTGGTATGCCTGTTGTATTTCCTAAAAAGGATCTCTGTTGTGCATCTTTAAATATTAGCGGCTTCAAAATAGAGTACTAGTGATGAGTTCAGAGGTGAAAATGCTTCAATATCCTTACCCTTAAAGTATGGTGATACAAAAAAAAGTAAATAGAGATTGGGTATATTTTACTGTAAATTACACAAAGTTCAAAGTTATCTTATCATTTGCACAAAAACTTTTATCGATTTTTTTTCTTTGTACAAACTAGTAATATTCAAACTTTCACATTTCCAATTATTTTGGATGCACATCAATTTGATTGTCTTGTCACTTTCGGACATTAGAATTGTTAGATCAGTTTTCTAATGCAATTAAATTCTCATAGTTACAAACCGGTTCTGCAACTTGATACTGATACCCTACCAGAAAGTAGCTATACAACTTTCCAAGATCTATGAAAGGCTACACTGTAAAGGAGAACCATATTGTTAAGCGGTTAGCGAGATCCTTCGCTAAAGACTAAAAAAATATTTTATAGGACAGTATTATTTATTCTCTAAATCTATTGGTTGTCGGAAATGAACTAAATCTTATTCACAACAAGAAGAGCATTAAATCCCATTTTTAAAGTATTAGGATATCTGTCTGTCTGTGTGTGACCAATTGAAATAAGCCTTTCAACAAGGCTTTAGCGCATTTTAGTTCTTGGATGTCTGTTCTTATTTTTGTCTTGTTTGAGAATGAATTAAAGGGATAGTTGCATGAATTGCATTTAAAAAGTTTGATAGATAATTTTGTGTTACAATAAATAGCAATCAATGAGGCACCATCAAAATAGTCATCATGCTGTTTTTGTGGAAACAGGACAGTCATATAAGTTGCATAAATCCAAAAAACATGATTTTCTTGTCTTGATATTTTTAAAACTACCTGGTAGAAAATTGGAATTCTTTCAAATATATGCAGTCCTATAGATGCAGTTTAAACTATTAAACAGCACAAAATATGCAGTTACAATTTGGCTTTAATCACAGTAATTATTGAAATAGATTCGAATCTCGGAACAGCACCTCGTCATAACTAAAGACGTTAATGATTGGTCTACTACTAATATGTCAGATGCGTGACAATTAAAGGGGGAATACATTTGCCCAAAAACAACTTATTATAGCACAGTTAGGACTTCTAGACACAACTTGTGCAATAAAAGAGTTGGTTGTCTTATGAGTGTTACCTTATTTAATGCCCATGTCAATTGGGCAGTTTACACTGCAAGTAAAAACTCATGTTTAAGGAAAGGACTCGTACCCGAAGCGTCGCCAAGAGGTTATAATACTGTAATACTTTTCCAAGTCGGGGAAGATTATACTACAAGTAAAATTTAATTTTTCTTGTTATATATCTTTGAAGCATGATCTTAAAGTCATCATAATCCAAAAGAAAGTCTTGACGACCACACAAATTGAAAACAAGAAGACATACATAAATGGTAAAGTTAATGACCATTAATCAATTTAAATTTGTTAATGTAAACATTTTTTTTGACCATAATAAGTTTAGGTAAGAAAATTAACTTTAAAAAAACCAAAAATATATAAAATGTTTTAACAACATTAATACAAAAAAAATTTTTATTGGAAAATATTAGTATTGATAAAATTTGACATAATCCGTATTTTAACATTTTTATTAGAGACGACTAGCGAACAAATACTGTACTTAGTAAAATAAAATTAAATGAGATCTAGAATTTTGCTTTTGTTTCTTTATGATGTTTCAAAAATCATTTAAAATCTTTTAGACTAAATTTCATTAAGATTTTTTGTATGAAATCCAAAAATTTAAAATAAATCAAAGTTTTTTTTTGATCCAACAATATAAGACAATTGTTAAATCATATTATAAAATATGTAGGTATATTGTAAGTTTAGTGGTGAAAGTTGCTGAATAAGCGAGCGCATGTGAAAGATTTAGAGAGGGAGGTGGAGGAGGGACAGTACACCTAAGTTGGAAAGGAAGGTAGCGGGAGAATACTCAAGTAGTGTCTATCTATCTATCTATCTGTAGATCTACATAATTTGGAGGGGACATTGGACTATGCCCAAAGTTTTATAACCTCGTATATTTTCTTCCTTAGCTTTAAAACTTTGGGTACTTTTATTAGTTTTCCATTGTTAAGTTTAAAACTAGTTATAACAAATATTATACAATTTGCCTTTGTTTTATTTTTTCCAGTATGGCTTCGAAACTGATTAATATTCGCAGGATTTGTGAAGCAACTAATTACAGACAATTTCATAAGATTATTGAAATAACAAGGATAAAAGCATCTATAAAAACTAAGCTCTAAAATCAGAAAAAAAGGACAAACGAACATCAACTCTTAAAGGAAAGTGTCAGAACTTGATAAGAAGTTTAAACAAAATTGTACATAAATTTGTTGCAAAATTGCGTTATTTCGATATATAGTAAAAAGACATACTTTAATTTTTAGGATTTGATTATAGAGATACCTTGCTTATAATATTGTACTTTGTTGCCCCAGGAATTATTACTAAAAAAAATCAGATGAATAGGACAATTATATCATACAAAGAATTGCTGTAAAAAAGTTAACAATTAGCATGTTTCAGAGATGGCTTCGCTTTTATGGATGTTGTCATCCCTATTTTTTTTAAATATAATAACACATTTTTGCCAATAATTTATCTAGAAGAATGTTTTTGTGTTATCAAAAACGGATTATTATCTGGGAGGGAGGGGACATTAGACTGTAAATTATATTAAGACCTCTAAATTCATTCAGGCATGGCTCTGTAGTCAGCCATAAACACTATTGTTTGAATGTCATATAGTTGACTTAAGTATATAATATTCTTATTTGAATAAAAAAAGCATGTCGATTTTATGTCAACCATGACCACTTTAAATAATCCCATATTGTGAATAGTTTAATATGAAAATGTTTTGCATAGAAAACTTTATTTTTGCCATATTGTCGACACTTAAATAATTGATAAATGTCAATATTATGCATACAAGTCTAGCAGGAACTACTGAGAGAAAGATGGGGAGGTGGGTAGTCCTGCGGTGGGCTCAGGTTAGGAGTTAATGGTCCCAACTTCCTTACTAATTGATTGTTGATCAAAGACGAGAATTTAAGGACTATCATTAGCCGAGGAAAATGGTTTGCGACAATCAGGATTCTTAAATGTACCAAGATTATTATATTAAAGTTTGCTTTAAATAGAGCACAGTATTTATTCTTTCCTATTACGTAAAATAGTAAGCTTTTATGTCTGTAGCGAAATATCTCGCTAATCGTTGAATCACTAATGTTCTCCTTTACAGAGTAGCTTCTTCATAGCCCCAAGAAAAAAATGACTCCATATTTTTTTTTTAAATTCCAAACCTTCAAACACATATTAAATTCCGTATTTGTAATACTTTTTCTTGCCTATTTATAATATTTTTATACCAATAAAATACTTAATAAACAGATTATCTTTACAAAATTATATCACACATGACGTTTTTCAAACTTTTACATGTCTACTTTGCAAAGTAGTAAACTACTACTCAATTGTTATTAATATCTCTTAATAGTGTAACTTATAAGAAAATTCTTTTATTTTTTGCTTTTGTTTTTGAGTTACTTTAATTAATAACTAGCGGCTACGCCCCTAGAGGCCTCTAGTGGCACTTTCAATGTTTTTTTTTATTTTAAATATCTAATTAGAGAAATAATTAGTTTATTTTTCGATCAAGTCTCTTTTTTGGGAGGGGTAATTTTTTTCTAGGGGCCATTTCTCTTGGGAGGGGGGTGATACCCTCCCCCAAAATCGTTATAAACCTTCCCGGGACCTATGAGAAGCTACCCTGTTAAGGAGAACCCGATCGGTTCAGCGGTTAGCGAGATCCTTCGGTACAATCACACAGACAAACACACAGACAAACAGACATCCTGTTACTTTAGTATAAGGATTTAGTAAAGAATAATAATACTGTTTTGTAGTGAAGCTTTGCTATAAATGATTGTGTATGTTCTTTTGTCTGTTATGTAATGCTTAAAAACTCGACGAAGCCCAATCTGTACCACTTTTGATTCCTGTGACGTAATAAAATGAGGGAGATGAGAGGAGAAGTGGGAAAGAAAACCCATTAAAAAGAGATGGATTTTTATTACGTCAGAGGAATCAAAAGTGGTGCAAAAGTGGTACAGATTTGGCTTCGTCTAAAAACTCAATAGATTATATACCTTTAAAATAACCTTATAAAAATGTTTTAAATAAATAGGATAATTCTAACATCCCTATATGAACACTTAAGCAAAAATTCATTAAATCTACATATTGCTTGCAATAATAATACACTATCATCTATCTTTATCTATAATACATCTTGATGTCAGTCCGTTTGTCTCGCCCTTAAGATCTCGGTAACCACTGAACCGATCGGATTCTACTCTTCAGGGAATATACCTACTGGTCCTGCTTGGTTTTAGTCTATTTTCTTGGGGGGTGGGAAACCTCCAACCCCCCCCCCCCCAAAAAAAAATTACCCTGCCCCCTTATTTTAGCACTAGGCAGCAGCCTTTAGCAGTGCCTTTTTAAAACAAATTCTGCACTAGGCAGCAGCCTGTAGCAGTGCCTATTTTTCTATATAGAAGGGTTGGCTTCCCATTACCTCATAGGGCGAAGCCCCTAGAGGCTAGGGGCGAAGCCGCTAGTGTATTTATATTTTAATAGATATTTTCACTAATATCTCTATAACGATTGAACAAATCTTGAACGTGCAGGTTTAAAGCTATTTCATTATGGAAATGGGATCGTTTAAAAGTTAACCTAAATACTCTAGAGGCGGATCCACCAGTAATATCTGGAGGAAATTAAATTTTCGTGAAATAGTTTTCTTCTTTTAATTGATAATATTATCATAAAAGGCCAAGAGTTAATTTTTTGTCTTCTATTTTCTAATGATCTAATAATAAACAATTACTAATTTTTTATCTCTTCACAGTATCTATCTTTTTGTGTTAAACTACTTTATAACTCACTTTGTCTGTCCGTCCATATGTTAATAATAATATATTTGATTTTCTAGGTTTCTATCATAGATAGACAGTTGATTATTTTATTTAGAAAATACAGCTAATTAATGACCTCAATGGGGATATATCTAATACTATTATTTTTTTCAGACATTTCTAGTTATAGAGTAACTGCGGTTCCACAAAAAAATTTCATATCTATTTTTTGGGGAAAAAAAAACTTTTTTTGCCATGCCACTCCCATGTCCCCCCCCCCCCTTGTGCGGGGCTAACCCTCTGTGTCATCAAAGTTCACAATATAACCTAACTCAGTCTACCCTAAAGTAATATTCAATTTTTATTTTAACCCTTTACAGTCGGGCCCCTTGCCGCACCTTTATCGGTCGGGGGGGGGGGGGGGGGGGGGGGGGCGTTCAATTATCTCAGTTCCTATTAGAGCTAGAGGGCTAAATTTTTTTGTGCAAGTCCTCTGTAAGATAATGAATTTCCGACCTTTTATAAGTCTAAGTCAATTTTCGCTTCCTTTACCCTTTTATTTAACAACCTTTGTTTTTAGGTCTTTTTTTACTTACTTTACTTTTTTATCCCCGACCGTTAAGGGTTAAAAAAATAAGGGAAGGGGGGTGTCATGGCTTATCAAGCACTTTGGGGGAATATGTCAGAAAATATAATAACACAAAAAAAATTAAACACACAAGCATCACATGATTTAGAATGATCAAAAAAGCTGGACGATCGCCTTTCTTTCGCCTTTTCTTTTAAAAGGTATGTCTTAAATTTCGCACTTATAATTATTATCGAATCCAGAACCGCAGTTTTCAAATCACAAACTATCTCTTCTCAATGGATGTTGAATATACGTGGATATTATGACATCAATTTAGGTTGTTATTTCCCCTGTCATTTATCGGTCAGTTCGTAGTAGGAGGGAGAGGATGGGGGAATCGTTATTTTAGCCCGCTACAAGCTTAACTTTATTAAAGTACACGATAATCTGGTGTGATATCCAATTAACAATAAATACATTTTCTTCTCCCTTACATCACTTTTTTTATATTTGCTATTGTGAAACAATCTCGCGTAAGTGCGTTCATATTCGGAATTGATATTACACCTTTTAAATATAAATCTTCAAGACAGTGTCAATATAAAACAACAAAGACATTGATTTATCTATTGCAAAAAAGTACTTTCGTTAACTTGACTTATCCAGTTTCAAAACCAAGGCATTACTTTATCATCTTACTTGCTCCACGCAACCCTACCATCTAGGGTCTCTGTAATCGGAGGGGTGTAGACTAAAAAAACAGTGTAAAACAATTCCGGGACATATGTGAAGCTTCTCTAGAATGAAGATCTTAAACGTTTCAGCAGTTATTTACACCTTAAGCTTCTGACAGAAAAACCTTACTACTTTTTGTAATACTAGCGGCTTCGCCCCTAGCCTCTAGGGGCTTTTTCCCTAAAGGTTCAGGGGAGAAATAAAAAAAAATTACATTTTTTATAGATATTTTCTGTATTTTATAACATTTTATAACTCTTTATAACTTGTTATAACTGTTTATATTTATTTATATTCATTTATATTTTCTAAACCCTTCGAATTTTTTCTCTTTTTAATGTTTTTAAAAATTTCTTTGCCATTAGCCTTTTTGGGGCTTCGCCCCTACAGGAGAAGGAGGGTTTCACAATCTTTTTGAATTTGAAAAAACAAAGTTTAAAAGAAGAAAAGAAATTTAAAAAGAAGAAAAAAAAATTAAAAATATAAAAATATATAAAAAAAGTATAAAAAAAATTTGAAACATATATAGAATTATATAAAAACTTAAAAAAAAACATTAAAATTAGAAAAAAATGAAGAGTAGAGTCCAATCGGTTCAGTGGTTACCGAGATCTTAAGCTTCAGACGGACGGACGGACAGACAGACATCAAGCTACTTTGTATTATAGACAACTAATCAGACCTAGCAGAATTTGATACCTTATATAAAAAACATAATATTAAAGATTTTTTAATGTTTTGTACGGACACCCAATCCTAGGACACGATTCAATTTCTTGGATGTTAAGATGCCAACTTAGGTAAATAAAACCATGTCAGAGCGGTGTTCCTACAATTATACAAAATTTTAGCAAATTACTATGTGACAAGCTGCTGATCAAATTCATTCTTAGAGGGGGATTAATACAATTATGCAAAGAATAATAATTTATTTTCTCGTATTCATTCGAATCCGGTGGATAGGAACCGGTTCTCATCCATACGAAAAAACTATGTCTAGCATCGTATTATATCTAGCTTTCTACGAATATAGATATGTACAATCATAAGATTAAAACTAGTTTTTTTAGCCGGTGACTTCGTCACCTCGGGGCTAAAAAAACTAGTTTTAATCTCATAATTGTACATTCTATATCCGCGGAAAGCTGTTTATAATACGATGCGAGAAATAACTATTCCAGTATGGCTTCGAAACCGATAAATATCTCTGGATTGAAACCGGTTCTCGGGCATATTGGAAAATCATGCAAAGCATCGTATTACATACAATTTTCCGCAATAATTAAAATTAAATAATTGAATTATTACTAGTTTCGTGTTCCCGGGCATTCGGCCTCTTGGCACTAACAAAAGTGGTTTCAATCTTATCTTTTTAATATCCGTGGAAAGCTGTCTATAATACGATGCGAAAAATAACTATATTACTTTATAAACCCCATAAAAACATCGAGCAAAATACTGACTACTAACCATTCTAAATACCATCTCCTGTCAAAAAGAAGTAATGACATAGTATAATACAAATAACAAATGATAGGCCAATACAACAACCAATGGCAGAGTATACATTTTAGTGGCCAATGGTAGGCCAGTATTTTAGGCACTATAAAAAGTTTCAAGTTTAATAAAAAAAAATGCATATAAGGAAACACATTGACTACGAAAAAAGAGGCTGAATAGGGTTTGCTAATTTAGAATAATGGTTGTGTTGTAAGCACATTTAATAACTTTTTACATATAAGATATATATCTCAAATTACATACATGTTCGTAAATTGGACTTTTAACAAATGCAGCTTTTAAAAACCAAATAAATTTTATAAAATAAAATGTTAAAAACTATTTTCTCGTATTATATCGAATCCGGTGGATAGGAACCGGTTCTCATCCATACGAAAAAACTATTTCTAGCATCAGATTATATCCAGCTTTCTACGAATATAAAAATGTACAATCTATATCCGCGGAAAGCCGTTTATTATACGATGAAAGAAATAACTATTAAACCTCCCCTTACTTTTCCATTTGAAAGTCCATGACAACGTCTTTTTTTTAAATCGTACAAATCCCCCAAAACGCTGACATAACACTTTTAACCCCTCTCTTTAATAAATTTTCTGGTGCTCGAAATTATGAGGTTGGGTAGTTTTTCTTTGCCCAACTCTTGGATGGCTACACAATAACTATTATAACCCAACCTAATTTGACCTAACCGAATAACAAACAAAAAAACTTTCAATCCCCCCTTATTTTCAATTTCTTTCAAAATAAGAGGGTAAGAGGGCAACCAGATCCTTTAATTACACGATATTTGTCTGTGTATGGTACGGTGTATGGGCTATGATTTGTCTCTAAGTTTTTTTTAACATTAAACCATGGCAGAGGTTCATAAGTAATCATTTAGGACGTGAAATAGGCCGATAAACATAATGTCATCTTATAATCACATAGTTAGGGTTGTGGGTTGGGGGTCGTCCAATCGTCAGTAAAGTGATTCTACCTGAATTTATATAAAATTGATTTTTCTATTTGATACCTCCTTACTTTCAGACTTCCGGGTGCGATTAAATGCAAATAGTCTGAAAAACAAATCATATTAGAATAATCAGCAAGCTATAACCAAATGTAAGTTGACAAAATACCCCCCCCCCCCCCGTCTAGCCATAATTTTAAGAACTATAATGTGTTGGGGGATTATTTTTTTTAAAGATATGGACGATAAATTGTTTACGTCTCAATGATTTTAGAGCCAACGAATAAGATAATGTAGTTTTATAGAATGTTAGGAACCAGTGTAAAAGTACAAAATTGTCCCCTTCTTCTTTGGATATTTTTCTTTTGTTACATTTATTCAATTTTGATTTGTTAGTGTCCAAACTTTACAAACAATAATTTTTATCTACGATGGGATAATTTCGA